>NC_088987.1:8498362-8846634 GCF_963932015.1 Anas acuta
CTGTTTCCAGAGGCAAGCTACCAGTGTAGCACATTAATAAGGCAATCAGGAGGAGGTGACACCTCTTCTGTACGTGTGGGACTTCAGTCTCCAATGGTTTCATTCCAGCACCTTTCCCCACTGCAAACATGGTGAAGATTCTTGTTCATGTTCTAAAGTCAGCATTAAATGGGATGTTTTAAGCTGAGAATATTTTCCCAGTTCTTGGAAAGGGTTAGAAACAGCCCTGAGCTGGGCAAAGTGTGTGTTTGCCATCAAACTAGGCAGCTGTGTTCATCTCGTCTTGGATTTCTTTATATGAGACGGTTTGATTTATAAAAGGAAATGCTGGGGCCACACAGGTTGTCAAGCCACTAGTCTAACCAGGTGTAATGACTGAGGTTTTGCAAGCAAGCTGCAGTTAAGGGAAAAAATAACAGATCATGGGTCAAACCCATCCCTGATGCACCTCTACTGTCTTCAGTGAGTTACCCCTGGGTGAATCTGGCCCCACGTTCCTCGTGAAATAAAGCAAGATCCCTTCTGCAGCATAATCAATTGGAAAAGGGAAAAGGAGGGGAAAAAAAAAAAAAGCTTCCTTCTAATCCACATTAAAAATAATCACTTTTTATTGTACAATGGGGCAGAGAAATCCAGTCCTACTAGACACCAGAGTACAATTTCCTCAGCATGTCACAGGGGAAAAAAAATAAAATAAAATGGCGTAACTGAGGGGTCTCTCTCATCTCTTCTCAGTTCTAAACAATACAAGGAAGAGGGGAAAGCATAAATACATGTATCTATATAGACATATATTTGTGCTTCTTGGATTGATTATATCACCAGTGTGGGATCTGGAGGTCCACAGGAGAAATTTTGCACAAATAGAGTGATTTAGAAATGAGGATTATATTCCTTCTGTTGATTAGACCTGTTGTTTAAAAATAGTAAAATAAATCTGTTATAAACGCCCGCTAGAGTTTTCACTGCTGTGTGGTGTTTTCTGTTTCAGCTTTTTCTTCCCTTTTGGCAGGTCTGTTGTGTACGTGAGCTCTACGGGAATGCAGAAAAGCCACCTGAGGGAGAAAATTGCTAATCACTAAAAATTACTAATCATTCTTTCACACTAAACAAATCCCACTGAGAGGTTTTTAGTTACACAAAGGTGGATTTTTTTTTTCTTTCCCCTTTTCCCTTTTTCCTCCAGCTAATGATACAGAGGTGCAAAACGGAGGATATCACATCCTACTATGCATTAGCTGCGGCATTTTCACATGATAAGATCTAGGTCTGAGTCCAAAATAAAAGCACAATAGCCTGAAAATCTTCTAATGCACGGCGCTAGCACTTTGCAACCAAAACGACAGGAAAGGGAACTCAGACAGTCACAGAATCACCTTTCCAAGGTTATTTGTATTCTAGTAGTGGTGAGGTCCCCTTGCTGAGACCATGACCCCTGTGCAGTTGCCCCCCTAGAAGAGTTTACAACCTAAACAGATGAGGCAGAAGGTTGGATGAAAAAGACATAATTTGATCTGCAATTCTTACAGGTCACTCGGGGAGTAAGTGCTTGTCTCAAGGTTACATTTAGACATCTGTAGTAGAACTAGGTGCTAAACCTGCTTCTTCTGAGTCCCTGTGTCCTAACCAGAGGAGTCTTCTCCTTCCCAGCTCCCCTCTCCCAGGCCCACTCCCTTTGTCTTAAAAAGACTTTTGCTGGAGCATCATTCCCAGAAATATGAAGCCGTTCTTGAGTTAATCCCAGCATGGTTCAGGTTGACAGGGACGTGAGGTTGGAGGTCATCTTGTCCAAGCAAGACCACCCTTGCTCTGCAAAAGCAAGGCCACCTAGAGCCAGTTGCCCACAACCATGTCCAGATAATCTTCCCGTTATACTTCAACAAATCCATTCCCCCTAAAAGTACTCATTTGCCTTTGCTAATTATGCTCAGAACATTTTACCAGCTGAAGTTTCTCTGGGGTTGGCATGAGAAGGTGGACAGCAGCAGGTGCATGCCATGTGAAAAGTTTGGGTACCTTCTCTACAGGGGCATCCTGCTCCCACAGTCCTCATGTGAGGTGTCTGGCCAAGTGAACTACATAGAAATTGTTGACAGCTGACAGCAGTGTTTTCTGGGGAGTTTCCAGAGGTGTATGCATTCCTGGATACCCGTCTGAAACTGTGGGGCAGAGAATTCACCATAAAAGAAAAAAATGAGTGACATCCCTGTCTATATTTAATTATGGAATTAATATATATTAATTTACATATATATATATATATATATATATGTACCTTTGCTTGCTTACCTCCACTTCAGACCTCGCAGCACAATTAACCTTCTGCTGCTGAGAAAATGGCATGTTTTGTTTTCATTCCTTCAGCCTCTTTGGAAAATGCCGCAAGCTTTGGATTTTCCATCAGGCGTGGGGTGGCCAGGATTTCCCCGGGCTCAGCCGCTACGCCACAGCCCCGCAGGTGTGATCCCCCGGCAATGCAGCATTCCTGTTTCTCACTTGAGCAGAAAGAAAACTCAGGCAACAAAATCACCTTGTTTTCAGTCCATCATCAACAAGTTCATTCTGCCATGCTCTACCACTTCAGAGGGCCTGTTTAATTAATTTTGACACATTTCTTGCAGTTTGATTCTTTGGATCAAATTTAGGGCTTCTGTAAGTCAGCTGATCCCAGGTTCATACTACTTGAAAGAGATTTTTTTTTCCACCCCTGTTCCCTTTGTGTTTTTTTGTTGATGTTTCATTTTTTCCCATATCTTTGAACACAGTAGACATAATCTAAACTAAACAGAGGTGCAATATGTTTTCTGTCATTGCTGTAAACTGGTCTGAAGCTCACCTTTTTGTGTCAGCTCTGACTATTCAGGTTGCAAATCATGAGACCCTCTCTAGAGCATTTTTTACTGCACTCATAAAGAAATAATGCAAAACTAAGAACTGTTCCTAAAGAAAGGATATCACGAAGCACGAGTGATGTCTGGTTACAGGTCTGCTCCTAATCTCTTCCCTGGTCAGAACAAAGTAGGACAGTGCTCTTAAAATACATCTATTTTATAACCAGATCCAGACTAGCTGCTGCTTTGCTGCAGTGATGAGCAGTTTTATTTAAATGCTGTGGCTGACTTTGGGATTAATACTGCATGGGAAGCACCTGTGAGGAGCCAGCACTGCTCAGCTCCATGGCCATCCTGGGAGTGCAGCCCCCGTGGGGACCATGGGAGTGGGCACTGCCACTTGCTGTTCCTGCAGATTTATTTGGCTTATGGCTTCTCAATCACTAAATATATTGCTTGAAATATTTTTCTTTAGAGAAAGCATGCTGGTATTTTCTGAAGCAGAACATGGCATTACTTAAATTTCATGTTTTGACATAATATTTTTGAGCTCACATAATTCACTGAATTCCACCCAAAATAATAGTTTCAGTACCTCAAAAACACCATTTGTTGGTCAGTTTTAGCCTTTCTCAGAAAGACTTATTTTTGCTTTGCTCCTTTCCCCAGGGGTCAAAGTGGGTTCCAGTGAAGCCTCCATGGAGCATCCTTGGCATGAGAGGCCAGTGATGGCAACAAGCTTTCTCCACCACAAAGCAGAAGAGAGGTGATCCTCCTCCCTGTGCTGAAGGATGAAACACCTTGGGTGTTTCAGCCCAAAAAGGGAGATCTCCATTGGTGTCTTCTACCACGTGTTGACCTCTGCATCCCTCAGTGCTACTGAGATCTTCTGTGCACCCCACAGGCCTGGGGGAGATTGGTGGTGTGGCCGGAGAGATAAATCCCCTTCAGAGGAGCAGCATCTTTTGTTACAACATGAGTGATAAAATGAACTGTTCAGCTGTTAAAGTACTTTTATACCATGATAACTGCAGCCACCCAAGGGTTTGTAAGCCAGAGCTACACAACATAACAAGAAAACCCAGCTATATTTAAGCTGGCATTGGACCACCACATGCACTAATCTCACACAGTTGCAAGGGTGAAAAGTCAACAGCTATTTGCGAGGAATCTTTATAAACGCTGCTGACATCCTTGCACTAAGAGTACATTGGGTCAATATACAAATTTAGGTATCTCTAAATAAAACATACGTTCATGTGGCTTTTGGGTCAAACTTAAAGGGCATTTACCTCTGATAGGCACCAGCTGTTATTTTCCTGCAGACTTCTGGGACTCCAGAAGCCCAGACAGCCAGAAAGTCTGAATTTAAGATGAGGAGGATTAAAGAAGATCCACAACAGTAAATTAAGTGCTGCAAAGATGCCATTTTGTGGTGAAGTCATGCCACTACCATTACCAACTAGCCATAGCATAGGTACTGGCATCAGAAGGAGACCATAACATTGCCATCAGGTGGGTTAGTAGTAATTATAAGGTACTTCTTCAGTCTAAGGAAAATATACTGCAGATTACTCACTGGCACCCAAAATGGCATAATTAATTGGAGCAATTTATTAAGACAAATAAAGGGTCATAGCTAAGCAGGGTACTTACAGTTAATTTATAGTTAACTAGGGCACTCATTTACCCTGCTCACATCCACCTAGAAGCTTTGTGAGAGGATTTCATCATGCCTTTGAGAAGTGCAGATGCTGGGTCTTCTCATGCTATGTGACCTTGCCACCATTAATGTGTTTGCTGTAGGAAAAAGACTGTTTTCTCTTGCCCAGGTATGGTTTAAATGGTCTTTCTCAACTCAGTATTTCTTCAGCTAACTGTCTAACAACTAAAGCACAGTAAAAATATACCTTATTTTCTCATGTCTTGTATTTGCTGAATCTTTCCTATGTCCATAATCAGGGCTGATCGTCAACTAGTTTGTAAGAGATTTATCATGAGATCATGATCATACATTGTTTTCATAAAACTCATACCGAAGTCCACATGGGCTCTTTTATCATTGATAAAACGATTAGCAAACAGTCCCAGCTCAGTTCAAAAGAGTTATTATAAACCAAGACAAAATATTTTCTCAGGGAATTGTGCTGATTGAAGTTTATATGCAGCTTCTGTCTCCTCATTGCACCACGCTACCTGTAAATTGGGTGGAGAGCACTTTGAGCTGAGTCTTTTAATTTCTCTGTTAGAAATGACATGGGGGCTGCTACTGCTCTCTTTTCACGGAGGTTGACCTACAGCCCCCGCTACCAAGCCCTTATCATGTAAACCCAATGCAACTGTCTTAATTGTTATACTTAATTGTTACACTTTGGTTTTGTGAAAGGGGGGTTGGGGGAATCATGAAACTTTGTACATATCCAATTTGTATTTCTGCTCAATTTTGTTTATTGCCTGCTCTTTGTAAGCTCATTTTATCGACAGTTTTTTTCTTATTATATGTTCATGCTAACTGGGATTGCAATGCACTGAAATCTCCTAATGTTCTGGTTTTTTATACCACTGGTCACTCTGCCCTAACCCTAGATGTATGCACTGAATAGCCACATTGTTCGTTTATAATGTCCTTGGCTTTTCTATAGCCTTGTCCCTGTGATATTACTTGTGGACACAGTGGGCTGGATTGAAGACAGTGAAGTTAAAAGTGGTGATGTATGCAGCTATGTAACTGTGAGAAGAAATGTATTGATTCCACATACTTCCTTTTCTAACCTGCTGTAAGGTGTTTCATCATGCAGGACATCATGGAGATCTTATATTTATTACTTAACATACATTGAAAGGTTTGACTTCTCTTTCTTGCTGGCTTTCTGAATGGAAAAAGCTGTTGTTAACATGTCTTGTGTGTCAGAGATCAGGCTGTTCATGACAGCTTATGAAGCTTTGAACATATATAGTAATAGAGAGGAATGGCAAACTGTTATATTAATGTAGCTGAAGCACAAAAAGTGAAACTATTGACCTTGCTAGCTCTGCATTTGGGGCAAATGTTACTGCAGTGAATAGAGTAACTTTAACTAGCCTTAAACAGAAGTTGTTTTTAATTTTTTTTCAGATGTTTTGCTCTGGTCTAGATAAATGTGAATGCCTAAGAAGGGCTGGGCAAAAGACTAAAAATAGATGCAATTTTACAAATGTCAGGATTTTCTTCTTTTTTATTTGTGTGTATGTGTGAGTGAGTGAAAACTTGCCTTTTGGACAAAGAGGCCAATAATGAAATAGAAGCAAAAATTATTTCCATGGGTTGGTAAATCACTTTAAAGCTTCTGTTACTCTAATTTCCTTTTCTGGAATAATGACCTTTCAAAGCAGGCAAACAAAAAGGCTTTACCATCTCTCTTGCAAGGCATGGCACCAGTTCATTGAATGGAACCGGTAGGTATGGAATAGGTGCACATCCAGCACACCTTTAATACAAGGCAGCTCTTGACCTCTTTGAGACAAAAGGCCCTGCAAGTTGCAGTGCCTGGTTCCTGGAATATGCAAAAGACACTGCAAAAACATATGGCAAGAGATATTAATGTGTTCTCAGGTACAGATGAGCTACAGGAAGAAGCAGATTGCCCAGCTGCTTTCCATTCTTTTCCCCTAAATCCAATATAAAAATCATCCTGGCAGGACAACGTATAGGAAGACAAGGCTTGTTGAGGGATGCTGTCCAGGCTCAGGCATGCTATCTGCCTGTCCAAGGCCCTGTTCCATGGAGGTGATTCCTGCCCCACAGCTCACTTGCACAGCCGTTCCTCTGCATGCAGCAACACATTTGCTTGTGCAGCTGCTGCCCCAGCAGTGGGTAAATGCACCAGGGGCAGAGATGCCAAGGCACTGTGCTCCAGCGTGGGTTTGTGTGGCTTGCATCACTCAGTGCCACCAAGAAAAACTGCCCTCTGCCCTTCCCACAAAGGAAAGCCCTCACATGGGAGTACAGCACTGTCCCCCAATCCCACACCGAGCCTCTTGAAGCAGCCTCCTTTCACCCTGCCGGTGCGCGGCTTCCTCGGGTGCCACAGAGCAGGGAGCGTGCTGGGGAAGCCCGTGCCGTGGCCATTAGTGCTGCACTGGCAGCAGCCTCTGCGGATAACGAGAAGCCCTTCTGCCTCGCTGCTATTAAACCGCTGCCTTTTCACGAGAGGAATCCTGAATTCTTCCTCAAACCTAAACAAAAAAGTGAGCCTTTTATTCGTTTCATCATTATCTAGGGCTGCCACATTCAAATGATTCTCCAGCAGTCCCTTCATTTCCGAGTGCACACGTCGAGAAGGGATTGGAAGCCTTTTGATTAAGAATAAGAGGTGATGACACTACAACCAGTGCAGGGTTGTCATCATTACCATGTACCTGCACTTCCACAGAGCTCTCGCTCTGGGTTGCCTCTGATATAAAGCTGCTGTACTCTGTGCCCTAATTGAATGGAACTATTTCATAAACACGCGTTCCCCGAATCCCAGAAAAGATCCTTTTAGAGGGGAAGATATGGGGAGGGTGGTGGGGAGGTGGGGAGCTAGATGGGCTCAGTTCCTGGCAGACCAATTTTGTCTGTGAGAGAGATTTCTTTGTTCCCTGCAAAACTGCTTGTCGTCTACAAGTGGATTTTTTTTCCCTCTCCTCTTCTCTCCTCTCCCCCTCTTCTACAAGTCAAATGAATGATCTGACCACCCACTTTTAATCTTGTGATTTTCTGCTTTTGGCCTGGATTACAAGTCACCTATGGCCACCTCCAGTGCATACATAGCTGGCTGCAAGTTTACACAAGACACCTTAGGGAAAACATCCATTCTTCCTGCTACTGGCTGTTAGTGCCTGATACTTTACCACTCTGACTTGGTCACAGCTATGACTTTTAGGTAAGAGGCCAGGGAAGAGACCTGCCATTTACCCGCCAGGATGCTCTCATCTCTCTCATGAGACTATATTCATGTGTAGGTCCTAAACAGTGGGAGCAACACTCTGCAGATGACTTGTTAAGCATTGTCCCTACCATCAAGCACGCTGTGCTTGTGCTCTGGAATCTTCACTGGAGATTTACTGTTTTCCAGAATAACATTTAAGTCCTGATTTTGACCCATATTTCCCTCCTGGCTATTTCCCTATTCTCATGCAATATAACTGCAGCTGTAGTGGACAGCGGTGCTGTGCCTGAGCCCCAGAGGTTGCAGGAGCTGTGCTGGGCTGGTTCTTCCTTGGAAACTGGTCCCCCAGTTGCAGATCAATAGCTAGAATAATCCTCTGCTACCCGTGTATTTAAACATGAAGGGCTTTTATTGTTAAACAGTCTTTCCCAGAGCCTACATTTTAGTGAGAATACTCTGAAACTGCTATATGAAGTTGTATTAATAGACAACAAAATTACAGCCAATTCCTGGCACTATTTCAATAGCTATGTATGAAATTTACTGCATAAGGGATGTTGAGTTAAAAGTGGTCAGAGGAGTTACTTTTATCTTGGCTTACATATAGCATTACATTTACACCTGAACACAGGGTGAATTATCATCCAGAGGAGTTGAGAAGGAATCTCTTTTCTCCAGGAATGGCAATTATATTTGATTAGGTACATGGGAGCTTTTTCCTCTCCTGGCCAAGGAGCCGAGGGCAGTGCTTTGAAGACACCCAGCCTCATGATCAAGGTGTAAAGCATAATGACAAATGTGAAGTTCCTGCAGGGTCAGAGTCAGCTACAATAGTTCAGGGGAGAGGGCATCGGACTGGGACTTAAGAGGCTTGACTCGACTGCCCTGTTCTTCCACTGGGCTGCAGGACAAATCGCTTCCTTTCTGTGCCACAGTTTCCTTATCTGTGAAATGGTGGTAATGAGCCTTTCTTCTTCATTTCTCTTTGTAATCGCTCCAAGAGCTGCAGGTAAAACACGCCATACAAGCACTTGGTATTACTGTGTTTGATTTCTGGGATTTTTGTGTGTGATATCCTAATGCAAGGAGCTTCTTCAGATTTGCACACATAAGCTCAAGGGCTGTGGTGTTTGTCATCCTGCTGCTAACAGCTCTTCCCTGAAATCATTTGGATGTGCAGGCAGTACTCTGCTTTTGTTTTTGTTAGGATATCTGCAGCCTGTAATCTTAGTGTAACAGGATTTGCCAGTCAAGCATAGCCCTCGAACAAAAGCACCCAGAGGATGTGCCTTTTTAGATGCTCTCCTTTGCACAACGAACCCCCTGTCCCTTTGCCTCTGGTTTCTGCTGGTCCCCTGTCAAGAGGCCTCCATGCCTGTGGTCATCAAGAGTTTGCCAACATGAGGAGGAGGGGGAGGAGGGAAAAAAAATCCCCTTGACGTGTGTAGTAATCTAAGCCTCATTCCAAAGGTGTTTGCTTAAGCATTGCTAAGGGTTCCTCCTTCCCATCCCCATCACTTCTCCCCTCAGTGTGTCTTTGTTTCAAGATGGGAGGCTGCTGGAGAGGTGGGGGCATTCTGTGGCTATGCCTGGTGTGATCTGGGGGCTCTTTGTTTGACAACACGTGCAGGGTCCTGCTCACCATCTCCCCTTGCTAATGAAACACATGGGGAAGAAGACTCCTGATCGTGAGGTGATAGCTCCCTGAGTGTCAGAGGAGGCGGGGTGAGCATGATGCTCTTTAGTTGGGGTCATTTGAAGTGATAGATGCAGGAGGATGGTACGTTGGTTCCTGCTGAAATCTGAGAAGCTGCCTGTGTTGGGGAATGTCACCCAGCGCTCAGCAAATGCATTCAGATGAAACCACTGAAATCTTGGGTTTCAGGCCTAAGTGACCACTACAGGCACTAGTAGTTCCTGCCTGTGGAATAAACATTTACTGAACACACTTCAGCATAATAACACTTTGTGCAGCAAGCAATCTCTCACCACCCTCTGCCTCTTCTCACTGTTGTGACAATCCAAACGCTACCCGGACCACAAATATGTCACTCTCTCCTAGAAGTGCTTTACTAATAAATAGCTTAACTTCACTTCCCTTGACCAGAAGTCAGGGTGCGATACTTGTTTTTGTATTTGAGTTTGCCATGCTGTTTTTCCCTGTCTGTTCCCTGATGTTGGAGTGCAGGGCACTAATGGGAGATGCAGGATCTGCAGCCTTTCCTCTAACAAAGTATGCAGCTAGTGCTCGGTGATATCAGTGACCTCCACTATAAAATCACTTTGTCCAAGGCCATACGTTTCCTCCCCATCTCCACCTCTCCAGCTCATCTGCTGAGCATTATTAGAAGTTTGGCATAGTATCTGTGCAAAGTAGATCATTTATACGCTGCTGTGAGATATTGTGCAGGTACAATGAGTTTTTTAGTGGTAGATCAATTTTTTCAGAAGGGATGCTAGTCTGATGGTACTTTTTTCTGGACAGAAAGAATCACCTGCAGAGTGAGGACCAGAGCCGAGCCTCTTGACTCCTGGCCCAGTGTGTCACCTGCAATGGACCACCATAACACTACAACTTATTTATGCGAGAGGATTACTCGCAGTAAGGGGTGAAGGCATTTTCTTTGTGAAAGGGAAATAGCACCTGTAAAACATGTATAGAAAAGTCTGGGTATTAGACAATATTATGACTTCAAGATTGTGAAGACTGCAAAAATGGAGAAGTGTTTCTCTTGCATTTCTGCAGATGTTTCTGCAGTATAATTCTGGAATCAAATTTCTCCTCCTGTTTTCAGAATGTATTGAGCCAACCCTGAAATTAGGGATGTGTCAACTGGAAATTAGGAAGCATTTGACTTTGACACTAAAATTAATTAAACTGTTATTACATTGATCTTTCCAGCATCTGTTCCACTTGTATGCAGAAATGCTAGTGTGCGTTATGGGGCCATTTTATACTGGTGGAATTGGATGCTGTGATCAGCCATATGCTGATAAAATTATTCTTTTGTCAGCATGTCTGCCTGGAATTGCTTCAGGAGCTGGAAACATTCAAAGCAACAATGCTCAGTGCTGAGTGCTTAAGATTGTTGATGTGAAAGGGACTTTTAGTCTAGTTCCATATCCTATGTACACTTCATATATAGAGATTGGCAAACCTCTTCCTCTGTGAGTATCTAAACGTGGGCTTTAAGAGCACTTGTGTTTTGAGACCAACTTTGTCTACTGAATGGAGAATCCGTTCATCTAGTCCAGTTGAGTCCAGTAGCTCTGCTGTTACATTGGGGTGATTCGGTCAAACTCCAGAGAAGTCAGGAGAAGTCAGTGTAGAAAAAAATCTTACATAAAAACATTTCTGACTAAGCAGGCCAAGTGGAAGGTAAAAGTAATTAGGCTGTTTTTTTGGACAGTCCTTGGTACCTATGTGTGTTATGCTTGTGAAGCTTATAGATAGTACAATCACAGGCACCAAAATCCATCAGGATATAAAAGGGTTGTGTGGCAAACAACGGTGCTTTGCCTTCCTCTGCGGTTTGCATCCAGAATATATGAATCCCTATTTCACTAGGTATGAAGGATGTGAGATTTGTCACATCCTGCTGAGAGCAGAGCTGGACAGAAGAAAAAAAGAACCAGCCATCGTGGTGCTTTGTAGAGTACTGACAGAACTATCTCAGTCCCGAGGCTCTCTGCATTCCTCCCAGAGTGGTCAGCATTGCACGTGGAGCTCTGCAGGGATTTAAAAATAATAATGATGTGGCAGATTCCAAATCCATCCATGAGCAGAGCCTCATCTGATTGCCTGGGTATTGTCCATATCTGTAATTAGTCCCTAAATATGCACCTGAAACACAGCTGTTGCATGCTTTTTTAGGAAAATGGCCATTTAAAAATGGGTATTGTGTTGGAGAAATTTCTTTTCAGTAGTTTCTGTTTACAGTTGAAAGCAATTCTCTTCAAGCCTTGAAAAGGATGTAATTATTTGCTTTTACAATTAAAGCCATAAAAAGGGCTAGCTATTGTTGCATGCTCCTTGAAAACATGCTATCGCTTTTGATGACTGTGATATTATTAATCAGTTAATTATCATCACTGGATTAAAATAAAAATGCCCAAGTAAACACAAACGCCTTCCCTGTAAAGAATTCATCTGAATGCTTCTGAGTGTGCATGTGCGTTGCTGAGCTCTTGTCATGGCTGTGCACAACCTCTGTACACAACTGCCACGCTCAGGCACGCAGCGTGCGCGGGCACAACCTGCAATGCAGAAAGGTTGGTGCTTTGTGACAACTCCATCAGATGTCACCACAAGGTATTTGTCTGTCAGCAGTGGCCAGCTAAGTGATTAGCTGACACAGCTACTTATGGTATGGGTCACCGGCAAAACAGACAGGTTCAAAAATTCAAGACATTTGTTCCAACTCCTCCCAAATGTCTTGCCTACTTCATTCAGGTATCGGCTCAGTTGTCTTGTGCAGGCAAAATAACACATGTTGGCCCTTAAAACAAGTTGATTAAAAATAGCCAGTCTTTCTGCCCATGGTGGGCAGAAAGATTGATTTTTATTTTTTATTGAGGGGAATTTTTTTGGTCTTGCTACAGCTGTATTTGCTGCCCCTGGTAGAGTGAAAAGGAAAGGCAGCCTCGCCTTCCATGCTAACTACTGCCCGTGTCCATGCTTGCACCAGTGCTACCTGAGAACTAAATTAATTGGCATCAATTTTTGTGTCCCATTTTCACACTCGCATGAGAACCCAGATCAGCCCATCAAGCTGGTATTAAGAGGCAGATATAGCTCTTTCTCTCTCCAGAGAAGCAGCTATCTAAATCCATGGGAGATTTGTTTTTATCAACCTGCCTTTCAGGCTTTTCCTTCCTATCCTTACTTGAGCAGGATTTGCATGAACTACAGCCAAGGGATAGTTTGGTGTTGTTTACTTTAAAAATAATAATAACAAATAAAAAGTAAATTGTAGTGTCCTAGCCCTATAGAAAGGAATGTAAACAAGCATTATGATTGGGAGCTATAAGAAAACCTAATGCCCCAAAACAATAACAAGCAAGTACCAAAGATCTAAGGTGAAGGTGATGGCTCCAGAAATGGACAGTCCGTTCTTATTAAGATTCTTGTTACAAAAGAAAATGCTTATCTATTTTGTTGTTGTTATTTAATGAAAGCTGAATTTGGCACTGAGCTGGGAGGGTTAAAAGTTGCCTTCCATTTTAACATTTAATTTTTTTTTGAGCATTACCTCAATGATATGCAAGATCAAAGTTTCATAAGGACCTGGTTTCTTGAATTGCCTCCTCTGCGCTCATGCATGTGATTCTCTCTTGAAGTGGTAATGGCTGGTGATGAAAGCTGAGGGATGGGCACAAGGTGATCCCGCTGGCCAAAAAAAGTTGCATAGATGGAGGAAGCTGAAGAGCAGTTTTCATGAAATATAAAAGAGGCAGGTGTGACTGAAAGTCAGGGGATATATTTAGATGGAAGACGATCATATCCTCTGTCTAGTTTCCATGGTGTCAAAGTCATAAATCCTCATATCATAAAAAAAAATAAATGTAGACAGAAACATACTCTCTTAAATTTTCATTATGTGTCAGAGAGGTGGTAGGATTTGAAGATTTTGTCAACAGAAAAAACAGAAGTATTATTCTTTTGTAGGATTCAGCTCAAAAAATATGCTAGTCAGCTGACCACAAATATGAATCTTGAGAGATTCAAGCCAAAGAACATTTTTTGCTATGTATGTGAAGGACTTTACATGACCTACACAGGCTTAAAGCCACACAAAAAAAGCAAGGCCCATGTTCTGCTGATATTAAGGGTTTGACTTCAGCCTGACAAAGAAAAGCCATTCAGAATCTGAAAGCAAAATGCTCTGCTGACAGTTGTCTGAAGAAGACATACCATTTTCCTGATGATGCATCATGTATGCTCCACTGCAGTATTTTAGTGGTCCTATTCTGAAGACTATGGACTCCTCAAAGTTACAGGAGTCTGTGGGCAATAGCAACTCTGCAATAACAAGCCACATCTCTGTATTCAGGTTAATTACTGCTGAAGTCTCAGTGAGCTAGATTATTTCCTGCCAGAAAGTGCTTGAGCTGCAGCAGAATGAATTCTGCTTGCATTTGCGTGAGTTTTAGTTTTCCATCCTAAATGCTGAAATTGAGGCAGAGAAGAAACTAAGCGATTTGCCAGAGATTGAACAGAAAGGCACAGAGTACATGGAGAAAGACAAGGGGGGGGTTGTAAGTCCTAAGATATATTCATCAGTTGGCAGATTGCTCTGGTTTACCAGCATGCACTGCAAGGAAAATTAGTTACGTAAATGAGATGTTTTTAAAAGGACTTTTTAAAGCATCTTCCTCAGCTGTTTTTTGGTAGAGGAAAGTACGGGATGTTAGCCAAAACTATATATTACTGTAACGGCCAAATGTTATTCAAACATCATGACTAATAAGAGCAGAATTTATGTTTGTCCTGCAGTCTTCCAAAGCCCCAGTTCTGTGCTTTGCTCTATATACTACTCAATGCTGAACCTGGGGATACTCCCCACTGTTCAGAAAACAGGTAAGGGATATTGACATGAGAAGCTCCAAAGCTCATTAATTGCATTAATTAGGAAAGGCTAGAGGAGAGAGCCCTACATCTAACTCTCTTGCTGAATTCTTTCAAGAAAAATGTCCAGCCTTGAGTATATTTAAATTTTTACTGCCAAGTTAAACCCTTGCACGAAAAGAATCTTACAATGGAAATGCTGACAGGTCCTTAACTATAGTAGCAGTAGCAGACTCTGCCATAATAAAGATATTGCATGTTATCAATAATCCTCTTTTTGCCTGAATCCCTGTCTTTCTAAAGAGAAAGGGCTTACTGACTGGGCAAATTTATTTATAAATTTTGTCTTGGCACAAGAAGAACCACACTGACAATGCAGTGGAGATCTGGGAAGGCAGCTGGTCTGACTGCATGCAAGCAGCAAGCTGAGCGTCAAAGCAGGGCACTTAAATTTTCTCTCATTCCTCTAAAAGAGGGAGTGTGGGGAATTAAGGGGAAAAAAAAAAAAAAAAAAAGCTTCCTTTGAACAAGGCAGGGTCAAAGGATTTTACAAAAGATTGAGTAAACTGTCACAGTTGGTTCAGTGAAGAGCTCTGGAGGTCTTTCACATACTGCTCACCATCGGATGGAGTCATCTGAACCGGGGCGTGTGGGTATTTATGCTGTACAGAGGGAGGTGTACCACAACTGCCCCAGCTGATAAGGATGGGCCTTCCTGGGGGTTGATGATATTTTGCTTTGAATAAACTAATGGAGCAGTAAAGCTGTAAGGGAAGGCAATAATATCACAAGGAAGACACTCACTTTTCTCCCCTCCGTGTTGTTTACAAAGGGTGTTTTTATGTGAAAAGGCTGTGGTGGATTTCACATCTGTTCACTTACAAGTCTTACAGACAAGATGATGGATTTATTTCATCAACAGCAGAAACTGTCAAAAAGTTGAAGCCCTGTCCTTTCACACAGTAATCTTTTCACATTACTGATATTCCAGTAGGAGTTGGAGTCTTTCATACAGCAACAAATCAAGACGACAATGTTCCTTAATGCTCCCGCAAACCCACAGCTGAGCGGTGCCAAATAATTGTCGTATTTCCCCAGGCCATTGGCCCATTTCTAACTGGCCCATTTCAGTGTGATAGAGAATAAAGCTGCCTACATATTTATTAAATAGCTATTTTCCTGTAAGCACCAGGGCTTTGTGATTTTTTTCTCCCTCCTTCCTGCAGTCACTGTATGCATAGCATTGATACCATGCATGTACAGTCATGGGGCTGCTGTGTGCCATGAGTTACCACCTTAATTCTGCCTGTAGCCACAGTACAGTCCTTTACAACCCTTCAGTATATTGTCTCCTTCTGGTTAAAAGAAAGTTGATAAGAGAAACATTTCACTATTATTGATGGAGTTAGCGAGCTGATATGGTAATGAAGCGTACATAGTAGGAAAAAGAAAGGGTGTAGTGAAATGGTATGCAGTCACTAACGTGGTTCTGCTAACTGTAAGATGGGTGTTTGAGTGGAGGTGAGGATGTATGCTCTTAGCTTTGCTTTTCATTTTCTGTCAGCTGTGTTGCTATGCAAATCCCAAAAGTGCTTCACAACGAAGTACTTTATGTATTAGTATACCTTGGGCAGGACTTTTTTTAAAGAGCTCCCTGTCGTCCTAGCAATGTTTGATTTCAGGCCAGGGATGAATGGTTTTGAAAATCCCACTCTGAACGTATATGGCTGTCCTCTATTACACGGATGTCAAATTTTCCTCTTCTTATACCCAAAGGCTAAAGTTTACTCAAAGCAGAACAGCAAGGATCACATTGCACTCATCATAATAGCTTACAACACGCAACCAATAAGTAGGTCACTTATCTGAATGGGATACTGTATAAGTAGCATGTTTGCCACAAGAGACTTAAGAGCAAGTCCCCTCTGGTGTGTATAATAGTCAGTCGGTCTGATCCAGTTCCCGCAGATGTTTAAACTAGACCTTGGTTTAAATCGAGATGGATCAAGGGCTATGTATCATATATGAAATATGGATGTGTCTTTTTCCACAAGGGCTTACTGAAGTAACTGGCGATGTCACAAAAGGCCAAAATTGATTGTATTAGTTCACTTTCAATCTGCATGAGCCATTTGAATGAGCGAGGCATATTCTTCCAGAAAACACAGGTTATGCAGGGGAGGGGGATAACACACGTGGCAATGTTAGCTTGGGACAACGACAAACTGTTCAAATCTTGCAGGTGACCTGACTCTGACCCTTTTAGTGACTAAAGAGATATGAACACTTCTTTTACTTTTCTGTCTGCATTCTTGGCTTGCTTTGGCAGAGCAGCTCAAAGTTATGGGAAAGATAAAAACAGAATCCCCAGCTAAAGTAATGAAATACTGAAAAATCTTGCTGGAGAGGCTGTAATTTGGTCAACTGTCTGCTGACTGCTTTTACTAATGGAGCACATGACTTCCAACAGCCCTAGCTTTGGAAAGGAGGCATGATTTGGGGCCCAGGAGCTGCTAAGGTTCCTTTTTGTGCTCTGCATTTCCACAGCACCAGAGAAAAATCTGCCTCCCTCTGCAGCAAAATTACACCTAGGGAAGAGCATGACCCAAAGTGTTTAAGTTTAAACTTTGACATGGCTTATGTGAAAGATAACCTTTGACTGCAAAGACCCAGGAAAGTACTCGCTGCAGGAGTCACCCAGCTGAAAGCCCAGAGCTGAGTTTGCTTCCCTCTGGGTTTTGAAGACTGTGACTATAATTAGGAGGTGCCTTTGATGGAATCCACCAACACCTCCTCTCCCAGAGGACAGAAGTCAGGCTTGTGGCCAATGGGATATCAACTGTGAAAGCCAAGACTCCAACTGTATTGCACTGCAAAACCATAAAGAAAGGGACAGTGTCATTATGAATTTAAAACTATTTACAGTGATGACAATATGGCACTGAAAGGGAATAGCTCTGCAGGAACAAAGTAGTCCTTCCACAGTTCTCATTACAGGAATTGCCTTGCTTTAGAGAACTTTAACAGTAAAGTACAGCATTTTCAAGTGATTTAAAAAAAAAAAAAAAAAAAGGAAAAAGAAAAAAAAAAAAAAAAAACAGGCCTCTTTGCCTTTTTTGATAATTGTATACATTCAAAGTCTGGCCGAGAGATCAAGGGCAGAAGATCTGAGCACTGAGCAGAACTGAACGAGGCCGGTCTTCCTGGCTATGCACTCTCTGCAACTATTCCCTTTTTGTTGTTGTTGTTTGGAGGTCCAGGAGATGCCTGTAGATTTATTCCCCTTTTAACCAGGCATACTGGGTATCCACTGTTATCTGATTTTAACCACAATATGATCTTATTAGATGCTCTGTAAATATTTCGCTGACTGGATCTCACTCCTCACCTCATTGTAGCTCTCTCCCTTGCTAACAGCATAGGTTTATGTGTATATATATATATATATATATATATATATATTGTCCTTGTTCTTTGCACAAAATTTCAACACTGAAAAATGTATTTATACCAACTCTTCTGCTTAAGATGTAAAATTAGTTGTGGTTTTCTTTCTCTTGTTGGGAATAAGCTACTTCACTTCAAGGAGCATCCTTTAAATCTGTGTGCAGGAACCCCAGGTACCATCACTACAAATACTGTGTATGATGTGCTGTACTACAGAACAGGAATGAGTGACCAGGACCATCATTAGGTGGTAGATTTCCACATTAAAATGAATATTAGCAAGTTCAGCCTCAATTGCTCTTCTTCTGTAAACAGTTAAAAGGCACTGAGAGCAATAAAATATTAATCATTGACAGTTTTTAAGAAGGTAAAATCATATCCCAAGGGGCATCTTGTGGTGCTACAGCCTTGCCTTATGCACAGTTTCCTACCTCTCACTTCCTTCCTCATTAAGTTGGCATTGGGATAAAAGAGCAGAATGGGTCAGGAGGTCCTGTTCCAAGTAATTAGAGAGTTGCTTCTTTTATCTAAGTGTACTTTGTTAAAGTATATCAGTGTCAGCCAGGTTAATTGGAACTTTAATACATAATTGATGCTAATTTATGGCCTTTTTTGTTCCAGGATGCTCATGTGGACCCCAAAGTCAGGATACAGTTTTCTTGTTATTAATTATATACTGAAAACTAATATCCCATTGGGAGGAGACCCACAACTTATTATAGTTGCATAACTTTTTTCCCCTAAATCCCTTGGTTCACTAGCATTTCATTTATTTTGTTGTTGTTGTTGTTGTTTGTTTGTTTGTTTTGTTTTTTAAAAAAGCTTCTACTTAGCATCAGCATAAAATGAAAGTAAATGTTTATTTCAGCTTTCAGTCATCTTTGCTGAGATCAATGGAAATGTTCCTCACACTATTGTGACAAGGGTAGGACTCTAACTCTGTAGCTGATGTTATTGTTCCCACAAAATATTTTCCCTCACCAAATCGACAAAATATCCATGAAGAAAGCAGCTATCGCTGCTTTTTAATGAATTTAAAGAGTAAAATCTGAGTTTCATTTCTAGGTGGTTACTATTGAGGAGAAAACAGAAAAGACAAATGTGGGCTGAGTACTGTGTACCTTTGAGGCACTTTTTTTTTTCCCCCTGTATGAGGTTTGAGCTGCCCTGGGAGGGAGGGTACCATGGAAAGGAGAATTCAAGGTAGTTGGAGTCATCTAAGACAGCCAGGAGCCTGAAACACTTCCTGCCATCCCATGGTGAATGGGATGGGCAGCAGAGGAGGTGCTGGACGGGGCCACAGTTCCTGTGGAGGAAAGGTTACCATTAAAGAAAATCACAGAATGTATAGGATGGCTAGTACTTATATTCTTTTTTCTTTTGGTCTGTACATCTTGAATTCAGTGCTTTTGGGCTCTCAGTGCTTGTGCAGGCAAAACGTGAGGAATGCTCTCATCAATTTAGCTGTTAAAAAGTGTTCTTTTAAAAGTGTTCTAGCCCCAAGGTATATCTATATTCAGGGCTTGCACAGAGAATATGGTGTTATCAGATGCCTCTGCTAAAACATATCCAAAAATAATGCCATTTCTTGGCTTAGTGGTGGTCCCACTAGAGCTCTGGAAGTTTGTCTGCTCCAGTAAGCCACCCGACATTTGAACTGGTTAGATCTGATACTTGTACAACTGGTTCCTCCTTTAACTTGCTCCTCGGTTCATTTTGTTCTCTGAAACCCAGATGTGGCATAACATGATAACATACCTGTAGTGGGTGATGCTGGAACATGACACAACATGTGTCAAGTTTCTTTTGAACAGTTCTGAGCTCAGGTATCAGTCAAAAGGAGGTCATTTTAATTATCAATGATTAATTAATTAGATTATTGTTGGCAGATGAATTCAAAGATTATATAGCACTCTTAATCAGTGTCTGTAACATAGAAGAAAAAAAATAAGATTTTTTCAAGTTAAATGAATGGAAAGAGTAGTGCTCAAAGTTTCAGCTCCTCATGTGACATTTGTGTAGTGTTTCAGAGGGCAGAAAGTGATGAGGTGGAACAGCACCTATCAGTATGGCCTTGTGAACAGTGGGAAATAATTAGGTATCACTCTACATTTTAGAAATTTCTTCTGGATTTAAACATATTCCAACCCCGGTTTGGTTTCTACATGTCCATACAGAACTATTTATATTCATACTGCTACTTAGGGACAGAAGTACCAGCCACACTTGCCCAGTTATTTTATGTGGACTCTCCTGCTGACACTGCTGGCTGCTTTGGCTGGAGACCTGCAGAACAGAGTCCTGACCAAACCGAAGGCAGCCGTGATCACAGAAAGCAAGGCAGAGACATTAGGATGATGATGTTTTGGCAACAGAAAAATCCTCTTAGTCAGACAAGTTGTTTTTAATGATGCTTAGAGTGCTCTGCAGCTCTGTTTGTCGGGGCTGTGTGGGCACTAATGGCCCTTGCTGGCCCCAAGCAGCCCCCAGTGCCTCCTGCTACCCCTGCCCGTGGCCCAGGGACCTTATTTCATCTCAATATCACATACACAACTCAAGCACCAGTGTGTCCCAGGTGTGGTGCAGGTCACCGTGAGATAGAGCGTGGGGATAACCTGGAGGTCAGCACACAGCTCCCATCAGGAGCAGAAATACAGAGGTACCATTTAGCTCCATCTGCTTCAAAGCTCTGAGGTGGGGTGGTCTCTTAGTAGCAAGACTATATTTGGGACTATCCACATAGCAGAAATCACTAGCAGCTGTGGCAAAGAGGAAAGAGAGTTTGGCAAGTTCATCAGGCTCATTGCCTGGATGGCTTTGTGGGCCAGTGTTACCATATCCACCTCCATGTCACGGTAACTGCTTGAACCAACTTCCTTCCACCTGATGGTTTTTGGATGCCAGCCT
The DNA here is from genome assembly GCF_963932015.1 of Anas acuta. Taxonomy (NCBI): domain Eukaryota; kingdom Metazoa; phylum Chordata; class Aves; order Anseriformes; family Anatidae; genus Anas; species Anas acuta. The sequence goes on from NC_088987.1 coordinate 8,519,026, forward strand.
ATACAAGGTAGATCTCCTCCTGAAGCCTAGGGAGCTCTAGACAAGATGCCATTTTGAGCAGTTTTGATAAATGACTTGAAGTTGCACTGTGTCTTACTATATAATGTTTCAAATGTGGCATAAACAGGGTATGCTTGGCAAATAAAAGGTGCAGTTTGGTTGGCTTTTTTTGTTACTGTTGTTTTTCTAAGTAATCATATGAATATCTAGAAGCATCTTTTTCAAGGAGGGCTGAGGCTGAGACAAATAACTAAAATTTGAAGTGATCTTGGGGCTATAAAGATTGCATGAAAAATCTCCTCTGGCTTTTTCTCTCTCTATTCTTTCCTGTCCGAGGATTTCACGAGAGAGGCCTGAGTAGAATCGATTAACCTCACGGAAGCTCCGGCAAGACTTAATATTCTCAAAGGAAGGTCACCAGGTTTCAGTTTGTGCCAGCACTTACTGTCCTGAGGTATTGAAGGCTGGGGAGCTGGAAGTGAACCTTGGTCTCCAGCAAAGGAACTAGTGAAATCTGCCAAGTGATTTGAATAGAAATTGATGTGGCAGTAATTTTTTCCTTTTTTTTTCCCCCTCTGGAAGCTGCTCCTGTTTTCAGGGCCGAGCTCACCTCAGAAAGGAGGCTGGGGAATAATGCTTCACACAGCTGATTGTTACTGCTTTGGTGGCACAAAGTAAACAGAATGGGGAAGGCAGCAAGTGCATTAGGGCAGGGGAAATAAAGAAGCATTTCTAACCTCTCACAGCAATAGGCAGCAGGGCACATAATGAGCTCTGCTTCTCCAGTGTGAACTAAGGGAGGCTTTTCTTTCCCCACCTCCCTCCTGATGCCGTGTCTACCTGTGCCCCGTGGAGAGCAGTCAGCCGGGGTTAGCAGCAGATAACCCTGTCTCCTTAACTGTAAGGTCTATTTTGATGGTGTGTATTTTTATTTTTTTTTAATTGGATTTGTTTGGCAGTTTTTATTTTCCCTAAAGGGTGGTTGAGAAACCCATAGGCCACCAGCTTGGGTGGCATTGGTTGGGGTTTCTTTGGAGGTCAGGCCAGCATCATCCCTTATCTCTGCTGTTGCTACAGCATGTGGAGGGTCCGTTTTCTGCAGCACCAGGGCCAGTGATGATATGGGTCCAGCAAAGTTAAATGCAAGAGTTTTGTGCTGGCAGAGGCTGAGCTGAACAAGATTTCAGTGTCAAACCACAGACTGAGCTCTGCTCTGCTGCGAGGAACGGGTAAGCGACATCTCACTTCCCTTGATTTGTACCATTAGCAGTCGGTCGGCCCTGGTGAGCTTCACTGAGATCTCTGCAGACTGTGTTAGAGTCAGCAGAAACACATGTGAGCTCTGGACAGGCACGTCTCATTTCAAAGTTAGGACGGTAGCTGAACTGCCCCAGGTTGGAAAGAGTGGCTGGAGGAAGAGGGGTAGGCCTCATAGGCCCATAGGCCGTTTTTTCGCCATTGGCATCAGCTGGGTTATGCTCTTAAAAATCAAGATACATATTTATTAAATGACCAAATCACTCCAGAGAGGAAGGGCACAAGGTGGCGGAGCTCCAAGGATGAGAGGATCCACAAGATCCCTTCTTGTTGTTGGGGATCCTCCCCTCACCTCATGACATTGTCCATGTTGACCCGTTGCCATCCTTCCAAGGACTAGGGGGTGAGTCCTCAGGTGAGGAGCCAGTGGTGGAGTAAGCCCCTAAGGAAAACAAAGCCCCCATTTCCCTGTAAATGTCTGCAGCGATTAAAAGCAAGTGACTCGTGAGCTGTCTGGCCTACCCACAGGTTTGTGTCTGTACAGGCATGGGCTTGGCGTGACAGGCTGATGGGGGGAATTTCCTTCCTCTCAGATGTTTCTCAGCTCTTTCTGACACCGGCTGTTTGTCCCTACTGCTTTCTGCACCATATTGACTTATTTTATTTAAAAGAATGATAATGAAATTACTATCAACTCACTAATCTCTTAAAGACAAAGGACATGCAAAAGGTACCTTGAGGTTGCCTGCTTTTAACCAGCTCCAAAAGGAAGCTTAATGATTTTTATTTTTTTTAGGAAGGGAATGTAGAAAACAGGGGTGGGGTGGAGGTGTCACATTAATAAACAGTTGATTCCAGCTGTGACTGAACAAAACTGACTAATCAGAGTGCCCTCAGGAGGGCCAGCAAAACTGGGAAGTGCATCATGGCTCATACCAGGAGAATAGCTCCTTCTGTAGCTCCATCGCCCATTAGAAACACACAGTATGAAATACTCTCGCCTGCTCCCCTGCCCCAGGAGCTGCCCTTCCCAACCATCACTCTGCCTGTAGAGGTTCTTGTTGTCTGTTATGGAGGTTTTTATTTTTTATTTTTATTACTTTTAAAAAACTTGGGGGCACTTAAGTTACGAGGCTGTGCTTGACATACATAGGGGATGTTATTCAGTGGGTTTTTTGGCTGCTTGGCTTCTAAATCACTCCACTGTTGTAAACAAATTTTTGTTTGTTTGTCTGTTTTTTATTTGTATTGTTTTCCTGGCCACAAGAGTCCAGTGGATTTTTTGTGCTCAACCTGCTCCTCTTACCTGTTGTGGTGTATTCATGCTATCTAATAGGCACTGGTCATACTGATGATGTTCCAGACATCCAAAACTGCTTTGCCCTTTAGTAAGGGTAAACACTGGCTTTGGAACTCCAAAATATTCAGCTGCAGTACATCACCCCTAACAAGCAGTTCAAATTAAATCAGTAGAGATGTGTTTTATTTCAGGTTTACCTGTTTCTATTATAAGTATCGCTCTCTTTTGTATACCAATGTTTTTTAAATGATGTGAATGCAATTAGGGATTCTTTCAGTCTCTGCTTCTAACTCCTATGACTATATTCAACTCCAAAGTAAAGTGTATCTAGAAGTTCCCAGGAAATACCTAGTGGAAGGCTATGTAAGCCTCATGCTTTCTAGAGATTTGCTAAGTTCCCAGAAGAGTTTGTAGCTGCTGTATTGTGAACGCACTGTCAAGGAGCAGGCTTGCATTTGACAAAATTCCCTGTAAATGCACCATTAATTCTATGTACCCAGCTGCAAAACAGGAAAGAAAACGCTTTTGATGACCCTTCCTGAAACAGGAGCCCGCGTCGAGCTCGAGCTCTGAGCCTGGAGCGCCCTTTAGCGGAGTGAGGTGTGTAAGGCAGCCCGGCTTGGGCTCAGGCTTCGGCTGACTTCAAATCCCTGCAGTTTGGATATAGAATACGAAACGCAGTTACCTGAGCCATTTCCCCATGATGTAGATCTGTTCACATAAATCGTGGTTTTCAGCAGTTCTGAAAAGGATCTTAAATGAACTCTCTGTTAAAGATGGGGCTAAATGCCGGCTCTCCCCGCTTCGGTCTGGTAACCCAAAGACCAACCTTTCCTTCATTTGCAATAGTCCACTCAGCATAAAGCTGGGTTCCTTTGTTGGTTGCAAGTCCCACATCTGAGCTGGTTCTCCTGCTTGATTTGGAAAGCAAGTAGCTCTTTCATGCTACGCTCATAGAGCTGGGACTGCTGTTACTTGAAACAGCTCTTTCCTTCCTTGGTCAAGTGGGTTACAAAAACAAATGTGCTTTGTTACCATGTGCTTCTAGCCCAGGGTAATGGAAGACTTCAAGACCCAAGTATTTATCTGTGAGGAGTAAAAGAGGCCGCCCGAGGAGGTGACAGGTGGAAGGGAAGGAATTGTCTCCCTCTCTGCTGGGTGTGAATTGCCATGTCACTACAAGGACATGCTGTAGGCCTCTTACATCTCAAGTGCTGAGCGTGTGACTTGGCTTGTGTCACCTTCCCTCTCCCCACTTGCTGCAGTGGCTGCGTCTCAGGCATTTGGAGCACTGCATCCTATGGTCTCTCTTGCCCTTCTTGACCCCATGGTCAGACTGAGCTGACTTCTCTGGAAGTAGGACAGGATGTAGGATGGTAATGTCAATGAGCAGTCCTCGGAAATAGATTGACCATCTCTGGCATGTGACCTCTGCTTACACGATTCCGTGCTTTGGGAGTGGAGGCTAACTCAAGCCTCTCCTGTTTGCCACGGAAGCCTGTGGTGAGGTAGGGCAGATGGCAAGTTTGTACACTAGTCTGTTCCCAACAACTTGCATATGTTGGCAAGTCCTTGAGCTGATGGTACAGCCTTTATTGTCTATATATCTCAATATTGGGAAAATATTATTACAAGAGCTCTCAGCTTCCAGCACATTTTAGGAAAGACAAGTTGCACGTGGTAGCACATTTGTCAAATGTGCAGAAAATCAGTAGCAAGCTTAACTGGTGACTTTGAAGGTTAGGGAGGTGGCAGGAGAAAGCAGGGGTTAAGATCTTGACAACATTGCAACTTTTGATAAACTTATTTTGTTTAATTCCATGGTTTTGAACATGTGTTCTATCAACCCCTCCTCAGCATTTAAATTCCAATTCCCAGTGACACCGAGGGGAACATTATTAACGCAGGATGGTGGGAGGTGTGTTCACAAATCCATTTATCAGATAATGGGATTAACATGCATACCTACCAAGCACTGCTTTTAAAAACTCACTTCTAAATCTACATATGCCGTGATTATAGCAGCCACATTACAGCATAACAAATGAAAGTGCTGGATAAGCATTTTGAAGGCCTTTGCTCCCGATTCCGATAATATGGCAGCAGCCTGAAAAGGGGGACAAGCTCTCGTGTTTCCGAGTCGATTGGAGAATGTGAGCTCCTGAACTGCTGATAAAGTGAAGCAAAGGCAGAGGAGATTGCTGCATTTGAAGCAGAAAAGCGTGGCGCTGAACTACTGAAGGACACTGGACTGGCTGTAATGGCATCTGCTTTGTTTTCAGTGGCAGTGGGAGACAAAATGGGCCCAGGAAGCAAAGGGGAAAGATGCAGATGATTTATAGGATCATACCTAAACTTCACAGTTAACTTCTGCTGTGTCCTATATAGGTCTGGCCATGTCACACCCTACATCTGCTCATGTGCACTGGTGTATTATGACTTTTCTATTTTTATTTCTTATCCCACCCAAATCCTATAGCTTTTTTTTCTCCTGTAAAATATAGTTAAATATTAAATAATTAAATATTAAATATTAACAGTTTAAAATTATAGTTAAATGCTTTTTCAATGTGCAAATCATGGATTGATGTGTTTGTGTTGTTTTTTTTTTTTTTTTTATGAAAAGTCTCATCTCTTCTTTGAGTTTGGAAAATGATCCACCACTGCTTTTTTACTACTATGAACATTTTTCTTTTATTGTAAAATAAAAATACAGAAAAATGCACAGGGATCATTTTCTATGAGAATTAGAGCAATGCACTATTTGTATGGGGGACATATACCTTACTTAACATGAACTTCTGTTTTGTATGTAGCCAACAGCAAAGGTTATCCAAAAAATATTTCCACGGGCAAATATAGTTGAACCCAAAGTTAGGCATGTTCTCGCTGTTTCAAAAATTCCTTTGAAGGGGAAAAGAGCATGGCTTTTTAGAGGGGAAAAAAAAAATCACAAGTTTCTCTTCATTTTTGTTGGTATAGACATGAACAAAACTCCTCAAGCTGACACCACTGAACTCTCTTTGTTTGTTTCATTCTTGCAAAGCAGAGATAAAGGAGCAGTTTCAGTATGCAAAGAGTATCCCATCATTTTCAGAATGAGCTTGTCTCTGTGAGGGTCTGCTTCCATAAGAGCTTGGCTTTGGCAACAAAGTCTTGCTAAAAATCCCCCTCCCCTGTACAACCTGCTGCTGCCCCTTTCTCCCTTGCTGCGGTTTGTACCCCAGGCCCTTCTGCTGGGAGTGCAGGCAGGGCAGGTATGGGTTGAGGGGACACGTCTTACACTGACTGTTGCTGAAGTCAACAAGTCTAGCATACTCTAAGTGTAATGCTCTTACAGTACTTGTGCTAATGTCCACCTACTGAAGAACATGCACAAATTTAAAGATTAGCAATAGCACAGCAAAGAATACTGTGAGATAGGATATGGAGTTTTGTGGAGGAAAAGGATTAGTAGATATTGCTGAAAGCTGCTACAGAAAAAGAAGTGCTGAGATTTTAATACCCTAGGGTATTAAGTTTTTATCTGTATTTTTCTAAAGTTCTGCATCAAGGTACTTTGGAGCCATAGAGAGGATTTACGCACACACATCATCTATTAATGAAATCTGGAAACCAGCAGAAACTCTGGGCATCTTGAGACAAACTATGTCCAAACTTAGTGGTTCATCTTGTCGTACAAGTCCAGGGTGTGAGCTGGGCCATGGCTCCATTAGGATTCACTCTTCTGTTTTGACTCTTGGCCTTAAAATGTCAGGGTAGACTGAATCTGTGTGAGTCTAATACACATTTCTTACTTTGGACGAAGTAGAACATAAAAGATTAGAAACCATTTACCTTCTTTTGTAGCTACAAGGAGAAAATTGGAAAGGATCAGCCTGGCATCAGTATGGGTTCTGTTTTTATGGCAAGCACTCACCTTAGCTGTGGCACTTGCAGTGTGTAATATTGTTTCCCTTTCATAACTCTTCAGGAATCTCTACCTTTAAAAAGTATTTTAGCAATGGCACTATAACGGCATAACTATTAGAGTACACTGAGTCTCTGCTGTCCATATTCATGTTGATGAGAGCTCCGTTGTTGGCTCATCCTCATGAAAAAGAACTGAGCTGTCCATAAGAACTGAAAAAAGGAAAAAATATGGGGAAAAATCCTTGTTTGTGGTGTTGTCGTTCTTTGGTTGTTTTTTGTTTGTTTGTTTTTGTTGTATTTTTTTGTTGTTTTGTTTTTTGGTGATGATGCTTTTTTCAGCTGAAGCTAGACTTTTTGAAATATGACATACTATATGTTCTTAGATGAGTGGCTGGGCCCAATTAGATAAATAATGCAGCAGTAAGAGAATAAAACAGAATAGCTGGGTTGCAATGGACCTTAAGACATTTTCTAGTCCAACTACTGGTGGAGGTGGCAATAGATGACTAGACAGGGATAGCAATAATGATCTTCTCTGCTGGGTTGGCTCTTCACATGCTGCCAGTACAGCATGGATGGGTGCTCGTAATGAGCCTCAAAAGTTAGCACAATGCTAGCTGGCATTAAAGCTGTGTCTACAGGGAAACCCAACCTATGCATATAGACTTTTTTCCCACTCTCAGCAAAGAATGACTGCTCAATTTATGTTGTTCCTGCTGGGAGAGCCCAGGTAGCCATGTGGTACATTCCCAGACCCAGCAATGTGCTGCTGGACATTGTCCTCCTCGCATCCTCTGTGTGCCTGGACAATAAGGCCTGCAGAGACAGCTCTAATGCAAGTGCAAGGGACAATTACCAACTGCTTGTGTTATGGTGGCACAGAGCAAAATGAGCAAAAGATTTTCCTTAAATCCCCTTGGGTCCTGCTTGCACGGTCAGGACATGCCAGCTTGCATGGTCAGGACATGCCAGCTTGCACATGTCCTTTGCTGGGGGAGGACTGTAAGCAGCAGTCAGAACACGAGAAACTCAAGGTGGACATGACAGGAGCAAATGAGAGTAAAATATAAATGCAGGGACCTTAGATCCTTATATGCCATTAGGTAGTCACTTCTTCCTTTTCTTCTTTCCACCACTTCTCTTTTTTGTGATTACACCGTGACTTCCTCCCAAAGGGAAATGAGAAATTTAACTCCCTGGGCATCAACCCCATTCCTAGGTTTGTTTCTTTCTCTTCAGTTCATGTTTTGCTGCCAGTTTGTGTGTTCCAGTCGTTGTTTGACCTTACACAGATACTTTTCTTCCCACTAGATGGTGCTTGAATATCTCCTCACTGCACAGCCCTGCTGCTGCAGCTCTTCTGTGGCTGTCATTTGTTGTCAGGCAGGTTCACCTCTGGGCTTTGGGAGCAGAAGCACCTAGCAGTGCAGGTGCTCTTGACCTGCATCATTTGCATCGTGCTTGCTATGCCTTACCACTAACAGTACATTTCTTTCCCTCTGCTGAAAACACCAGCAGCAAATGGCAACAAAATATTGTGTCGTAGAAAGCAGGAGACCCCACAAGCTAACCCCTGATTAAAAGAGTTCTTGAAGTCACAAACTTGTTTGCAGAGCACCATCGTGACATGTACATGTAACAGAGCAATTTGTATGTCTTTGTGTATTTTTGCTTTGGAAGTTTGCAATGTAGCTGCTCCTCAATAAGCTTCAGGCTGTAGAGTTTTGGAAAGCAACTTCCAAAACCAGGCTGGGCTCTGTTCAGGTGCAATGCCACTGGACAGCAGACTGCCTGAATCCACAGGCCTCTTGTGATAACAGCACTGGGAGAAGAAGCATTGTCTGATATATTTATTGTCCATATATGTGAAAAGAAAACAAAAATCAGCTATAAGCCTACTGGATTTTTTTCTGAGTTTTTAACTCTGTTTATGTAACCTTCACAGCCTTAGCATATGCTAATTTTGACTGCATTTATACTGCATATTTGTATTTCCATGAGCGAAATCTTAAAGCTGTCTAAAAAGGGAAAACAGTTTCTATTAGCAAGGGAGGAGGGAATTACTAACTGCAAAAGGAATTCAGTGCTCAGGGAAGTACAGCTTAAAGTGAAGCTGCTGATTTTCCCTTACATGGGCCTCTTTATGTCTCTCGGGGAATAATAAATCAATCTTTTCAAACAAGCTCACACAAGTAACAAATGTGTCTGCATGTTTCACACATTGGTAAAATCTGAGAACTTGTTTATTTAAATGAAACGGTCATCTCCTAAGAATTGTTTCCCTTGTACAATTGAGCAAAACTGTGCAATTTGTTTAGAGTTATATTAAATCTATGATTTAATACTCAGGGAAAGGGATGCTTTTGTTATTTTGGACAATTCTAACAGTATTGAATAATTGAAACTTTAGCTGCTAGGCAATTTATCAGCCTTAAAATTCAATGCTCCTCACGCTGAATTCCACCGATGGTCATTAAACTCTAGAGAAGTGTTTCCCCTTTTCCTGAAGAGGAGATTTGAAAACTTGGTGTTGATATTGCAGCCAAGTGAAGATTTCTGCCAAAAATACACCGGACATCCTTGAAAGCCCAGGCACGTCTGCCAGTTTGACAAGCTGCTCACCTCTGAGCCTCCTCCAGGCACCAGCACAGCTCAATGCAGGCGTCAGTTTTCTGACTCTGCTTGCAACGTGCTTACTTGTGATTGAGCCTCAAACCATCAGCCCATTGTGCACTGTCCTCCCCAGCGAAGGGCATTGTCACAAATGGCTCCTATTCCATTAGCTCCCCAACTGTACTGATTACAGGGATAAATAATGTATGCTGGGAACTACCCAAAGAGATGGGTGAGCTTTACAGAGCCTGCCTCTGCTCTGTCACACACTTCAGTCACAAAAGGCACTGCCTTTTTTTTTTTTTTCCTCTTGTTCTCTCAGTATTTTGAAAGTACGTTTGGTTTCAAAAGTTAATGCCAACATTGTTTGCCTGACAGGCAGCTGATTGGCTATTGTTCTTTTAAATCTGGAGGCTTTAAACTAATTCTCTTTATCTATTCTGGAAAAAATATAACTTTGCCATTGGACTCAAAGAGATAATAGCAGTGAGAAAAACCAGTGTTGCAGGAGGGCTGCTTTTGAAGTGGTCTGTGGCTGTATTGGAAAAAAGAGGTTGACTGGTAATGTAATGGCCCACCTGATGTTTCAATCATGCTGTTACAGCTGGTTTGTCAAGGGCACCTGAAGAGTCAGCTATTGTGCCGGAAAAGCAAGGGAAAAGTTATCTTGCAAATGCTCAGAAACAAACATATCACCATTTCAGGGTTGTCCTCCCAGCGCTGCTTCACATTTCCAGGACTCAGTTCTGAAGGGAAAAGTACCTGGGCAATATTGCTCGACTTTGGTGTTTTCAAAGGCATTTCATTGGGTTAGGTATCAGATCAAGACTGAGGATGCTCATATACGAGTTGTGCATCTCGAAGTCTTGCCCAAAAGCCAGGGAGGCAAGCACTTTTCGGACCCAAGTCCAAAAAAAAAAAAGTCCAAGAACTGTCCAAAGGGACATGAAAAATTTATCATGAAGCCAGAACACATCCCCGCAGAGCACTGGAGCTGTCAGACATCCCTAATCTGACTATTTCAAGCATTCTCACGCTCCTGTTTTGTTTTGTTTTGTTTTGTTTTTCTATTTCTATGCACAGAGGGGGGCAGAGAAGAGTGTTTCTGTTTTTCAAATGAGTCTGGAGCAAGAGCAGAAAAGCGTGCCTAGTGCTCTCAAATCCTTTTTTTATCTTCCTCTATTTTTCCTCCTGCCTGCCTGCACTAATGATAATACCCTCAGGGATTTGCACCTCTGTGCTGGAGCAGGGGAAGTCCTCCAAGCATAAGGCTGTGGGGAACACACTTTCAGAGCCTACCACAAATATAACTTCCAGGCTCTGGGGAGCATGGATTGGAGATGTGGATTTGAAGTGTGAGAAGGCGGGGAGCAATTCAGCCTTGGGGATAAGGATCCAGCTTCAGGACTAAAGCAGTGCTAAGGATGAATGTAGCAGCCAGGGAATGCCTCTTGCAAAGCTCATAGCCAAAGCAATTTATCATTTCTTGGGAGGTGGGCTGTGTTTCTTCAGTGACTCCCAGCTACTCTGGAGGGGAGGTCTGCAGCTTGCAGTCAGCGCATTGCGTTGTCAGCCGCCTTCACACCCTGCCCTCCCACGCTGAACGGTGACTTCTTGAACCCTCTAATGCTCCTGTTTTCAAATATATTTCCTTTTTATTTTCCCCAGAGATAAATCTCTTTTGTCACTTCACTGCAGGCTATGCTGTAAGGTTGTTTTTCTTTTCTGTTTCTTTTTTTTTTTTTTTGGCCTGCTATTCTCTGTAAGTGCTGGTGTGTAGCTGAGCTGTCACAAGAACAAATCGGCGAAATAATTGTCTTTGATGGGCTATTCACATCATGTAACTTCCAGTGGCTGGCACTGACATCTAAACTAGCCAAAAAAACTGCTCTGAATCACAGAAATCCTTTGATTTTTGAATGTGTTGTAGGTCTGAGTGTTACTTCCCCATCTGATCTCATCCTCAAGGTCCCGCTTCTACCCCCCCAGTTTGGAGGCAGCCTTCATATTGCCGCCACATCCAACCTGCAATATTAAATGAATCTGTGAAAGATGCAGAAGAAATCATGCAACTGTCTCAAAAGAATTCTCCATCTGCTCTCTGCCCACAGCACTACAGAGTGGCTCCAGTTCACATACAGGGATGGGGGATCTGATTCGCAGGTGGGGCTGGCTTGTGCTGCTTGGATGGGCCATGGGAGCAGCTTCCAACTCAGCGTTGCAAAGCCAGGCAGAACTGGTAATACTGGGGAAGATGAGAGAAAATGCATTTCTCTCACACAGACATCTTATTTAGGCACACAAAAATTAGGCTAGCTGATTACACGCTGGCTTGCAATTTGCCCTGTTCTCCCCTTGCTTTGATCTTTGATGGCATAAAGACTAAATTTTATGAAGTGCGTTCAAGTATTTAACCATGCAATTAGGAAATGAAACTTCAAAATCCCACTAATTGCCTGTTTGCACCATTAGCCATTTAAATAGTTCAAAAATCTATCCCCTCAGTACTTGACCCTGTTTCACAGAGCAACTTACTTCCACTTGGGCACCCAGCCAGGCACTCTGGGTGCGAAATCGAATGAGTAACATGGTGCAGGAGATTCTGCCTTTTAAAAAAAGGGGAGTTTTCCCTACTGCCTCTGAGCTTTTTTTTTCTTCCATCTCATCCACAGTCACAGTGTCCTCACTCTTCCTGTTATAGTCAAACTATTACAATATCCAACTATACTACCTAAAAATGTCATCAGACGGCAAGGCAGGTTCCCCTCGATGTATCCCTGGTGCTTACTTAGTCTCCTTCCCAACAGATTCAAGACAGTCATCAGCCTCAGACAAGGTTTAAAAGGTTCTAAATTAGCAATTTTGTTTAGATAACATGACCGTTGTGTTCATAGTATATATTGATGAAGAGAGAATTGTACCCAAGATGCATATATGAAGATAGGTAATTTCTGAGTAGCTCAACATTTCTGTAGTTAATATCATGTATACAGAGAAGTAAAGATTTGTGATGTTCTTAAGTAGACTTTAGTACAAGAAAACTGCATGCTACTAGCTAATCATCACTCTTATTAAAAGTCTGTCTTAGTGCAGAATACAGCTTATGAGCTTTAAAGCTTACACTAATCAAGACTCAAGATCAACCACTGATGTAGGTCACCAATGGCTCAGCTGATATGTAGCTGCTCCTCACCAATGTTAACACTTAAACATTTATATTGATGAAATAGAAAGTTAGAATTCTGTGATCTGAAATAAAGGAATAATTACATTTTGCTTATTAGGAAGTCAGTCGCCATTTGCACAAATATGTAGATAAAAGGACAGAAAATGAAATGGGTTCAGTGATAATTCATCTAATTTGTTATCACTTATAGAAAGTATTAGAGCTTCCATGTGAAAGTCATAACTGCTGTAAAACTGTTATTTTAACCACAATTATTTATTTATACAGCACAAGGACATAGAGACATGTAGTCACTGAGCTGTGGGCTGTTGAGAAGAAATCTTTCAAAATCTCTCATTTATTTATGCTGTTCAGAGATGGCCCCAAATCTCAGGAGTGTCCTAGCTCCTATATGATGTAAACCAGTCTTTCTTCCTGTCCCAGTGATTATTTTATTCATTCACTGGAAAACTGTGTCAGCAGGCAGGCTGTGTCCCACAAGACCATGTTGCTCAGCAGTCAGAGCTTTCTTCTAGAAAAGAAGTGATTCAAATTCACGTCTGGCTTTCACTCCTGGCTCAGGTTCCTCTCTTCACTTGGTTTCTAAGGATAACTCCTTCTAAGTGCTTAACATGATTAGAAGAGAGACCTGGGATTGAGATGTGGAAATGAGTAAGAAGGAAATTGGAGTAAGTGAAGCAGCTCTAGAGTAACTATGCATCCTTCTGTGAGCTACTGAGCTGCTAATTAATACTTGTGTTGGTTCCCAGGGAATGCAACTGCCCTGTCCTTCTGGGTTCTTTGTATTACAAAAACTGTTGTCTTAGAAGTTTACAAATTTTTATGTGTGTTATTCAACATTCATAGTTGACATTTATATCTTAGTTCTCCTTCCACTTGCATTGGTGTAAGCGAGAAGTGGTTCTGTGAGAGCAGATCCAGACCAGCATAGCACTGCTGATTTTTAAGAGTGGCATAGTTCATAGTAACCATGGATCTGCCCCAGTGGAATTATACCAAAATAAAGCATTGCAGTTCAGTCCTTGAATTCAACAATTTTGTTGACACATAAAAAAAATAATAAATAAATAAATAGAGGAAAGTATTGCGTAGCTTTGAGGTCTAGGACTACTTAGCACAAGTATAAAAGTAGAATATTGCAGGAAGAATAATGAGAGTTTGTTAAAGCTTTGGAAGTCATTCGTGCTTTCTCCTTGGATTACTTGTGCATGTATTTTAATACTCTCTTCTTTCTAGTTTAAGTAACATCGAGGTCATGAACCAAAGTAGCAAAAGCAAGAAAGTTCACAGTTAATGGAGACATTGTCCTTAACTTGCCCTAAGCTGAAAAGGTGCCTTGACACAGCAGAGTACTCTAAGGACACAACAGCAATCTTAACTCATGTTTTGCCTCTGGCAGTGTAGAGCACAAGTGTATGTGTAAAATAACTTAAATACCTTGGGTTTATTTGAAAAGCAGGACCAGTGAATAAATGGCTGAAATGGGCTGTTACAGAGGTCCGGCTTCTATGCCTCATTTCCTTAGCAATACTACCCTGGATTTTCATTTATGGAATGAATTTGGCCAGGGATAAAGAATTGTATGAAGGTTTGGTCTGCCATTCATTGTGCTTACCAGTGAAGGTTTTCCATGAAGTGTAGTGAATACTGGGTTAGACCCAAAACTAATTAATTTTCCAATAGCTTGTTCTAGAAGTTATTTTTAGTTTATCCTGACCTAGCTGCATTGTCATTTTGTTAAGAGCACTTTGATAAAGTAATTCAATTGGATGTACCACTACACAGCAGAATGCATAAACCAACAACTTGTGTAACATAAGTGACATAACAAGAGATACCAGTTAGGAGCTATTGTTTTCATCTGCTCATTGCATGAGATTCTGGGTAACATGAAACAGCCATGTTTCATGAGTAGAAACAATCCATCAATGTGAAACTCAGCATTCACCAAGGATGGTACTTCATAATTCTTGCTTTTAGCTGCCTCTGGTATAACGGCACATTTCTATCTTTGAGAACCTCCTCCTATTTCCAAGCCCTCACACCAGGAGGTTTGTGAAGCAGGCTTGTGAAGCAGTGGCTGCCTTAAAGTTCTTCACCCATGGAAAGCAATCTTTTTTTTTTTTCCACCTCCATTACTGACACTGTTTAGAGATAGCATTTTTTTTTTCCTTCATAGAACTTGATCTGTTGCTGATCCCAATACAGAAAGTCAAAACTCAAGTTTCAAGGTTGAAATTTTGGCCTTACTCCTTTCTAACAATTTGCTTAGGCTATGATTTTTAGATCAGACTGGGTAAACGTAAGTCACTAGCAGATGTCCTTTGAATTCATCTGCAAGGATTTAAGAAAAAAAAATTGCACATGTCAACATGGTCTTCTGACAGGAAATAACATGTATGTCAAGGAGGGCATGAGCCCTGAATGGGGCTCTGGTTCATATTGTGGTCCCAACAATGGCAATCTAAATTGATGATTTCTGTTTGTGGGAATGATTTCAGTAGTGAGAATAACAGAGCCTGAAGTCAGGTATCTCCTTGAAGTTATGCGTTATACGAAACTGGCACCTTAAATCTGCACTGAGGCCTCTTAACATAAAGCTGAATGTCTTGGCAAGCTTATGTCCACATTAATAACAAATCCTGGTGACACAACCCTTTTAAGAAGAGCAATAACAGCTGAAGCCTATTTAGTGAAAGCAATCTGCTTTGTTTTGTTTCAGGCAGAATATTTGGAAAAATCTTTCTATTTTATTCTGCTCACTCTCACATTTTCAAAATTCCTAAGGAGAATATGGTTCAGTCAATATTATTTTAACTAACTTGTTATTATATCACGTTAGTCATTTTAAGGGCTGTCTATTTGCCTAGGGTAGTCTGTGCATTTTTATTTTATTTTTATTCTGAAAGACTGCAGTCATCATCTGTCTGTTTATGTGAATCATTAAAGTCTTCAAAGGCCTTGATGGATTTTTTTACTCTTTCATTCCAATTACATTCCAAATTTGTGGAAATTCAGACAAATGTATGTCAATTTGTTAAAACAAATTCAATTATTAAACAGTAAATAAAATAAACTCAACTTGGCTTCTATAATAATGACAGACTAATGACTGAAGTAGTTTGAGTGGTATAAACACAGGACGGACAGCAAGTGAGGAAGGCTGTAACATCCCTGAAATAGCTCCATCCTCAATTATAAGTATTGTGGCCTGACTTCTTTGTGGAGATTTTTGAGGAACTCTGGTCTCCACAGGCTTTGAAACTGAATCTCTATTTGAGTGTAAATTGTGTTCAGGTACCAGAAACAAAGAACAAGAAGAATTTAAAACAGTTTCTTGTAAAAAGAATGCCTGGAAGTTTGAAGACATTTAAAATGGCTGGAAGAGTCTCCTGAGTTATTTCAAATTTCTCAGTGTAAATGATTGTGCCCCATTTGTACAGTTTATGACAGACAAGGACAGAAATTCATCACCTCAGTCCCAAGGTGTCCTTGAGCCTGTTGATGCCATTGAGATTCATATTAGCTCTTCTGTGTGCCGCTGAGCACCACAAACTGGAGACGTGTACTGCTGGTGAGATGGCCCTCTGAGAACGATCAGTGAATGTCAAACTCAGAGCCAATATCTCTTTGGGTTTTGCTTTCCCCCAAAGTAGAATATTGTGTCACCTTTTTTCATTCAGATGCTGAATGCAGCCAAGCAGTAGTCAATGATGCAGAAAGTGGTCTGGTTGCCCATGACATTTTTTAAGTTCTCAGAAATGATCAGAAAGTTCCTTGGATGTTGCCGGGGCATACAATTGGACATCAATACTTTTTCAAAAATATATGAGACTGGCATTTTTTTACTCAATTCTTCACTGTGATTTAAACTGAAAAATAAATAAATAAATAAATATCTTCTCTGTATAACAAGTATCTGAAAATGCATCTTGAGAAATGCTGATAATGCTGATGAGTACAGCTTGTTGTACAATATTTATGCATTACAATTACTGACCACTCTTCTCTGGAATGGTTCAGCTTGCCTTTGATTATATTTTCCTGCCACATTGAATCTTTCCCTGTGGCAGGTGCAGAAAAAAAAACAGTGAGCAGTAATGCACTTCTTGGGGAAAAGGCAAATAACAGTATAATTTACTCAGTAGTGTATTTCTACTTACAATTACTTCTAATTAAAAAGAAAAAATCAGTCTGAATTGCATGACAGCACCATGTAAGATGGGTGCAGAGATAAAACACAAATACAGCCTGTGTCATGCATGCTGATAAATGAAGTGTAAAATGCTATTGTTTGTTTATTGACTGTCTGAGCATGCGATGAGCAATTATCTTTACCTCATGAGGTAGCCCAAGGTTTTCAGTGGTATCAGTCTTCCTGTTTGTGATTCATTTGTGCAAACAGCGGAAAGCTGAGCACGTAACCATGAAGGTAATTACCAGATTACTTCTCTGCACCTTAATAATGGTGTTGTTTCCCCGTCCCCTTTCCAACCTCACGGCTGCCTCTCAGGTAGCCGAGGGTGGGATGTTACCCAGCTCCCTCCAGCCAGGACACGAGGGGACAGGTCATGCTTGCAGACCCCATGAATCGCTACTTCCCAGCAGCAACACTTTTCTAATGAGCTCCCAGGGAGTGGGAAGAGAAGCCAGATTCACCACAGTGCATCCAGGGCTGCCAAGGGGCGGGAGCAACCTGTCCACTTCCAAGGCAGGGGCTGCATTCATGTACGCAGCAGGAGGCTGTTGGAGGGTTGTTTTTAGGGTGTGACATCCTTTTTCTGCTTCCTGTGCAGAGGCACAGGGAAGTCACAGGGGGCAAGTGTGGCTTCACACCAGCAAACTTGCACCACAGCTACAACAGCAACCTGCAGCTCCGAAAATGTAGTCTGGGCCTGCTCTAGGCTCTCCTGAGTAGTCCCACTAATGGCACACTGATTTTCATCTGTAGTATTTTATTCTTTTTGCTTCTGGCTACCTGATACACCACAAAGTACAGCCTGCCTGCAAACCAAGCTGGAAGAGCTCTGAAAGAGAAACAAAGCTCGTAGTGAGACCTGTGGAAAGGTTAATCCATTCAGTGGATTAACACGAAGGTGAAGTAGTGACTAGACAGCAGCTTGTAAATATTTACATAAATAAGACATCTGATAGCACAGGACTGTTTAGATTTTAAAGTAAGATAGATTCCTAAACCCCACGGAGTCAAATTCAGATCAAAGTTTTGCCTCTGTATTTAATAAAGAGGTGTTTGGCCACTGGAACAGCTTTGAAAGGGAGGGCTGGACTCCTCCTCGTTTGAAGTGATTAAGTAAAGAATTGGTTCTTTTTTCATATTAAAGAATTAAAATATCTAGTTTCACCACAAAGTAAGGTCTGCAAGTGGGAAGTACTGAGCGACACTGCCGGGCCTGTGGCCGAACAGAGGTTAGGCTGAGGCCTGCCTGTGGCCTGTGAAACTACAGGATCACGCACTGCTAAAATAAGGGCTCTAAAATTAACTTAGTGATTCCCCAGCAGCTCTTGAAGGGAGCACTAAAAAGTGAACTGTGGAAACATCATGAGAACATTATGACAAAACACAAAACTCCAGTCTCCAAACTCAGCAGGCCATGGAGGACCCTGATGAGAAGACTGGAACAGAACATTTTTCCACAACCTTCAAAACAACCTGTTGCTTCTTGATCTGTGTGCAAAACCTCAGAGAGCACCTGTATGTTGCAGATCTGCAATAAAATACCTGTGATTTTAAGAGTTTATTCTGTATGGTCTTAGTCAAGAGTTGTTAACTTTTGTCAGAACCAGAGGAATTGAAATCCACAGGCCATTTGAACAAAATGGAGAGCTGTAAGCAAAGAGATGACAATATAATAAGGTAATGTTTTGGAGCCAGGTTGTGACTTCTGTAGGAACACCTTGCATTTCCTTTAATCAAGGTGTTAGGAGGCTAGGGACTAGGTGACCTTTCACAAAACACTGTTGCTGCAGCCACCTCACTACCCTATGGACTGAAGAGGAACGAAAAAGATCAACAAATACAAACAACTAGTTGACTAGTTTTCTTCTGGTGCTTGGTTTAGGTATTAAAATGACTGTACCCCATTCACTTTGGTCCTGAATGCTCCTACTTTACCTAGTTCCTGTGTGTGGCTGAGTGCCTGTAGTAGCACCATTGGAGCTCAAGGATGACAGAAGGAGATTCACTTCCATGGATGTTAGATTTGATCTCCCATGAGACTGCCTCTCTCTATCTCCTCATCATTTATTTCTCTTTCCCCCTCCAGTTCAAGCATTATTGTTCAGCCTCTATTAAAAATGAAAAAAGAAAAAATAAAAAGTGATGAATTTTTCTCCAGTAAATATAGATCTGTCAGTTTATTATTATCATTATTATTATTTCTTTTACTTTTTTACATTGCTCTTATCCTAGTAGCATCATTTTACCACAACAGAAATGTATACACTACAGCTGCAGCCTTAGCTATTTGATCTTATATAGTACAGTGTATCCACGTACCAATTTGTAACACGTCCTAAGTCTTGTGGAATTACCTCGATGTGTAGAATTACATTTGTGTCATATTTATTTAATGATAGATTTGCTAACACAGCACCTTGCAAATAGAATTGCAGACTGCATTGCAATCAATCACTATACACAAACTTCTAGCAAACGGGATAGGATATCTGCCCAGATCATTCCTAGTCAGACAGCTGGGAGTAGTTTTAACTATGCACATCTGGGTGTGTTTAGTCATCTTTTTTAATGTAGCTAATAATCTCGTTTATAAGACTTTTTGGACGTGCATTAAATGCTTTTCTGTCTCCGATGTGCACTACTAAATGAAGACCGATGTCTTCTCTAGACTTGGAACAAAACTGATGGAAATTTGGTGGGTTCTCAGAAGTCTGTAATTAGGTAAAAAATTCAGTTTCCAGCTCGAGCTGAATTTCTTCTGAGCCTTTGTGTGCATGTCCTTGGAGATGGATTTAGAGAGGTTTCTGCTTAAAAAAGGCGGTGTTGAGGTTACCACCTTCTGGCAATGCCTTTCTGGGATGTTTGTAGCTGCAGTTAAGGCTCTGACCTGCTGTCAGACTGCAGTGTATTCTGCTCACCCTCACATCACATATGCCTTGGGGCACATTCATAAGAGAATCCTTTTCCTCTATGGTATGTTCAGATAAAACAGCTTCTGGTGGAGGAATCATGTCTAGAAACCCAAGGGACTGAATTTTACACCCCTACTGTGACTTCACTGGCTTACCTAGATTTCTTCCTGGATGACCACCATTCTTAAATACGTTCAAAATATATAAGTTTACCTTTGTCTCCATGAACTTTAACAGAGCTTCCTTGGTTGGAAAAACATTTTATTTAATTTGTGTTTTTAATAGTCATTTGGAATCTGGGAGTACTTGAGATATAAAAACAACTGTTTTTCCACCATTAAATATATTTTAATCCATTACAGAACTGTATCTTGAATGTTTTGGATATAAGTGGCAGAAACATTTCCTAAAAGTTGAGGCAACCAAAAGAAATCTGGTGTACTTTAAGACACTGATACAAAATATAACATTGTCAAATAAATTAATGATTCAGTATATAATCAATGACTGACACAGGATTAATTCTAGCCACCACTGGAGTCATCCTTCACCATAACTAATATTAATGTCCTTTCATCACAGTTCTGGATGAAAAATAAAATGAGTATAAAAAATGACAGTGTTTCTTCAGCTTTAAAGGTAACAGTCATATTGTCATTACAATCTCCAACTGTCATAAATCAAACAAGATGTGCATCAGTTCATTTCTGTGTACACTTCTTGCTTTATGGTTAAAAGACTTTATTCTTCAGAACTGCCCGGACAGAAAACTTTAGCTACTCAACTATTTGAGAGCTTTCCTGTTATAGGAGATACTAACAGAAACTGTTGCTCAGCTGTATATCGTTATTGTCACTCTAAAGGGCACTGGCACCTGAAAAATATCTGACAAATTGACAACTTGACAGGGACATGAGATGGTGAATTAATCTACCTTGGCAGAAGGCTGTTGGTGAATATTTAAATAGGTTAACAGTCAACATTAAAGCCCTGAAACCAAATACGGGCTGGCAGGAGAAGAGAACAGGTAAATCTGATATCTAAATTATACTCTTAGTAGTGTTCTTTAACCTCACAATGAAAATCAGATTCTCAAATCTGAACTAAAAGAGTTATTAATCTTTCCTTATGTATTCTTTGCTGAGCAATAGTTCTTCTATTAAAAGGGATTTTTTCATTTAATTTATGTGTGCTTTCATATAGCCAATTTCCAACTTCCTTATACAGCTAAAAGATACATGGGTTCAAACAGAAAGATAGTTAAGTTCAAGAAAGAAAAATCCACTTAACCTACTAAGAATAAATAAACTATATTTGAATTGGTTTTAATAAAAATTTGAATGTGCTCATAGGTCCCTCCATTTCTCTGATCATTATCCTGAAATGTCATGAGAAATGTGTGCTGACAACATATGACTGACAGACATGGTAGTTTTACAGCCTAGATTTGTATTCCCGAGGGTTGCATAAATCCAACACCTAGCTGGAAATACAACAAAATGAGAAAAAGTGAAAAAGGAACATAAGGGATCTTAGCAACTGTGTGGATGATCTAACCACAACTGTTAACTGCTGTACTTTCTGGGTCACCTGCAATATCTTTTTGGCAATAAACAGAAGGGCTAACTCAGCTGGCACCACATACCTTTACCTTGCAGAATATCATTGAAAATGCACAAGTTGGACAATGCACTTTGTTGTTTCAGGTACTTTCAGGTGGCATTTCTCCAAAGGGATGACACAGTTCAATAACAACTGTTTTAGCCATCTGTGTGCTCTGTAATAAATTCTTTGACTATCCCAAAATCTTGTTTATCTCAAGAAATGCTCCAGGGCATTGAAAACTGTTTTCTATGGATAACTCAAATCCAGGTTAATAATAAGAATTGGTGCTGGTCAAATCAATTTTCATTGTGAAAATGTAAAAGTGGTTCTTGTGGGAATCTCTTCTGGGTCCAATACTAATCAGTATCTTCATTAAGTATTCAGATGAGGGAATACTGTGTTACTGTATTTGCAGATGCTACCAAGGTGGGAGGCATTTTGAAGGTGAGCAGAACTCAAAACATCAGTAAACATCTTGGTAAACTAGATAAATAGTCTGAGTAGTGAGTAGTTCTTAAAAAAAAAAAAAAAAAAAAAAGCAATCAATGACAAAATAGGAATTAGTAAAGAATAATAAATTGCATGAATATTAGATATAACTTGTCTGCAGAGAAAAACAGTCAAACATGTTATAGCAGGGCATACATTCACCAGTAGTCAGCAGAGTAATAGTTATGGGGGAAAAAAAAAATCTTGTTATGTCTTATACAAATGTACGGAAGATAAGTGAAATGATTTTTCCATTCTGTGCAGCACAGATAAGGCCTCAATTAAAGTATCAGCTTTGTTTGGTATTTGCCAGTTTGGAAAGGAGGTGACCAGCTAGTAAGTCCAGATGAGAGCAGGTAGGAGTGTGGGGCTGGAAGACCTGTGTCCATTTTATTTTCTAGAATACAGTTGCTTAACTCAAAACTGATTTCCATGATGTTGAAGTATCTGAATGTATTTTTGTGGAATGATCACAAAATGAACAAACGGAGCAAAACAAAAGGAAATTGTTATTTAAAAACCAGGAAAATGCTATTGTTGTGTTTGCTATTGCTCCTCATCTAATAATATATCTTTGAGTACTGTATGCTGAGTTGCTCCCTTACATTTCAGCATGGGGCTGTAGTATCAGCCATGAAATCTATAGAGTATCAAGTGGCTAGTAAGTTCATTATTCAGAAGTCTGTACTGTTAACCGTAATCTCATATTAGACTTGAAGCCTCCATATAATTAATACAAGTAATCCTGCCACCTGATCCATCATTATCACCATGATGCTACAGTCCCAGTTGTGAAATCAAGAAGCCTGATTTGTGTGGAAAGTGCAATAGCAGTAATTAAATTAATCGGTGTTACTGGAAAAGAAGATCAACACCTGAGTTCTTATTAACATTGTCAGGCAGCAAGTTTTTAACTGCCTGTGTTCTTTTAGCCTCTGACCAGATAATATTAAATATCACAACACTAAAGGTTAGTTATGCAAGGCAGAAGAACACTTAGTTAATCTGTGTGGATTCCACAGAAATAATTATTATAAATATACATTTCAATTTGTAAATACACTTACAGTGATTGTGTTGGTTTTCTTACATATATATTTTAGCAAACATATTCATGGGTAGGCATAATAGAAAACAAACAAACAATAAATAAATAGAAATGAACCCAGAGAATATTTGCAGGACCCTTACTCACCATTTTATAAAGGTGTATATGCTCTGTTTAAAAATCATATATATATATATGTTCTAGCAAGCAAGAAAAAGATGGGATAATATATCAAATGTAAACCAGCTCTTTCTTTCAGTACTTTCAAAGAATAACTTGGGTAATATCTACAGAGCAGGGATAAGCCTCCAGTGGCCTAGCACTGTTCCCACTCAAGTTAATGCAAACTCAGTCATTTATTTCAGCCAGACAATCTCATAGCTATTTTAGCAATTAGGTTCATGTAATGAATTAATTGCATAAAATTATAAGCAATTGGTAGACAAATACAAAGAAATGAAATTAACTGGATAAATTATATGCTGTGAACCACTTATCTGTAATACTTAGCTTTTGCTACTGTGAAGTTTTTCAAATAAATGATACAACTCAATAAAAGGGATTTTTTCATTGAAATTACAAAAAAAAAAAAGCCATAAGGTTATTTAATTGATATGTGAATGATTTTATAAAGTTTTTGGTGTATTTTTATGAAGCTTGTAAAATCCTAAACATCTTCTGGAAATACATCACAAAACACACAATTATCAGTGCTCTCTCCCTTGCTCTTATGAGTCTAGCATTTA
Source organism: Anas acuta (assembly GCF_963932015.1). NCBI lineage: Eukaryota > Metazoa > Chordata > Aves > Anseriformes > Anatidae > Anas > Anas acuta. The sequence goes on from NC_088987.1 coordinate 8,542,293, forward strand.
AGCCTGTCCAGGATCGTGTCCCTTCTGGTTATTTTTCACTGAGCCAGTGAATCGTCTCTCATTATACCAGTGCCACCAACCCTACAGTAAAATCAGAAACAAGGTCATGTTGCTCATAGAGAATTTAGTGTTCTAAAGCTAGAATTGATCTATTACATTAATTTGTTTATAGTTATCTTTGGTATCTTCCAGCTACATTGAACTATGGATTGTAGGCATATCCTCAGCCAGCCTCTACAGATATTAATAAAACGGTGAAAACTATTGGTATTCAAGTTAGGACAGAGTCAAAAATGTTTAAGGACTTCTAGATTTTTTTTTTCCAATAGGTAATTCAGCAGGGTGAAGCTCAACATCTCACAAGACTGGGCCCCAATATAGCAATAGCATCGGTAAAGTACCTTTGCAGTGATCAAACATACAGTACCATAAAGAAGCTGACAGAAGGCTACAAACTGGACCTCTCATTCTATGACAACCATTATCAACTAAAAACTTCTGCTTTCAGAAAGAGACAGGAGATTAGGGAAGGAAAATAAAAATATGCAGGGAAATCACCAAATATGGGAGACTTATAGAATTACAGCTGCAGCAGACCTAGATGGAGAAAGTGAGATAGCAGAAAAAGGATTAGGATTAGGATTGCTTATGCACTTATATAACATTTGTTCTAAATTTGATTACAGTACTCAGTAAAATGAGAGCTCAGTATTCATCATGCACAGCACAACATTTCACATGTCGGGATCATCATTTGCATTTGCAAAAATAATTAGGAATCATCTGTAAAATGTTCTAATTATATTAATCAGCCAATGTTTTGCTGTACTTTGAAGACATTAAGCATTGTAAGAACTTCAGATGCAGCAGCCATATGTTTCTTTGTCTCATATGGCTGCAGGAACATCATCTGTCATGTTCACAGCTATTTTTTATTTTGTTGGCTTCAGAGATTGCAAACATCCCTGCATGAAAGTTACATTACTGCACCCTATTTCAAGAGTAGAATATCAGAAATGGATTTTTGAAAGTAAAATTATGAGTACCCAGTTTCAGATTTACAAAGCTTCAGTTTAAGAAGGACTAAATGCTTCCTGTGATTTTTATTCATTGCTGTGGTTAGTTCTGAAGCTTGACTCTGAAATTATAGGCAGGTTTTTGAAACTCTGAGCGTATGTGACTTTCTTGTAGCTCAGCCAAAAGTGCAGTGTGGTGGTCTTGTGGTATCTGTAGTATCATAATCTGTCCTTAGACTATATATATATAGTCTAAGTGTGTGTATATATATATATATGTATATATATATATATATATACACACACACACATATATATACATATATATATACATATATATATACATATATATATGTATACATATACATATGTATACATATACATATATATATATATATATACATATATATATATATATATATATATACACACTTTAAAACCAGCTTGCTATATGAAATACAACTTGTGCTAAAAACTGTCTTTTAATTACAGCACTCCATCGTAAAAGACAGAAAAGTCCCATTCCCCAAGAACAGCATGTATAACCACACTTTAGGATGCTGACACCAAAATAAAGAGGAGGAAAACAAAAAATAACCAAAAAGCCCCACCCCACCTTACCACAGTTGCTATTCAGCATACATCAGTGCTAACCTAAAGTAAATTACAAGGGCCTGGGGAGTGAGGATAGCATGCCTGAAGTGCACAAACCAGCACAGGGTGCAGAAAGGGCCAGGGACTCCCAGGGGATACTGGAGGGACCCCAGACTAACAGGGCAGGACTGTACTGGCCAGATGCATCCCACTGCATCCTACGGTATCATTAGGTAAGGATGTACAGCCCCAGACTGAGCTGAAATGAAGTCCCCAGGCCCATGGGCAGAATGGGGAGAGGCTCTGGGGGTGCTGCTGAGGTCCATGGAGGTCTATTAACACCCTCGGGACAATGAGGGAGTGAGAGAGGTGTACAGCTGTTTGGAGATGGTATGGAATTGCATGGCATTGCTGGTGATGCACCTACACCTCTACCAGCTAGTGGTATGATTCATTTACAATTTCTGAAGTGCAAAAAACTTTAGTGTAAACATTGTACTGGAAGGAAGAAGTATTTTTGCCAGCTTATTTTGTTTGTCAAATGCTGTTAATAAAAGCTTTTGCTGTATAAAATGCATCTCCTTTAGAAAAATCAACTATGCTGTACAGCCTCTAGTGTTGAGTAAGTGCAAGCTAGTGACTTTGTCTTGAGCTGTGAGACCTTCTCATACTCACTGATATAACTGAAACTTGTGTTCATGGCCAACGTTGGCAAAGATCTCATATTTTGTCCTTTAAAGCCCAAGGTGACTGTATCAGTTTTAGATGAGGCACTGGAATTTTCTTCACCACTCAGAGGTGTCTCTGCCTTGTTTGCTGAGGCATTTGCTTAACTCCAGACCCACTGGAGCCCTGTGTTTTTGTCACAGATGTGCCCAAGGGAGGGAGTAACCATTATTTTTTTAAGGTTACACAAAGCAGGTACAGAGTTAGAGTCACCATCCATCAGCTTAATCTCCCACACTCCTGAGAAAGGGACAGATTCACCTGTTTCAGGGAATATCCTGTCACTTGCCAGTGATGCATATGCTGAAATGGTGGTGAGTTGGTGGAAAACATTGAGTGAAGGGACTCCCAAGTTGTTTTGCCTTTATCCTTGGATGAGGTGAGAGAAGAGCCTTGAAGAAGAACTTACGTAATCACAGCCCGTTGTGGCTGCAAGTGTTAAGATCCATAGGCACCCAAGTCAGGTGTTCAGTACTCCGGTTGACTACAAGCCAGCCAACAGCACAGCAAGAAATATCTTGAGGAACTCTGTAATTTGAGTGTAGTATAGGAACGTCTGAGCTAGTTTTATATGAGCTAACTCAAACACTAGAAAAGTTGAGCCCTGGAAACATAAAAACTGTAGCATAGATGTACCCTTAGTTAGGACAAGCTTACTTCACATCTAAATCCTAATGGGATTTAGAGGGAAAAAAAAAAAAAGCTCTTTCCCACTTATGTGACTTGTACAGTGACTTGTACAGTTTGCACCAGAAGGTGCTCTCAGAAAACCTCCATCAAATTTAGTAGATCGAACAGTCCTCAAGGACACAGGAAACACAGATGTTCAACCTCTACATGAGGGTGTTTGAAATCCCATATCCCGCTACCCAGAGAATGTCCTAATTAGCAGATTTTACACTGTTTTGCATTAAGCTGTTAAGGCAAGAATGAGTGTCTAGAGCCATAAACAGAATTTATCTATACCTTTCCCATAAGATCTCAAGCTGCTTTTGAAAGTAACGTGCCTAGGTGTGTCAGTGTTTGTATTACAGTAGTCAGGGTAGTGTCCTAGGAGAGTAGTGTCAAGAGACCTACACACTCCTAACTGCGTCTGAGCATTTCTATTTTATTCATTTATTATTTATTTAATTTTAGGAATTTTTATTTAATTTTAGGAATTCAATCTTTTATTACCTACCCAGTGTGCTCTGGAGCACTGGGTCGCGTGGCAGGAAGCGTGTTCTTAATTGAGATGCTACAAAGCAGGAAAAAGCCTTCCTGGTAAAAGATATTATTAGACGAGTGTTTATTAAGTAATCCCAACTGTGAGATGCATTCTTTTATGCCTGGCAAGTTTTTACAAGGGCTACATATGGATGTGTCCAATAATCACTTGATCATATAAATTACAAAAGTAAATTCTTATAAGAGGATGGGCATACAAATGAAGTAGTTGGAAAAGTATTTTTTAGGGGACAGGGAAATAATTTTAAACTTGGTTAGACTTGTTTCTGGAGAACATCTGAGGTCTTGGCAGAATAAGAGGTTTGAAGCATGTTTTTGTTATTAAAAAGGTTTTACCTAACTGTTCCAGACAGGGGAGTTCTGTTAATTCCCATTCACTCACAATACATTAATTTCTTCAATTTTCCTTTATGTTAATTATATAAAATTAAGCAAAGGGCACACTTTAAATGTTCAGTAGAAGCTGAAGGCTTGTAAACAGAGCTTTCAAGTGAAAAGGAAAAGCAATAATAGAAGGATGAGGTTTTACATTAGGATCCAGTTTGTAATTCAGAGAATGTGTAGCAAGAAGAAATAACAAAATAATGCACTTTTGTTTAGATCTAGTAACAGTCTTGGAAACATCACCTTTCAGCATGTATATCCTGTAATTTGATCTGATCTTATCTCTTGCAGGGTACAAAAAAGTAATAACAAATCATACACAAGGTTTGCCTTTAAAAAGCTCAGTTCATTTTCTAAGATACCTTTACTTTTCTCCTGAAGACTGGTTGCTCTAGGCTAGAATTCACATGTGTGTTTAGATGAAGGGCGTTGTGACTGAGAATAAGCCACTGATTATCTATATATAATTGGTGCTTCAGCCAATAAGTGAATGTCTGTGGAATAAAGATGCCTAGAAGAAACTCTGTGTTCCTTAGACACCTCTTTTCTCTACAGATTAGAAACAAAATGGGCATTTTTCTAGTTAGCATACATTTTTAATTCACAGCATAGTTACAGAAGTAAATAATGCATAGATTAAAATACTCATTTAAAGAAATGACAAAATAATAAAAAATCAAAATAACAAGTGGTAGGAATTCTCCACCAGGAAAATAGTGAACTCTAAGGAGCTGTTACTTGTCCTTTGTGACACAGACCTACATCCCTGCTCCCGTCCTCTTAGTGGTTTTGTTTCTTCATTTGTTTGCTTTCCGTTTGGCCCCATAGGACACAGGTGCTCCCTGGCTGCATTGCAAAACCTGGGCTGCCTTCCTGCCATGCGACCCAGTGCTCCAGACCACACTGGCCTGTTTGCTAATGTGGGCTTCATTTGCATTGCAGCAGCAAACTGGGATATGGCTGGTGCATCCAGGGATGTGGCAGGGGAAAGGGTTCAGCTACAGTGCTCTTTCAAGTTTTTAAAGGCTGGAGGCCATTCACCTTCTGGCATCAGTGTTGCACATCACTGTATGACCTTACATACTGTATGGAGCTGTACAGCATGCCAACACTTCACCAGCTCCCACTGAAGAATAGCCCCCAAACACCACTGAAGAATAATGGAAATATATGAATGCACAAGAGAAAGCCCAGGGAGTAAGGTTCATGCTTGCATGTTCAGGAAATGGTTCTGTGGTTTCTAATGTTTAATTTTATAAACCTAGATATAGTGCAATTGATTACATAAGAATTAATCATGCACATATAATTAAAAGCTTACTGGACCTAATGTTTGTGTGTGCTTCTATATTTGTGTACACATTTTTATATCAGACAACATTTGTGTCCTCATCTTGCTAAACAAACATCTGAAATCATCGCTCTTGTGGATATTTAACTGGAAATCTTGGAGTCTAATCAAGAAAGCCTTAGCAATGGTTTAAACCTAATCTTCAAATCTGAAGGTGATGTTTTTCTTTTGCAGTTGCTTTTTTTCTGTATAAGACATCTGTGTGCATTCAGGTTAGACGTCAGGGTAACATTTTAAAGTGGGGTGTCCGATATGGGAACCTTTTTACTTAAAGACAGTTGACCTTTGATTTCAAAAGTACTGGAATGTTACTGGTGCATCAATATCTAAGTTGGCTGTTCTGCTTCCCTTTTTTTTCTCCTGAAAACTACCTCTCAATGGTGATATGAAACTTCATAAATGTCTAGCATGGGCTTTGGAACAATTTAAAAGGCGCAAAGTTTCACTAGCAAGAGTGCTAAGCAAGGATACTCTTCTTACAGAATTTTGCCATATATCGGAATGAAATGGGGTCAGGGTCTTCTGTGGCACACAGCAAAATAGCTTCATCCTGTCCATATACTTTCATCCATTAAAATATATTTTTTTGAAATGAAAAATATAGACCACAAAGTTCAAACCATTCATAAATTGCTTTCAGGTTTTGTCTAGTGCAATAGTACTATTACAGCAATGTGGAACAGGAAGCACAAAGTAGCTTTACGTAATGCAACCGTGAGCAGTGGAAATACAGGCTTGAAGAAAGTGCAACTCAAATTTAAATTTGGCAGGGACACAGCAGCAAATATACTTACACTTCAGAGAAATGGCATGCGATTTTTAGAGTCTTGTGGTCAGGATGCTGTTTTTTATCTTATCAGCAAGGAGGAGCAGGAGAACAGTGAGTGTATCAGCCAAGCTTTGGCTGGAGGCCATCCTCCAGGCAGTGTGCCACAGCTATGAAATCACTCTGTTATTTTAGACTTCACATTAGATGAATAGGGTAGTGCAAGCTGTTTGAAACTCAGCTTTGATGTATTTAAATGTTTTGAAATAATGGCTAGCATTTAATATGGAGTTTTGCTAACATTAGCTTTCATAAGTGCCTGATAGAAACAGTCTTATTCCCTACTGTTTAAGGGCACTTCTCTAATTAAATGCAGATGCTTAAACGATAAGCATTCACCACAAGATTCAGTTGTTCAGACGTTATATCATCCATCTTAAAGGCTGAATTATATCCCAAATTTCAAACTGTACACTAAATACTACATAAGTACTATGACAGATATGATGGTGATTTGTTGCTATCTGACATAATTAGCTGGAAGCAAATGTGGATGGGAGGAATGGTATTCTGATCCTCACACTAAGCAAGACTTTTCTTTAAGTCACTGTCAAATTTGTCCCTGACTTTAGTGGCAACAGTATTTGGTCACAAATACCCATGTCTTTCCTGCTTAGAGTAATCTCCTTTAATTCTTAGCATGCTGGCCTAGAGGCTGCAGGCCTGTGTCAGTGTCGGAACCATTTGAGGCTGAACAGTTTTGTTTTCACAAGTGGTTGCTCTTTCACAGCAAAATGGAAGCCGTGGAAGAGATCACTGCCAGGCAGCAACACCTTTCACCACCCGATTTTAACCGAAGAGTGGTTTAGCACAGTACTGCCAGGATCACAAAAAGAGAGAGGAAAGCGCCAAATCCTTCCAGCACGCGTAGCTCGCTTTGAGATGCCAACACACCGCGTGCTGCCTTCTTCAGTTTAAATCACCCATCACCAGGCAGAGATTACATAAACACACAACCCCTTTCCAAAGCCTTTATTTTACATCACGCGCTTATTTTTCCACAAGAAAACAAAGGCAAAAACGACGAAGCCGCAGAGTATTCTTCACACTTCGTTACAAACAACGAGGCTGGGGGGTACGGGCTCGGCCTCCCCTTCCTCCCCGCCTGCCTCCCCTCAGCGCCCTCCCGCGCGCGTCACTTCCCGAGGGCGGGCCGCAGCGCCGCCAGCCGCCGGGGCTCAGCGGCGGCCCTGAGATGGCGGCCGCGGGGCAGCGGCAGCAGCAGCGGCGGCGGCTCGGGGCGCCGAGGGGGCTGCGCCGCTCCTAATCGGCGTCGGGCCCCCGTGCCATGGGGACGAGCCGCGGCGGGCGGCTGGCCTGAGGCGGCGACAGCGGAGGGCGCGGTGACAGCCCAGCGGGGGGCCCCGCCGCGGGGGCCACGACCCGCGCCGCCGGGGATGTGGCGGTGGGTCCGGCAGCAGCTGGTAGGTGCCGGGGGGCCGTGAGGAGAGGTCTGAGGGGGGGTCGTGAGGAGAAGAAGCCGGGGCTGGGGGCGGCAGCTTGAAGGAGGGGGTCCTGGTCCTGCCGGGATGGGGACGGGGGGCTGCAAGGCGGAGCTGCGGGCTCCCTCACAGCTGCTTGGGATTTTTAACGTGCTCGTCGATTTTAACAAGATCCTGGGCTTTTGGGGAGGTTCTGGTGTTAGGGTATTTTTCGGTGGTGTTCTTTATTTTTATTTTTTTCTCTTGAAACCACGCTGGCGCTGAGGAAAGCGCGTTCCCTTACCTGGGGGCCCCTTCGGGAGGGCTCTCCCCCAGACTTCTTTTCACGGAAGAATGACGGGGCCTTTTGCTGCACCGGCACTTTTCCTCGCTTCCTCCTTCACGTTGCGAAATCGTGAAAGGCTTTCCACCTGCCGGGCCGGCGTCGCACTTCTACCTGAGAGCCGGGCAGCCTCAGCGCTGTGGGTGTGCACGGCTTGGAAAGTGACGAGAAACGGAGCGAAACGTGACCGAAGAGGCTGTGCAGGGGGGGAAAGCCCTGGAGAGTGGCTGCTCGAGGCTTGGAAAGTGACGAGAAATGGAGCAAAACGTGACAGAGGAGGCTTTTCAGGGGGAAAACCCTCGAGAGCGGCTGCGGTCAGAGGCTGCCTCGCTTCAGATGGGTGCCGCTGGGCGTGCGGGTGCTGCGTGGCCAGGGCAGAGCCGTGCAGCCGTGGCAGGGAGATGCATCGCCTTTGGCAGTTGTGATCGAAGTGCTGGCTGGCTTCCTGCCCCTCTCTGGTGTTTCCTCATGGAGAGAAATTATGGCTAAAAGCTCCATTTACAAACTTTTTTTTTTATATATATTTGTTAGAGTTACTTTACATCAAAGATGTTGCCCAGGTTTGTCCAAAAACTTACATTAATTATGCTCTTATATTTTAGTGGCAAATATATTTGTCTCACTAGTGATTTATTTAATTTGTTACATCACTTTTTATAAAAATTGATTTATTTTTTTTTCCATTCTTCCCCTATCTCCGCTACCATGGTCCAAAGCAAAGCCAAAAGCTTTTGAGTGCATTCGCTGAGGGTTTGAAAATTACTTTATAGTCCTTTAAAAAACACAGCACTGTTAGAGATCTGTGTCTGAAGCACAGAACTTGTGGTGACGGTCTCAATGCCAGCTTGAGAGTGCTCTCTGGGTTGGTGTGACACCAAGGTTTATTGACCTGGAAATTAATTACTCTATCCGAGCTCTGACAGCAGTTTTCTGTTCTGTTACAATCGTGCACATGCTCTTCTGAATAAAGCTTGTTTGGCATAATACAGCTGTCATTTTTTCGCCATGAAGGTGGCTTGAGGTTTTTGAGCATGGTTGTTAAAGCAGCAGTATGTTGTCTTCTGTAGACTTGAGACTAGAAGGACTGCATCAGTGCTCCGAATCCATGTGTCACTCATGCTTGCTTTTCTTTCACTGACCAGCTTTACAGAAATATGTTTGCCCTTAAGAGAAATCAAAATTTGAGTGTAACAAGATGAGCAATTCTATTGGCAGTCAGAGGGTTTTCTTCTTCTAAAGGAGACTGTTTGATGGGAAAATAACTGCTTAAAACTTGCACAGGAAAGGGTTAGTGTTGTAGAAGGAAGGAATAATAAGATGCTTGAACAAGGGTTTAAATATTGTATAAAGAAAAAAACGATAGGGAAGATACAGGTTGGCTGTTTTCCTTCCTATAAATGTTGCTGTTTGATGTTAATTCCTTGTTTGTTTCACAGCCCATTAAGTTGAAAGATGGCCTAAGATAGGTATGTTTCTTCTGAGGGATGCTCAGACACTTCATCCCTGTGTATAGTCATTGGTTTAACATACATCACACATGCTTGTTGCTTTACATGACTGTGATGTTTATTTTCTATTAAGAAAAGAATGTCAAAAAGCTGAGAACCTGGCGAAAGATGCTGAGAAAATGATAAATGCAAGTAGGAAGAGTGGGATGACAGAAATAGGATTGTTTGTAGTGTGGATGGCTATGGAGCTTAAGGAATACCCAGACTATTTGAATCAAAGGATGGCAAAATCTGTCTGACTTATTTCTCATGAAGAGAGAAGAATGTGTGGGATTGGATTTCTTTAGAGCGTGTATTTCTACCTGCATTAGATGTGGCAACAGGATTTGAAAAGAGTTCTTTCCATATGGGAGGATCGGAACCAAGCGTGTATGTGGGAGTCATCTAAGTTGGATGTTGTAGTAACACAAAAGAAAAATGTTGGTGGGAAGAAGCATTGGAAAGTAGCAAGACACTGGTATTTTGCTGAAGGTGGTTTTAGGTAGTTATTAAGTACTCTCTGTATGAAACCAATGAATCTTTTGCAACTTCTTGTTTAAGAGGACAGTATTTCATACACTAATTAATGAAATGGTCCTGAATAGCTGTGTGCTTGAAAACTTGTGTTCTCGTGAGTTGTAAAAGGGGGCAGGGAAAATGAAGCAGGTAGTCTCAGAAGTAATGAGAGGACCTAGTATGCAATTCAAATTATTTTAGCTATGTTCTTTAAGTGTACTTCAGTCTGGGAAGATGTATGCATGCCTGTATTGCTACATAAAGGAGTGACTGTACCTCTGAGACAGGAGATGTGCTGGGAATGTAAGACTCTTCATCTTCATTATTGCCTTACCAGTCTGAAACAATTTTCTGAGGTAGTATTTGTCCTTCCAGTGATTTGCTGTATAACGAAGCTTGGTGGCAGTAATACTATCACTCAGTCTTCAATGCCTGTGTGGGTCTCGCTTACAAATTTTCAGGATTTTTGGTAGCTTCACCATTAGTCTGCTCTGTTTCCTCAGTAACAATTAACTACCCACCACCACCCACAGATTACCAGGTTTTGTTCATCTAATGTCATCCCATAGTAAGTAAAATATCTAGTAAGCCATTAACAATGTACTACTTTATAGCTAATATAACATTATATTACAATATCACTATCTGGTTGAGTTGGAAGTACTTAGGTTTTAGTCATTAAAAATGTAGAAATAAATGCAGTATAATTAATTGTTTTAGAAAAAGAGTAAAATGTCTGGACGCATTTGAAAGATGCGTGAGTTCCAGCTGTGTTACCTTGAGACCTCAGGCAGACAGTGGGCATGTGGATTTGCTGCGGGTTGCATAACACGACAGGCACAGCCAACTCCACTTGGAAAAAGCAGCCAAGTAAACAGCAGTTGATAGGAAGCATTGTTAATATTCAGGAATAGGACATTTTTTCTTGCTTTTCCAAATCTGATACGTTAGACTACATTGCAGCTCTGTGTACAGCAAAGCATTATTGCAGTTTCCTTGGTCAAGTTTCTGTAATGCTGGTGCAAAACAGAAGTAGGAAGAGGTGGCTGTAACGCTCAGTGACTTTCTGTACCACTTTGTTGGATAGATTTACGGCACTGTCTGGACTGTGTAAATGTCCTGGCGGTGTGCATGGAGCATAAGGGCTGTTGCAGTGGCATCAACAGAAGGCGATGACAATTTTAATTGTTTGGCAAGGAGGTCTCCAAAAGTTGTGATAGAACAGTCACGTGCGTATGAACCTAGCTGTGTAATTCTGATCTGTTAGTCATGTTAAGCGCGCAAGGGTCTATGGATTTCCCTTCTAGTTGCTATTCTGTGGAGTTTGAGCCTCTCGATAAATTATGGAAGAGCACGATGATGTGCAAAAGACATTGCATGAGGAGAAACCTGAGGTGCCTGCATGGTTCCCCTTCTGTAAAGGGCAGTGCAAGAGAAGCAGCCTTCTGCTGTGTTTGGCAGAGTGTTTTCTTCTGTGATTTGTGAGCCTGAGTGCTGTTGTGTACTGGCAACATTCACATTATGCATTCAGGCAAATGCCGCTTTGATATTCGACAAGAAGTCAAAGACAAAATATGGGTTAATTCCATAGGATTAGCACCTTTTAACTGGAAAATGTAGTTACCAGGCTTTTATTTCAAGGCTTAGTGGAGGATTCCAATTGGAAGGGGCCTCAGGAGGTGATCTGGTCCAAAAGCTCTGCCCAGCCCACACTGAGAGACGATCGCAGAGAATGTTTTCATCTGTTTTGTGTTGGTTGCCTTTTGTTTGTGTTTGTTTTGGTCTTGTTTCATTTTGTTTGTCCCCTAAGGACGATATCAATAGGAGCTTTCTTGTTCATCTCCTAGATAGGCTCTAATGAAAACTTCCTTTTACTGGTAAGGGAGATGTCCTTGAATAGACTAGCGCTAGAGGTCTGTATGTCTGGGACTTTTTTTCCCCTTTCCTTCCAGATATTAGGATCCGTTAAGGTGTTCTGAGAGAAGCAGATGGTGTTCCCAATAACTTGCGGTTATCTGCATTCTGCATGAGATGGACAGCACTTGGTCTCGGTTCTGTGCTGATACGTGTATTATTGTAGATTAATTATTTTAAGGAATTTAAGGAATTGAACCAAAGAAGGTGTTTGGGTGGGTTTTGTTTGTTTGTTTTTGTTTGTTTTAAGAATTGCTTGTGGTTTTTGACGTATTTTTTTTTACAACTCCACAGCAATTATAGACTATAAAAATAAATTAAAAAAAAAATAATGTGCATATATTTCATTGAAAATTGGGACTTGTGCTCTTCACTAGTGAGCTGTTTTTTCCTTACGGTGTTGTTGTGTCCTCTGTTGTCATGACTGCATTTGCCACTATTTCACAGGGGAAAAGGTATCTATAACATACCACTAAAAAAAATCCTTTAATTTCTAGCATGAAGTCTTGTAAGCCAGCAGTTAAAAGCTACAACAAAATAGATCTGACAAAATGCCTCTGTGAATGCAAGGTCATCTCTTCCAGCAAAACACAGGTGACATATTTGCTGCTAGACCTTTTTTTTTATACAAATCCCTTTTCAACTTCCTACTGTTTAAAAGGAAAAAAAAAAAAAAACAACCAAACAGAACAGCAATAGTACAGATGGTGGTAGAAAAGATGGAAAGTAGGACCAACAGCTACACCATGATTTAAGAAATCTTGCAATTACTTGGCCTCCCACGTACTGTGCCATAAGAGGATTTTTTCTTCTTGTTTACTTTGAGAATAAAAATAAGTATGGGAAAGGAGCACTTCCCTTCAAATGGGAAAGGAAAGGTAATGATACAGACAACAGGAAGCTGTTTGTTTGCATTCTGAAATATTTTTGCCTGGAAAAGTTTTAAATGTTATATACCAAAGAGTATTTTTTGTCATACGTTGTTACATTTTGTTTTTGCTCCTTTATTATCCCCCATGCACCTTTTTGTTCTAGTTTTGCATGTAGCTGTGCTGACCTTTGCAGATATTTAAATGTCTGTTTGGAAAAATAATTGTGGCAAAATACAAAGGAAGCTTATGATTTAGCAGGCTTTAGGGATAAAGTTGTTTGCAGGCATGTCTGAGAGCAGTACATTAAACTGATACTTAGGTCATAAATCATATTTGAAAAGGAATTAAAACTCAAAATGGTATTTGGTAAAAGGAATGGAGTAGACTCAAATCTGTAATGCTTACAGAGCAGACTTTATCAAAGCATGTTAAAAGGAAGAGCTAGACAGTTCTACCTATGGACTAAATTCTCTTCCCATGAAATGCGGTGAGCAGCAGCCGTCAGAGCAATTGTCAGGACAATTTTGACACACATTTTGAAGAAGCCTTAAGGTTTGTTATCTAGGCAGTTTTTTTGGGAAGAATTTTCATGTTTTTTTCATATTGAAGGAAAATAGGAATTGGACTTACAGTGCAGGAGCTGACAAGCGTAAGTAACTATTGCCTACTGGCACTCATATAAATATTGAACAGGGTCCTTCCCGATATGTGGGATAGTGGTTGCACGAGTAGCCCAGAACAGGAACCCTTCCTGCCTCTAAAACATAGTTTTGTCAGTGACTCTTCAAAACAGTGGGTAACCAGCATTTCTTTTTAAGATAATAGTGCTCATACTGTCCAAACAAGTGAAGAGATCTGGGATTCTTCTGTATTTCTCCTGTTATGGAATTGACCGATGTACTTTTTGTATATGTATATAGCTGCAAGATTGAAACTGCAATCTAATTTTAGGTGAAAAATGAAGTTTACAAACTGACACATGGTTGAACGTCTTGTTTTATAAGAGGAACTTCTTTTCCTTGCCTTTCAATATTAAATGACTTGAATGAATCTGGTTACTGTAAAGAAAAAATACAATTTCATTTATTATTTTTTAAAGATACTATGGTTATTCAAGGTATATGAATGATTTTTGTGTTGAATGTTTCATTTACTGTAGTGGTTCTGTATCTGTTAGCGTGATTTAGTTTGCAGGCTAACTGCTATTTCTGTGTGATGGAGTATTGCAGAGCTGTAGCTCTTCGTGTGTTCCAAGCACTTAATATTTTTTAAACTGTATCCTTAAAAGCAGCTTGAGTCAATTGAGTTCTGAGAGCTCAATTGTCTCTTTATTTTTATTACTATTATTTATTCTTTTAATAAAATAAGATGCCCTATAGTAGCCTTTTATGGGTATCCAAACACCCTTCATGTTAGGAAGTCTTGCCTACTATCATTTGTATGCATCTGGGTAGACAATAATATTGTGAATGAGTATAACAAATTGCTTTAGCCCGCAGAATAAATCAGTGTTATTTCTGAAATTAAAATTGTGTAGTTGGAGCTTCAAAGGCATCTTCATTTCCACATCTTCAGAACAATGGGCTGCTTTGGGAATCATAGCAAAAGACCAAAGGTTTTGGACCACAGGTACCTCAACTTCTCTCAGACCTCTGACCACTGTAATGCAATTTTCGTTTGGTTGGTTGGCTGGTTAAAAATAAGTAGAGCGCCCTGAATAGCCTTGCAAAGTAGTTTGGAAACCACTGACCATTTCCTTGAGATCAAGACTTGCTTCTTAAAATGGAAATAGTTGCTAAATTTCTTTCTCTTTTAAATGCACTTCTATTGTAAAGTCTCTTGTTTTGTCATCTCTGGTACAGATTGCCTTGTCATGTGTATGTTTGATTCCTGCCAGAAGTCAATGCAGCCATTTTCCTCTACTTTACTGATTTCCTAATTCATTGCTTGTTACTAGCACCTTTTCATCTCTGCAACAATATAGACGAGCCTTTTTTTTTTTTTTTTTTTTAAACGTGCCACTCAGTCCAAGTAGCACAGAATGTGCAGTTAAAGGATATTGGTAGAGTTGGATGTGTGACACCCCACAAATACACATGGGAGGAGAGAGGGGTATTAATAACAGAGGAACACTAGTTTGTTTTCATTTTTTAACTCTGTGAAAGGAATGTTTCTTGCTCCATGATATCTCAGCAAGAATGTTTCTTGCTTTCATTTCTTGTTTCCTCCATTGTTTTCACAACATAATGTAGCCTGGGTATAGATATTTTATGAAGTTACAAAAGGAGTTGTTATCAGGTATGCTAAACAACTGTAGACATCGTAAGCAGGAAGAGGAAGTGGCATGAGTGGTGCATGACTTTTAAGACTCTTTTCTGTCTTTTTTGGAGTAGTATTCAACAGAGTAGGAACAAATTGCATGGGACTACATAAACCTCAGGGTGCTTCAGCTGGTTCACTACTTCTGTTGTTCGAGCAGTGTTTAAAATTGCCGTGAGAGGCTGTTCCTTCCTTCATGCTAGCCTTTGCTATGACAAATTTGGTTTGACTACTGCCCAGCTGTATGACTGAAAGAATTGTTGGCTTACTGTTTCGAGTATAAATTTACACAGACTTCTGAAAATGTGCATGGAGTGTGAATAGATCATATTATCTGACAAAGGTAAATTATTCTGTGTATATTAAAAAAAAAAAAAAATCCAAAGCAAGAAAACCCATTTCCTCAAAGCACCTTTAATCAAACTCTATCTTGGCAGCAGTGTAATAAAAAGCTTTTGGGCTGCCTGCCAGGAAATGTCGTGGGTTTTCTGCAGCCATGGTTATTCAGTCACCTTCCTAGGGAAAAGGCTTCCTGAGACAGACTTTTGTGATGTTTATTAGTACTATTAACTAGCACGGGGTGGCCAAAGGGCATCTGGGGAAGCTACTAATTTCCTTATCAGTGTTCAGCGTGGTTTCTGAAAGGAGGAAGATCCTCCAACTGAGACTTCCTTCTTTCAAGTGGAACCCTTTCAACCCTTCACTGAAAACTGGTTATGTAGTAGTTTTGGCAAATATAGTTTTCCTCTTCTTGCTGTAAAAGATGTGAATGATCAAAAAACACAAGGAGATTATGTTAATATACTAGCTGTAGATGAATCATTAGCAAAAATTGCTTGTCAGGTGACTTGTAACTATCGATGCATGTACTGCAGAGCTTGAAACAGCATTTATTTTATGTCGGTCTCTTATGTCACTAATCTGAGCTGAAGGATCTGTAGTTTTCTGCCAGGGATGGTGTAAAGGCATGCTGGCCTAAGCTAGGCTTTTATAATTGTGATATTTAAGAAATAAGTGTGCACTAGAGTATATTTTACCAAGTTGGCTGAGAAAGGTTTTGTTTTTTAACTTCACTTATGCTTGCAGGTGTTGGGATGGCAGAGTTCTTTCTCATAGTGCTTCTTCTCATTTGCTTAATCTACTTGTTTCTACAGTTACTGAATTTCTTGTTTGTGCTACTAATGCTTCAGCAGCAGCAATATAAAATTCTTCCTCCACACTGCACCTTTATATCGTACCAGCCAAGCTATTGGCATGACCATGCAATTGATTGTTTTAGGGGATCGATCCATTTAAAACAAAAACAAAAAACAATTGGGAACACGGTGGGTTTTCAGTTGGGTCAGTTTTTCAGTCCTGTTTTACCATAGGGCTGCACAACAGGAAGGTGGAGTCAAGATGCAGGGAGCAGCGGGGAGGCGGCTATCAGAGCCTGTTTCTTTCATCAAAGAAATAGCATGAAATCACAGTCAGAAATTTACCCTCAGTTCCCAAGGATGTTTTCTATGCTTAAAGGTGCTTAATTTATTACTCAGAGGATGACTTTGTCTAACTTATAGAACACTGAGAAAATCACTACTGAAGTATTCAGTAAGAATGCCTTTGACTTTGGTTAGAGACATTGCAAATTTATATATATATTTTTAAAAAGGCATGAATCACATTTTTCCTCTTTTTCTAAAAAAAAGATTTTGGGTTTCTGCTTTGTAAATCAGCTTGACTCAGACATCCTTGTGTTATATGTAAGTTATATTCATTTAAGTTATTTTCAAAAAACAAATATGTCAAGCTTATCTGGGTGCAAGATTTCTATTAGGCTGGTGTGTACTGAAGATTAAATATGAGAGCTGTATTCCAGTGGTAGATAATGCTTAGTGTAAGTTTACTTTAATAAAAAAAATAAAAAAAGCTGAGGGGCTCAATGTCAACCAATAAATCTAGATTTAAGCTCCAGCATGAAGGGGAGGATGAGTCAAATACATTTTTGTTTTTATTTTAAATTCACTTAATCTTATGGTCAATTGATTTTTTTAAAAAAAGTTTTTATTACAGACTTCTGTAATACACCTGATTAAGAAGCCTTAAACATCATGTTTTGTAATAAACTCTGTTTTATTTATTACAAAGTCAGCGGTCTATGCCCTTAAGTAGAAATCACTTCACTAAATAAATGCAGGAAAAGTAACTTCTCTTGGAAAGATATCAGTGACAGCTATGATTTTTTATTTTATATTCAAGACTCAAAACTTGATTTAAGGATTTCCTGCTCGTACTATTTAGCTGCAGAAATCCTTTGACAAGGGCATGTTACCCTAGTTTTTGAAGCTGAGCTTAATAATGTTATTAGAAAGAGAGAAAGAAGCTTCTTGTAAGTGAAATTAGGAAGCTGGGCTTTCTGCATCTCCTTGCTGGCTTGCATACAGATACTACCCCAGATCCCTTTGAAGGACAGAAGTTTGGACTACAGGTCAGTTTTGTGGCAGGAGCAGGATCTGTGGCAAGCCACATAGTGATAGAAAAGTTACAGGAATTTCACTTCTTGAACAATTAAATTCTGCGCAGAAGTTGAATTTTCTTTGAAGAGATGTATAATTAAAATTTCTCTGGAAGAGAAATTCTCACTAGATAAGTACATAATGAGCGGGTTGTTGGATCGGTAATTTCAAATCATTTTTCATAGTTATGGAAATAGAAATTAGGAAATCCGTGTTCTCTTTCCAGCTCTGACACTTGTTTCCTGCTGTGGCTGTGGTCGAGCCACTAAGGTTGTCGTGGGTGCGTCCTTTTCCAGCCATAGCTCTGGCACCTGAAGAGGTTCCTGACCTCAGCCTGCCTTGCTTCCGCATTGTCAGCGCAATAGATCTGATTGAGCAGCTCTTGCTCTGTGATAAGCGTCAACAAAACAGAGTTAGACCTGTGCGAAGTGCAGTTGCAAAACTCATATGGCTTGAGATTTTGATTTGGAAAATATGTTCCTCACCTTGAACCAGGTTACTTCAAGCAAACGTATTTCTGAGAAAAGTGCTCCTGCAGTGAGGTTGAGTTGTTTTGAGGTCCTTACTCTTCAGAGTAAAAATGTCAGGAAATACATCAACCTTCAGGTGCTCAGGTAGTGGCCTACAAGGAGTGTATAAATACCATGGAAAAAATCAGCGATACCCAGCTCACTGAAATTTTTCATTTGTTCTAATAACTTTAAGTAGCACAGAGATTACCATTTATCACCATCAGAAGACTGCCTGTTGGTTTGCTTTCCTCTTTCTGTTTTTCCCCTGCTTCACATTTGTCTGTTCTGAAATGCATATTTTCTTTGCAGGCTGTAGAATATGACTTTCCAAAGTGAGAGTATCTGGCATTTTGTGAGTGCCAGACATTTTCTGAGATAGAAGAGAAGCTGTGTGCCTAGTCCTGATTAAGCACAGCTTTTTTCTTACTTGTAAAACAATTTTATTGTGGCATCTTCTGTATTGATTTAGAAATAATGTCACTAAAGTCATATCCAAACTGCTTCTGCTACAAACATTGTTCTCTCAAATTTTATGTCAGCATTCAACACGTACTTTTTTATTTTGCTTTCATGTTTATATTCATTTTCTCAAAGTTGTAAACAGCTCCTTCCTTTTGTTATTGGCAGCCTGTATTCTTTTCCAGTCCTTTCCCATATCTACTCTTTTGTTTTCCTGCCCCGCTCTTATCTTTAAACAAGAGCGTGTGACTAGAGCAGCCTTCCACCGCTTGTCATATAAACTTTATTCTCCTTCAAATCCCTTTGGAAAAATCTCCCTTCCTTTCTTCCTCCGTTCTTACTTCTGGACCTTTCTGAAGCTGAATGTTTCAGTATTAATAGTGACAGATACACTAATTGCATGTTTGAAAGGATTTTCTAATTATTCCTTTACTTTAAAATGACACCATCGTAAAAGTGAACATAGCTCATGTCCTATGTTAGTAGACTTCAGGGGTTAAAGAAAATTCTTGGTTATGCTGATCATTTTGTATGTAGTTCAATTTGCTCAGTCTTCATCACCCTCCAGAGCTAATTGATGCCGAAGTGTCTTGTGTTGGATACTCTGAAATACCAGGTTTTGTTTGAAATGAAGCAAGGTGTGGGCCTGGTTTCGCAGGTGGAGCAATGCAAGTGCAAAGGTTCCTCGCTTCCAGCACTGGAGCTTGTAATGCCCTTTCCACATGTTCAATCACTTGTCCTTTCACTTGCCAGGGAAGAACAAGGGGACTCTGTAGATGGCACAAATCATATCTGTCAGTCCAAAGATAAGTAGTGTCCGACTCTCGTGCTGAAAGTCATGACTTCCCACACAGTCAGTGGAAGGAACAGCTTCACAGTAACAAGATTAATTGCTAGTTTGCAACACACCTCAAAGCTTTATATTTTTTATTTTAGTTACTTTCTTGGCCTGTTATCTGAATTACGTTGCACTGGCTGTCTTGTCTTTCACCATCACCTGCTTCTCCAGGTAAGAGCTGGAGAAGGCTCTGAGTCATGGAGCCCCAGGGCAGGTTTGAGTAAAGATAGGCTGGAGCGACCTAGATGTAAGCCCTTATGTTACGGAGACATTGCAGCTTTCTCCCATGACTTATTTTGGGCTTTAATTATTCCTTTCCATCAGAAGGGAAAAAACAATGGTTTCCTAATAAGTTTCTGTACCTGAAGTAAGAAGGCAACTTAAGGCTGCTTCTATTATTCCTTGTCCTTCAGATAACTCCTCTTCCCAGTGGAAGTCGTCTATATATTGGAAGATGTGCTAGCGTATCCTGAGCTTCCTTTGCTGTAGGCTAGCTGGTCCTAATTGTTTGCTCTTTGCTTGTTAGGTTGTTAGCCTTGTGTTGTACGTCATGTTTTCAGGTATAGGTCACGTTGCACTATGCGCCATGTTTCAATTTAATGTGTATTCTCCTTCAGCACACATAGGCAAATGATGAAAATACTGAACACTAGCCCTAAAACAGGGCTTTGGTTCCAAGAGACCTCACTGAGGTCTCCTGTTTTGACAGAAAGGTATTGTGCAGTATTTCTGAGTATACTTTATTTTAATGTGTTTGCTTGCACCATTGCTAATGTATGAATTGGTGGTAGAGTTGATTTTGAGGCTAGACGGACTGCTTGTTCTTGGAGATTGGATTTGTTTGGGAAAAATACTGTTGTCTGGTCAGATGTGTATATTTTTTTGATCTGGTGAGAACCTTTACAAAATCCAGTTATTGCAGCATAGTAATATAACTTGTTTGTTTTGACCTTTTATTTCTTGTGTTCTGTTAGGTTTATTATGAGCACAGCCATGAAGATTTTTGTAACTTACATGTTTTCATTTCCACTTCTGCTGCTTTTCTCCATTAAGCTTTCTCAAGGCTTATGATTTTTTTTTCTTCTTCCAGAATGAATACACAACCTCAAAATTGAGATTTTTTTGAAAATTCTCTGGATGTAGCAGACTTGAATTTATGAATTAATTTTCTTTCCCATTCAAAGCCACTATTATAAAGCTGCTGCTTGACACTTGGCTATCATTTTTGAGAACAAAGTTAGCAGATTTTTTTAAAATAACCATTAAAAAACTATTTAAAAAAAAATAACCCTATAGTTAATAAAGTAGTTGTTCTTGATCATCATCATCTTATTATTATTATTATTTTGTGTTTTAGGGTTTTGACCCACCACATCAAAGCGATACACGAACTATTTATATAGCAAATCGTTTTCCCCAGCATGGCCATTATGTTCCTCAGAAATTTGCAGACAACAGAATCATATCATCCAAGGTAAGGGAAAATACTTGATACATGAGAAATTGCATAGCAAATGTGCATGTTTGTATTATGTCCAATGGTGCATATACAATTTTCAAAATGAAACAAGCACTTTTTTTTTTTTTTGTGAGGAAAAACCTATGTTATCTCCTACTTTCTATGTTGTTTATCTCCTACTCTCATCCCATCCCTTGCTCCTCAGCACTTAAATATAGAGTGATGAAGCATTTCAGTCAGACTTTCTGAAGGAAAGTAGACTTTAAACTAGCGTTGCCTATGTCTGAATGTGATTTTAAAGGAAGGGTGAAGCTAGTTGTTGGAACTTATAAATCAGCTGAATTATAAGTAAGGGATTGCAGTTGCAGATTGCAACTGCAGACGTCCTTGTGTGGTCTTGGGTTGGAATCAGCAGAATTTATGGCGGGGTTGTTTTGTCACTGGAGTATAGGAGAGAAAGTTATAGCTGCAAGAATGAAATTATTCTCTGATACCCTGGCTGCAAGAAGCCAAATGACTCCAGGTGCTCCTATGCAAGTTGACAGGAGAACAATTAAAAATTTGATTGTAAAAGCAGTGCAGTTGGTACTGACGCTTTCCTGGTAGCTGCACTTCACCCACTCATCCTTGCATGCACGCCCACGAGATTAAATACAGCTGTTCTGTGTGGGAGAAGGGCAAGACCAGAATGAGGTTTGGGGAGGGGAGATAGAAAATGAGAAATTAATAGAGTTTGATGGGAGAAAAAGTGAATTTCACAGAAAAACTGTTCAGTGTGTTGTAACTACTATTCTCTCTCTTTTTTTCCCCCTTCAGTATACAGTGTGGAATTTTGTTCCAAAAAACTTATTTGAGCAGTTCAGAAGAGTAGCCAACTTTTATTTTCTGATCATATTTTTGGTTCAGGTAAGTGGATAATACTGAGACTTAGTATAGCTGTAGAAATTAAGCTGGAAATTGCAATTTGTGTAGTGAATTCTGCCACTGATTTTCTGTTTTATGAATTTAACTTCTCTGCTTACATAATCTGTAAGTGCTATATAGTTCTAACTTAGTTTAAGAGAACACATTGCCCATTCTGTCTTCATATTTAGGAATATTGCTTTTGTTCTTACTCTTGTGTTGCCTCAGACTGTTTAGTGTATCATAGCACATGGAAGATGGGAGCATGCTGGAGATGTAACAGAAGTGCTACTTACTGTTACCATGGATGGTGTTGTGTTTTTAAAGCTTTTATTTCTTCCTAATGCAAATTTACCTATTTAATTCAATTTTAGTCACATTTCTTTCAATTGTTAGTTTAGATTGAAATAATATGTAAATGCAATGCACATGAACAAATATGGATCTAAAGGCAGAACTTCTCTTCAGTGTAATCACGTTCTTGTCTCAATTCGTGACTCAAGTGAATTTGTATGGGGGATGTCTTGTGTATATGCCTGTGTCCTTGGAAACCTAATAGGAAAAAAGCTGTAGTCAATTTTGTTACTCTTTGTTTTTCTTCTGTTAAATTGAATTATTTTGTTTTTATTCAAATCCCGTCTGGAATTTCATTATTAAATATATGTATTTTTTTTCTTCTTACAAGGCAGATGTGCCTTTAAAAATTTATCATATGACAGAGTAGATTCCATGATGAATCTCTTGTGACCAAGATGCAGTGTCTGTTATTACCATTTTATTCCACTGGGGATAATAGGGCTGTGGCAAGTTGTTATTGTGTGATTAAATGTATAGCACAATCCAGTCCACATTGTCCACGTCACATATGCATGCCAGAAACATGGTGGCAGACTGCATTTTGGTTGCGTGATGCTCCACACCAGGTATATGATGGATACACGTCCATCCGTGCAGGAGGCGAAGGTTCATGGTGTTCTGGTGAAATAGGTGGAATGAGCAGGCTGCCATGCTGATTCCACCGGCAGAAATCTTGCTCCACTTTAACGTATGGGCCTCTCTTGAGAAAGGAGGAGATATTGTAGATGGCAGAAATGCCATGGTTAGGCCTTTGCAGCCAGAAATAAGGTGTTTTTAGTATGGGTTGTCTTGGACAACATTCTGCCAAGCTGAAATTACAATGCTGCAGTTGAAGAACACACAATATTGCAAGCAAAATATGACTTTTGTTGTGTTTTCTAAATTGTCTACATGTCAGTGGGAAAAAGGTAGATCATGCATGTGTTGTAACATGTTATGTTTTCTGTATGAGGTTCTTGGTTCTTAACAGAGTAAGCTTCATGTGTAATTTCTTTTTTTCTTCTTTAATGGTTCTCAAAGCAATGCCATAAGTCTCAGGTAAAGTGAACCAAATCAGTGTCCATGATTTTGAGTAGCTCTCTCATGTATATTTTCTTTTCAGCACTTGACTGTGTTGTCTTTTTCCTGCAGCAGGGGAGATCCACCAGCATCCCACTCCCTCCCACAGCATTTTAGTGTATACACTGCACTTTTGGCATGACAGCAATGGTAGCACAAATTGTAAAATGTGCATGTTGGAGAAATGTGAAAGGAGCAGTCTAAGAAAGGGGGTTTCCTTAATAACTGAACTGTTGGAAATGGCTGTTTGTTAACATTCATCTTCACTTCTAAAGTGATGGTTGTTATACCATATGGTGCTGTTGAGTAGTTGTTTGTATAAAGTATTGAAAGAGCTTTGCAAAATGTAATTTCATTGATTTGTAATACTTTAAATTTATTTTTATAGGGTGAAAACACCTTTTAGTAAGAAGTTTTAAAATTGGCACATTCATTAGAAGCGTGATTGTCTGTTCTATGTCCCAGAACCTTTGTAGCATTATCAACATCTATTTAGGTGTCAGGAACTGAGTTTTGCTCCACAAATACTGGAGAATGTGCAGTAAAATTCCTCACAGCTTTTAATTTAGAAAACATCTTTCATGTTGTTTCACTGGTTTTGTTGTTTTTTTGTTGTTGTTTCTTTTTTTGGGAGGGAGGGAGGAGGGAGCATTGGAAAGTAAAACTGTAAAATCAAATTTGGGCTAATTTTCACGTTTTCTTCTCTTTTAGCTCATGATAGATACCCCTACCAGTCCTATTACCAGTGGATTGCCATTATTCTTTGTCATAACTGTGACAGCCATAAAGCAGGTAAAGGGGAAAAGATCTTGTAGCAGGAAGCTTGTAGTTAAGTAAGTTAGCCAAGTCTGACCAAGATAATGTTTAGAAACAAAAAATAAAGTGACATCTTCAGAAACAGTTTGTGTATTTAATGCTCCTTGTTAGACACTTGATCGTTTTACTTAGTTGTCAAGCACTTGGTGACTCACCACAGTACCCTCAAATGGACAGTGAATGACTGTCAGACAGCGTTTTTGTCTCAGCTTTACATGTCACTTCTTATAAGACCTTTTCTGAAAGCTCGTCACTTATTCTTTTGGCATACCTCGCTACATATTAAAAATAATCCCCCTACATAACACTGAGAAAGGAGCTTGGGTAGATGATGCAATGATGCAGTCCATGTTTGTCAGTAGTTAAAAGGCAATTTTTACCCCAGGGGGTATATTTCATGCCATGAAACATGCATTAACTATAATCCTGTACCAGGTAAAAGATCAAATTTGAGAAGCTTCTGGTTTTGTTTTCTTCTTCTTCAGTTGCATAAAACGTTTTGGAGTATTTTGTAGCACTTGAAATAAGAAAAAATTTTTGAAGTATAAGTGTAATAGGAATCTTCTTTAAGCACTGTAGTAGATCTTGCTAAGACCTATGGACCCTAAAAGGATAATGTTAAAAATAAAGGTCTGTTTTCTTTAAACCCTTAAACTGAGAGGACAGAGAGAAAGAAACAAGCACATAAATAAAGCAGTGATGTGGATAGAAACTATGATCTGTTCTGCAGGCAAGTAGTTTTCAGGAACTGGCCCCTTCAAAAAGGGTTTGACAGTGTTGGCTGGGGAAGATATGCAGTCATAGCAACTGAAAATTAAGCAGGAGACTTTTATGGAGCTACAGCTTGAATTTCAATTTGCCTTCTGCACCAGTAAGACCCCAAACCACCCAGAAATGGGGCAAAAGTAAAAAAAAAAAAAAAAAAAAAAAAAAAATAGCTCTAGCTGTCAGCCAGATAGAATGTTGTTTGGGGCAGAGAGAATCATTGGGGCTGTAGAAATCTTTGAATTACCATTCCATTTGTTGCTGTGCATTTTATATCTGTGGAGTTCCCTAACCATATTCAGTTGTTATCATCACCCCCAAGAGATGTGTTCAAGAACTGCCATCAAAAGTAGGCTATAGAAGACATCCCTTAGAGCTGTATGAACTGAAACTGAATGTACAAGTAGGATGCAAGTATTATATTTTTAAAAAGAGTTGGGCTTTTGTAAGTCTAAAATAGTAGAAGATAATCTATTGCCTTATCATCTCCTGACATCAAGTCTTGCATTGGGAAATTTAAGGGTTCTACCATCAACAGCAAAGAACAAAGATTCTGGCGTTCCTACTAGAAAATTCAAATCATATGAGTTGTTGAGTATTATGAGCTTTTCTGACTAAGATCTATCTGCAAGGGCTATCAGAACTACCTAAACTGATCTAATAGGTTCTTGTGTTTATTTTACCTGCTGCAAAGTAGGCAAACAGTATTCACAAGCTGTTACCTTGGAAAGGCAATTCAGTGTGCTCTTTCCAACAGACTGCCCTTGAACAAGGAAGAAATATAAATCTTCTGTTGAAATGCAGAAGGAAAGTACCCAGTGCGTTCTCCAAACTAGTTCCCATTTTCTTAAAACCATAAGTGGTATAGGAAGAAGTGTTTAGGGGGAAAAAACACTTCTGAAAGCTTCAGGACGTGGGTTTGATACAAAGTTATATTGGGATAATTGTCTCCACAAAGATAAAAAGGGAAACCACAAGTATTAATTGTATCTGGGTTTGAGAAGTTTAGCAGTGAAGGGAAGAACTCTCTCAGGAGGCCAGTTAACATGGTACCCCTAGCAAACCTTGGAACTCAGATGTATTTTAATCCCAGCCAAGGAAATGGAACTTCTTCTTATCAGAAGTGCAATTCCACCTAGGTCAGAAGAAGGACATAAAGACTGCAAAGTGATGCAACTCATGCTGTGTCATTTTGTTGAACTTGTTAGCTAAAGCACTTTTTCCTCATGCCTCTGAAGACGTGTACACAGTCCTCAGAGAAATTAAGGAGATGGGGCAAACTAAAATAAATAAAAATAAAAGTTTGCTTTTCTTTAGTGTTTTCTAAGAAACTTTAAGGAACTTGGTCTATTTCAGTAAGTTCATAAATATTTAGCAAACAGGCTGCTCAGACACATGGATGTTTACATGCTTGCCAGGTGAATGAGAAACAACTACTTTGCAGATTTTGATTAAATACGCAAATAAAATAAGAATGAAAAACCTGGTAATGTAATTTACAAGCCTGTTGTAATTTTGTCCTTGTCTCAAGTACATTGATGCTGGTATATTAGCAGGAATTAAGAATACAATCTCAGGGATTTCTATGTTTTCTGTTTGTACAGTCAAGTAACATTTCCTATGTTCCTGCATCTTTCTTTTAATAGTATTTTTGCAACATTTGGAAGTGAGGATTAGGACCTCTCTCTTAAAAATGCCGCAGTAGGTAAATTTTGGAGGAACTTAAATGGTCTATAGTAAGCTGGCTATTAAGAATTCCCTGGTGTGAGATGTCACCCTTGTGTTGCAGGTAATAGATGTCAGATGGAGAAAGAGCTGAAATCTGTACTTTCTAAAGAAGGTAAATTTCAGTTCTTTGCCAAAAGCCCATATTGCTCAGCTGCTCAGATTTATGAGACAAATGCCCCAAGGTTACTGGATTTTAGTTAAATTCATGTTTTCTTCTGTCAGTCACCTTTAACAAGGAGCTGTAGGTGCTGACTCTTTCCCAATCAGAATGAAAAACATAAAGAGTCTTAGGAGTTTTCAGGATTCTGACCCCCCAGTATCTCTGTAGCTGCTATTACTGCACACTTTTTAATTATTTTAAGCATTTGGCATGTACAAATTTCAATTTTTTTGAGTTTGTAGGCCTAGATAGTTCTGTATGTATTGTTCTCATTTGTGCCAGTGACAGTGTAGATCCATGAAGGTAGAAGTGCAGAACTGTATTTTAACATATGAAATTCATCAAATAACATCCTTCCAAACTCTAGTCAAGGCTCAGAGTTCTCAAAACTGCATCGTTATCAGTACTCTTTGTGCTAGGACATTCATACAACGTCTGTAGTGTAGTAGGATGAGCTGGGCTTATGCCTGCTGTTTCAGAGGGCTCTCATCTGCCTGCAAACTTCCAGGAAAGCAGTTTTCACTCTTTTTCACATTGTATAAACATACAGAAAAGCATTTTAGGAAATGTCTCTATTATTGCAAATCAGTTGCATGAGTCTTGCCAGGATGAAAGATTTTGCACCACCTCTTACATCTTCTGTGATTTTGCAATAAACTCAGGTATTGTAGAAATTGTCATGTAGTTCTTAGGGTAGTTTACAGTAGTGCTGAAGAGTCATTTGATTCTGTGTAAAAAAGTAAGTTTATAAATCAGCTGTCAGAAAATGTTTTTTTTTCTGTACTAAAAAAGCTTTTTCTAATTCCTAGCTGACAGCTTACGTGCTCTCCATATGAGCCTGCTTTGGTTATTTGAGTTGAATGTACACACGCACTCATCTCTTGCTTATTTATCTTGCCTATGTTTAGTGAGCAAGAGGCAGAATATAAAGCTGTTCAGTAGTATTTGCTTAAATTCTCATATTTAAGCACTGTTCTTTCTTTTTTTTTTTTTTTTTTTTTTTTCAGAAAGATACAGTACAGCTGAACTGCCTGCATAAACTGATCTGTTTCTTGTGCTCACTGTTATGACTTTTCAAACAATACCTAGACATGGGGATAAGCAATCATGCTATTTGTGATCACATTATTAGATTAATTAAGAAAAGTATTAATTTCTTAGGAAAACAGGAGAGGAAAAATACTTCTGAGTTCACATTTCTGAGCATTCCATGTGTGCATGGGATAAAGGGTGTTTAAAGAGGTGCCAAGTATGTGGTAAAGAAAAGCTCCTTAATTTCCCTTTTAAAATTCAATTCTTGCAAAGGTATGTGAATGGCATATACAAAATCAAGCAATCTTAAGATTTCGTGGTTATGCAATGGCAGTAACTATGCTTGAAAAATCGCATGGTATGTCATGAGGAGGTAATTTTAGTCTTCCTCAAATTTTACTTTGCATCTATCTTCCAAAAGAGAGGAGGGGAGGGGATCCATAAGAGGGACTGTGAGTGACTGTTATCTGTTTTGGGGTAGATTAATCCATGTAGATCTGAGTGCCTTTTTTTTTTTTTTTTTAATGCCATCTGCAAAAATGTCTGTTTTAACTGAGCACAGAACTGTTAAGTTTCTTTGGCACTTTTGCTACTTTGCTTGCCTTTACCTACTTGGACAAGTAGAAATCAAGTGTTTGACACTGTGGTTGACACTGAAACGAAGAGAAATTCATAACTGCATTAAGGCCACACAGCAGGCATTTTGAAGGACTTTTACTTAAAAATGATTATGTTTTATAGGTTTCTTGCTTGCAAAGTAAATTTGTATGTGTTTTCCACAGGGTTACGAAGACTGGCTACGGCATAAAGCAGACAATGAAGTAAACGGTGCTCCAGTTTATGTTGTTCGAAGTGGTGGACTTGTAAAAACTAGATCTAAAAACATTCGGGTATGTGCTTAGAGACAAATGGAAATTGTGTTTCAGAAAAAAAGCTGAAGGTCTTGTTTCATTATTAATCATTGTGGCCTGTTTCATGATGATTCAATAATAAAGCTGAAATGAATTCTTCTCTTTTAAAACAGTTCGTTTGCTTCTCATTTGTGTTCATTTCATTAGGTGGGGGACATTGTGAGAGTAGCCAAAGATGAGACTTTTCCTGTTGATCTGGTGCTTCTATCTTCTGATCGAGTGGACGGTTCATGCCATGTTACTACAGCAAGTTTGGATGGAGAGACAAATCTTAAGGTCTGAGTTACTAATATGAAATAGAGTGTAGTTAGTGAAGTCATTTTTATTTCAGCCTGGTGGATATCCCCCTCTGATTTCTGTATAATAAAGTTAATGGATGCTGTTTTACAGACACATGTTGCAGTCCCAGAAACAGCAGTGTTGCAGTCTGTTGCCAACCTGGACAAACTTGTAGCTGTTATAGAATGTCAGCAGCCAGAAGCAGATCTATACAGGTACCACTTATTTTGGACTCGCTGCAAAATATTTGTTAATGAAGTGTTTATTATTAGGAATTATATGGATTTTGGTGGGATTAAAATAGCTTCAGACATCTGCTTATGTTTCAAGTTTTAATAATGAATGTAAGCAGTTATACCTACGTACTTACTGTAAATTGCAAGTGACAAGCTAAATATGAATATTTCAATACAAAATCAGAATGCATAGCATAATGTTTAACGTTTGTTTTAATGTTTTTTTTTAAAAAAAAAAAAAGTAGCCAGTGAACTGTTTGAAGAAAGTAATTTCTGTATGATTCTGCCAGGAGATTTCAGTCCTATGTAGCACGCCTGTTCATATGAAATTTTGTGTCCATATGTTGGTCACATTTTTGCTTATGCTCAAAAAAAGATTTGAACTCTACTCACCAGTCTTGTTGATAAAGACTGATTGTTTTGTATTTGAGAAATTTTAGTGACATCTTTTTTTTTGTTATTTGAGAAGTTTTTTTTTTTTATTTTATTTTTATACTTTTGAGACTTTATGTAGATATTTCTGACATGTGGCCATCTTTCACAGATTTGTTGGAAGAATAACTATAAGTCAACAAATTGAGGAAATAGTACGGTAAGTAAAATTTTATAAGATTAGAGTAATGTTAAGAATTGATGGTGGTAGCTAAACTATGAGTATCAGAAAAGAGAGTCACTGTTGAATAAACAAAAATATGCATTTCGTATCACAATGTTACATGCTGTACTTTTATTTTCAGAGCAGTTTTTACAGTTAGGTGAACTGATGAAATAAATGTATTATTGTGGTGATAGATGTGAGGAGAAAAAATCTGTGAAATTTTAGACATCTGCACTAGGATCCAGAACTTGTGTTATATTGTCTGTCCATCTAGGTTTTTACCTTTCTTTCACTGGTATGAATCTCTTTTGAACCTAGTAGACAGTTTCAGTTTGACAGAGAGATAGAAGAAGATAGGTAAAACAGCCAAATCTAAAATAGCACTTCTGGTTCATTGTGAGCTTGACAGGAATTTGGCCTACTGGCTCTTCAAATAACTTGCATCTCTCTGTGAACCAGCCATTTAGTACATGTAGCTAGCCACTAATTATGGGATATTGAACACGGTGGTGGCAAGATGTGGTGACCTAAGAAGCTTTGAAAGGAAACTGAGAGCTCTGTGGAGATGTGTGGGTAATGTGTAGAAAAGGAAAAAGAGGATTGAAAACACAGCAAAATGAGGGTGGTGTTGGAGTTACTGTAGTGGGAATTTACTGGTGACATTGAATCTTTTTGTATATGATGTCATAAATTCCACAGAATATGGAACAACTCATTTTTAAACTCTGATATATCTGTTTCTTTTTAGACCTCTTGGGCCTGAAAGTCTCTTACTTCGTGGAGCAAGATTAAAAAACACTAAAGAAATATTTGGTTTGTAAAAACTTAAATATTTAAAAAGTGTTCTGTTCTTCAAAAGTGTTGATGAACTGAAGTTTAGTTCTACTTGCACAGAAGAAATTGTGATAATCTTGCTGACGGTGACCTGAGGGGATACGATTATAGATGAAAGTAATGCTATTATGCTAAAGAATCTTTGAGGATATAAAGTTCCAGCTCTACTCTATGAAAATATTTGAAGTGGTTTGATAAAGGAGTAATGTAACTTTAATGGTTAAGTGACTGATGTTGCTGTTACACTGTTCAAGACTTTCTCCTGAGATTTACTGTTCTGATTTCCATAAAATACATATTGAAGAGCAGTACAGTCATAATAATGCACAGCATTTTAATAGGTGCTAAAATTATTTCAATAGTACTGTTTTACTATAGGAGAATACTGCAAATAATTATGAAATACCATCTCATCATTGTACTGAAGTAAATACAAAAGTGATAGCACCTCTTGATTTTTAAATTGCATCTCTTAAACAAAGTGAAAAAATCCATGAATTGTATATATGCAGAAAATCATCTATAACTCCTTTTCCTCCTTCATTCCCAGGTGTTGCAGTGTATACAGGTATGGAGACAAAGATGGCATTAAATTACAAGAGTAAATCTCAGAAACGGTCAGCAGTAGAAAAGTATGTTTATTTTCTCATATATTTCTTGCTTGTAGAAATGTTGTTTAGTCTTCTCTCATACATTTTAGAATCCTGATGATCTCATTGTTGGTTTGTAGGCAGGGGAAGAGAGAGTAATTGCTTTGCCTTCATTAGAGAGCTATAAATATAAAATAATTTTTGTGGTATTCTATCCTTTATTGTTTCTTTCAGTCATGTATACAAAGTTGAAATACCTAAGGTTAAGAAGGTTTAAAGCAAGAAAAGTTAGTTTGGGAGGTTTGTTTTGTTTTTTCTGAGATGTAGAAATCATTTAATTGTAGGTGAAATGCTGTCTTGAACTAAGTGCTGGAAGCACTTCTCACAGCAGTTTTTCACAGCAGTTGCAGCCTCTGCTGTCTCTGCATCACTATTGTAAGACTGCATCACGTCTTTAAAGAGTATGGACTGAATTCTTAATCACATACAAGTCTTTGTCCTGAATACTAGTATCTGATACAACAGGGAGATAGCTTTGTTTCATCTATCTGCCTAGGCTATATCCTTTAAAATATGTTTTACAATGAACAAGTTGCAGGCTTGGTTTTTAAAAACTTTGCTTGTTGTAGATCTGTGGTAGATGTTACTATAATAAAAATGCATATATTGAACTCGACAAATTATTTTAAAAGGAAAAGGAGTTTTGATATGTTGCCTTTCTTCTAGTTATTTAAAATAATAAAAAAAAAAAAAAAGAGTACCTCCTGCTATTCTTTTACAAACATGAAATTCATTATGCTTCTATAGCCAGATACAGACAGATCTATTGGGTGCACCAGAAAAATTGCCATCAAAGCTAGAGGTGGAAAGGGTTGTAACATTCCAGAATATAAACCTGTTTGAAAGGTCACCCTGGTATAGCATGTTCTGGGTTAAATAATCGTATGGACAAAGAAGTGCTCTTCTAACTGAGGACAAAAGCTGCAGCCTTGGATTTCCACAGTGCTTTTTGTACTGCCTTCACAGCCTTACTAGATAGTCAGGGAAGAAGGGAATGGCTAGAAGAAGGATAAGTCATCCCCCGGAATTTTGGACAGCAGGTGTGACACAAGTCAGCTGTGGGTATATCCTTGCATCTTAATCTAGTCTTCCTGTTGGCTATATGTAAAGTGTGTATTAGTCAGATGTAGGATTTCTTTTCACTCCTTCTGCTTGCTTGTCATACAGAAACTTTGGATCCTTCTGAAACACAGGATAGTTTTTTTTTGTTTTTTTTTAATTAAAAAGATAAATAAAAAGTGATCATTATGTTTATAGCTTGTCAATAAATGAAGCAAAATAAACTGAAATTTCATCTTTTTGGCCTTGTTCCAGGTCTATGAACACCTTTTTGATTATTTATCTAATAATCCTCCTCTTTGAAGCCATTCTAAGTACTATTTTGAAGTATGCATGGCAAGCTGAAGAAAAATGGGATGAGCCTTGGTATAATGGAAAAACAGAGCATGAAAGGAACAGCAGTAAGGTAATGTAGTTCTACCCAGTTTCATATCTGAGGAACTTTGAACTACTCGATACCAAATGAAGTATTTATTAAGTCTCTATTCTTGGACATAGATGTAACTACCACATGTTACTTGTAAGTGTGTGTAGTATTGTCTCAATATTTTTTGAAAGAGCATTCGTTGTACCTAGCCTTGCCCTTGCATAGAAAAATTTTACCTCTGTTACTCGTGGACTACTTCTTTAATGAAAAATCCAAGCTTTTGAAAATTTTGTTTTGTTAGAACATACTTCTGATATTTCATGTTCTGGTTGCGGTTACTGTTCTTTTGGGTGCCTTTTGTTCATTCCTTAAATGAAAACAGGAGGAAGATGGCTGTTCCTGTGTATGTTCTGTTGCGGTGATTTCACAATTGAGTCATTTTGGATGTTCTGTGATGCTGAAATTATTCAGTTTCATAAGGATCTAATTGTGCTCAGGCTCCTTCTTGCCTTCTCACTTTTATGTAGAAATTGAAGGGATACGTTGAAGTGTTCCTTAAATCTGCAGTTCTGAGAAGCATGATTGTTTTTTTAATTCGTTTTTTAGTTTTGTTTTGTAATCATTCTGTACTTTCCTGTACTGTGGTTAATTCCTGATTTCTGTGTGTCTGCTTTCTTCCAAAGCAGTTCAGGAGCTGGCTGGAGCTAATTCTAAGAAGTAGAGGGTATTTTTAAAGCACAAAAGAGGTAGAAATCCAATTTCCACATGTGATGTGGTGTCAGATGTTTAATACTCCCTCTGTCTCCCAGGGAGTTGAGAATTAAATCTGTTCACTAGTTGCTTTATATGCTTAAAGGCCCAAATCCTAACTTAGAAGACTTTTGTTCTGCTTCACAAGCAGAGTGAAACTTACATTTAGTACATAATTGTTTGGAAAGGAAAAAAGAAGAAATTGGAGAATATTTCGGATTCCAGGACAGTGAAGAGTTTACTGGCACTCCTTTGTAATAGACAATTTTCTCAGAAGTGTGTAATGTAAACTTCGTAGTTTAACTGGAAAAATATCTTTGTGTCAATGCCATGTTTTATTTAAAATGGTTAGTTCAGATTTTTGATAGCTGTATTGATAACTTTTCAGTGCATTCTAAAATAATCTTACCTAAAAATATCACTACTGGAAAGCATTAAATGAATTCACAAACTTTCAGATTGTTTAGTCACTTTTCTTTTTAATACCTCCACCCACTTAAAGGACTTTAAACTGTTGAAGTAGTCAGTCAAGTAAATTTTTTTGCTCTTAATTTAAGGAGCCTTTTCAATTCAGAAGACATAATGGGATAAGTATTTATGCAATCCTTTCATCCCCTTTGCCTTCAAGAGCATACAGAGCCATCTATCTTTTTGCAATGCCACTCTCCTTTTATCATGTCTTTTTTCTCTCTTGCTTATTGTGTTCTTTCACAATCTTGCATTTCTCAGTATGCTTGCTAACTTTAGTCATTATCACTTCTCAGTATATCTTGTCTTGCGTGAATTACTGTTCTCGGTAGTTATCTATCTTTTATGTGTTAGTTTTGAAGATCTCAAAAAACTCATCAGGTTCTGTGACTTAAGAGATCCTTCTATCGTTGATACTGACTCTTATTAAGTAATTATAGCTACACTTCATAATTAGAAGAACAGATATTATTTACCTTAGTAAACTGTTGACTACTTTATACTCACTACCTCCAAAATGTTCTCCTGCACAATATTATTGTTAAAGTTAAAAGGATTTGTCCTTGTTTCTCTAGTCTCTATTTTCTGTTCCATTATTCAAGTGGTGATAGGTGTCTTTCAAAAGTATAATTTAACTAATTTGTTGTGCAAATGAGAAAGAGGAACCTTCAAGGAGACTGTAACGTTGCATTTAAAGTTTAAGGTTATCATACCTAAGAAAGAAATTCCTATCTTATTACATAGCCATTTGCTTGAAGTATATGTATTGAATGCAAGGATTTTGAGAAGCATAAAGTAAATCTGTGCCACTGAAATCCACTCAGTCTCTTTCCTGTCATGTAGTCTAGGACACCCACTTCAATCGGGAATGCCAGTAAACAGAAATCTATGTCACTCTGCTGTTGTAAACCAATAGTGAATAATTGCATATTTGCCTGTGATAGTACAGAATGTCAGTTGTTTGGGTCTTGTCTTCACCATGTATGGTTTCTTAGAAAAGCCTGAAAACAGTGCGATGTGATGGAACGTGAAAGTTGTTTGGTCCCAGCTCCTTCAAGAGAGCTGTATGAGTATAGAATCACCACTACAGTTAATATTAATTTGCAGCCCTCTTGGTGTTCAGTAGAAAGGACAAAAACTAATGAACTTGAGAACTGAAACTGCCTAAGGCAGTCTTGCACCAGTTTGAAGGGCAACCTGCTGAGGTAACCTCTAAATGTCTGCATTGTCAATGCATTTGTTGTATCTCTCATTTAAGCTTGGGAACTTGGTCTCCTCTGGCTCTGGTTATTTGTCATTTTTCATACACTTGAAACATACCTAATCAACCGTGTTTTACCTGATAACTGCAGTAATCTTTATATTTTCTTTTTTCTCTCATAGATTCTGAGATTTATTTCAGATTTCCTTGCTTTTCTGGTACTTTACAATTTTATTATACCTATTTCACTTTATGTGACTGTTGAGATGCAGAAATTTCTTGGATCTTTTTTTATTGGCTGGGATCTTGACCTCTATCATGAAGAAACAAACCAGAGAGCACAAGTAAATACTTCAGACCTCAATGAGGAATTGGGACAGGTATATCTTCTTTTTAACTTCTATTTATTTTAACTGCCGTTTTCTACTTCTCTTTTAATAATAAAAATCATTATTGTAGACTTTTTATTAGTAGTGCATTAATATCTGATTAACTTGAAAATAATATATCTGATTTTATGGCAGAAATCTAAATTCTTACATGATCAAACAACAGCAGCAAGTATATGCAACTGCACGTCTGTTTTTTTTGTTTTTATTTTATAAAAGGTAGAGTATGTGTTTACAGACAAAACCGGTACATTAACTGAAAATGAGATGCAGTTTCGGGAGTGCTCCATTAATGGCATAAAGTACCAGGAGGTCAATGGTAAACTAACACCAGAAGGGTTTTCTGAAGATTCTCCAGATGGAAATATGCATAGTTTGGTAAGACTCCTACTTGCCTCCTCTCCCAACTCTCCCCTCATTAGGCATTCTAGGTAGAAAGGATCTAGTACTAGCATTAAATGTAATAATCTTAAAATGAAAATATGAATTTCAGAATGGTTTGAAGCTATTAAGTGTTACTGAACACCTCATATTTATTAAGTAGGTAGAGATGTGATTATTTGACAAGGAATACTTGACTTTTTTTTTTTAATTCTAAACATCTTTCTTTTCTGAAATGTGTTCAAAACTGGGTTGATATCTAAATGTTACAAATAATCCTTTTTCCTTTCTTACAGATGAAAGAGGAAGAACTCTTCTTGAAAGCAGTTTGTCTTTGTCATACAGTACAGATCAATGCAGATCAAACAGATGGTGCTGATGGTCCCTGGCATGCCAATGGAATAGCATCCCCTTTGGAGTATTATGCTTCTTCACCAGATGAGAAAGCTTTAGTTGAAGCAGCAAGCCGGTGAGTTTTAATGCCAAAGTTATGTACTGAAAAAATTGCCTACTAGGGCAGGCGATTTTTTTACTCAAAGCAAACTTTAAAATTTCTCAGAGAAGCTCTAAAGCCCAAGACCTGTTACTGTTCATTTATTATGAAAACATACAAAAACAAAATGCATGAAAACCTAGGGATATCGTAATGTATGATTAGAAATGTTTATGGGAAATCCTTGAGAAATTAAAGTGGGCGGAATATGTTGCTGTTAAAGTACTGTATAAAGAGAACACAAACATGTATCTCCTTTATTTTTTTTATTATTATTATTTTTTTTTTACCATTTAGTAACCAAGAGGCATTATATGTACATTTCTACAGTGCCGAGTAAATGTCTATTTTCTTCTCCTTTTAGGGTTGGAGTAGTATTTACTGGAACTAGTGGGGACAGCATGGAAGTAAAAAGTCTTGGAAAACCAGAAAGGTAATCTTTTTAAAAATAAATAAATAAATTTAAAAATCCTTTTCTCTTTTGAAGAACGTAACAATGGTAAAGGTAAATGTCATGTCTCTGTCTTAATCCTCTTTCTTGATAAGAAAACCTTGTGTTTCCCCAACATACTGTCTTTAATGCTTTTCCCTTAATTGTCTTCAAGACAGCTTGCATCTTACTCCTTTCCAATTGAAATTGAGATGCAAGAATTTCATGTTACTCTACACAGTTACTCTGTGTAGTTCTATAACAGGTTTGCATCTTTGCCCATTCCTCAAAACTGGGACTCTACTAGAGCTTAATAAATAAAGAAGTATTAGGTTGTTTATTCAACTCTAATAATGTGCTTTCAGCTCTAGAAATTCCCAGAATCAGCTGAGCTGGCAAGTCTAACACATGCATAATCCAATTACATCTTTAAACTTTCCCCATATTAGTAGAAATATTATTGCTAATTGTATATTTGCGTTATGTCATAACAGCTCTTCTCTGTATGACGTGTGTCAGTAGCCAGTACTTCCAAGTTTTATCAGGGAAAATGCACTCTTCCGACTGTGTGGAAAGAAAATGGGATTTTCAAAGTTATACTTGGAGTAATGATAAAAATATAAAGAAATACGTAGGAGATGATTGTACTCTCCAGATGCAAAGCCTAGTATTCGGGAAATAAAATTCCTATCGGTAGAACCTTTTATCTTTCTGGAATAGAATTATATATATGAAGTAATGAAAACCAATCAATTTCAGAAATGCAGATAACAGGGATTGCTACTCAACTCAGAGTATTAATTGTAAAGTTTCTATATAAAATGACACTTTGGGAAAAGCTCCAGGGATAAGTGTCTATTTACGGTTGTAAGTAATAAGTAATTATATGTAAAAATTGATTTCTGTAAATGTTTTCTTTCCTATCTCTCTCCTATTAAAACAAAACAAAGGTATAGGTTGCTTCATGTTTTGGAGTTTGATCCGAATCGCAGACGAATGAGTGTCATTGTAGAGAGTCCATCAGGTAAGTGATCAGAAGTTAACATAGCTGCAATTAAGAACTTCTTAAATAATATGTATTCTTAATTTCTACTCTATTTTACTTTTTAGGAGAAAAGCTTTTATTCACAAAGGGAGCAGAATCTTCTATTCTTCCTCGTAGTAAGAGTGGAGAAATAGACAAAACAAGGGTACACGTGGATGAATTTGCTTTGGTAAGTGTAGACATGCCACCCAGCTGACTGGAAGAAAATTCTTGTGATACAGATTCTGTGACTTGAACAAATTGCAAGTGACGTGTTGTTAGACCGGAATCTAGTCTACTCTGAATGTAGTCTTTTATTTTCTCACAGAAAGGACTAAGAACTCTGTGTGTAGCCTATAGAAGATTCACACCAGAAGAATACCAGGAAATTTGCAAACGCCTTCATGAGGCCAGGACTGCTTTGCAACAACGGGAAGAAAGATTAGCAGATGTATTCAACTTTATAGAAAGGGATCTGGAATTACTTGGAGCTACAGGAGTAGAAGACAAGTATGCAATGGAGTTTCTGCTAACTACGTTTGAAAACATAGCAAACTTAGGATTTATTACTGTGTTACGATGTGTGCTGCAAAAAACTGACCTGCCAATGCCAGAAGTTCTGTGCTACTTTTGTTTAGTGTGTTTACCACTCTTTTTGGATTGAGGAACACTGAAAACATGTTGTACAAACTGATTTTGTCGTTATAAGAATTAAAAAATGAACTTCATTAGGAGATATTTAATGTATATGAAATAAAGTTAGAATAATTTGAGTGTATGTTAAGCATACTACCTAATTCCTTGGGAAAACTTTGATGTATAGTTACTTTACAAAGTATACACAGAACTGTGTATATAGCAGAATGTCTTGTAATTCAGAGAGTGTACTATCTGTTGGAATTTACAATGGAGAACTTAGTTTTTTCATGCAGTACAGATAGTAATTGTTACAAACTGTTCTAAACCTTCTCAAATGCAGTAACAGTGCTTAATTTAAATTAATATATGCTTATTACAAATTTTTTAGCGCTTAGAAATACTGAAGTTCAGGTTTTATTTTATGAAGGCCTTCATTGTATTGCTTGTAAGAGAATGTCATCTACTACTGTAGTTTGCCAATGATACATATTTTCAAAATGTGGTCTTAAATCATCATGACAGTGATGTTACAGTGTGAGTTCTTTTTTATAAAGTATTCGATTGGTTATTTAAGATTTTCTTGTTTCTAGACTGCAGGAGAAAGTCCAAGAAACGATAGAAGCACTCAGATTGGCTGGTATCAAAGTGTGGGTTCTCACTGGAGATAAGCACGAAACAGCTGTTAGTGTCAGTTTATCATGTGGACACTTTCATAGAACCATGAACATCCTTGAACTTGTGCAGCACAAATCAGACAGTACATGCGCAGAGCAACTGAGGCAGCTAGCCAAGAGGTAAAGTACCCGAGATGTCATTATCTCTGTGATGGTCTTAACTTCATTTTCTTTGATTTTCAAATTTTATGGCAATCACTTTCTGCCTAACATGTGAAGATGCTTTTTTTTTTTCTTACCGCTAATTTTTTCCCTTTTATAATAGACTTAAAGAAGCAGTCTGTCTAAAAGGTTAACTTCTGTTTATTGCATGGGCAATTGCATAGTTTGTGACAAAATTTAACCAATTGAAAATCAACTTTTTTGTCCCTGAATAGAATAAAGGAAGACCATGTTATTCAGCATGGACTGGTTGTGGATGGGACCAGCCTCTCTCTTGCACTCAGGGAACATGAAAAACTGTTCATGGAAGTTTGTAAAAACTGTTCTGCAGTGTTGTGCTGTCGCATGGCACCCCTTCAGAAAGCAAAGGTAAGGTTATAGTCAGCTTTGTCTTGTAAGTACTTTTATAATGCTGTCTTACAGGCAAGGATTTCTGGAGATGGTTTGTTTCTGGTTGCCTTTTGTGTGACTGAATCCTTCTTCAATTCAGTTGGAGTAGTTAGCTCAAGAGTTTTGATATGTAGTTGTGAAAATTTGCAAATGGACGGAGAAGAGAGTCAAACTGTCATGGTGGAGTGGAGTAAGAAAGCTACTGCTTTACAGAATACTCAAGAGGCTGATTAAAAATTGACTTTCTGCATAACCTGTACGGTTTTGCATTGCATGTTCCATCACAAACTAAAGGCTAGATGAAAGATTCATGAGGCTGTACAGAAAAATACACTGCTCTATAGATTAAAAATAAAAAATGAACCAAGTTTGAGGAGGAAGTAGAAGGGAAGAGAAGCTGAGGCTGGTCTTCAGGAGAAGTTTGCCTTAATGCTCTCTTCCTCTAAGACCATTTTTATTTCACACGTAATTAATGTTACTCAAATACAGATCAGACAAAATTCAAACTCAGATTTTGTGATTTTTCTTCAATTCCAGAAAGCAAAGCTGTAAATAGATACAATATTCCTTCTTTCTTTTTTGAAACGTTCTCTTTTCATGTTGTTTCTCTTCCTTCTTTTGTGACTAATATTCAGTCATACCTCAATTCTAGTATTTTAAAATATGTTATACTTTTAGCTTAGCTGTATGTTTTAGAGGATTTTCCTGTGTATTTCCAGTAATGCTAAACCTCTGAAAGGCCAGCATTGCCCAATTTGTTTTTTTACCTTGCAGAAAAATAAAAAGGCAGCTTTTTACCTTGTATGAGATGCTAGATATGCAAAAAGGCAGCTTTTTACCTTGTATGAGATGCTAGATATGCAAAAAAGAGCAGGTTGTTCTATTGTAGAAAGACAGTCCGATTCTAAAAGATTTTGCCTTTTTTTTTCCAGGTAGTGCGACTGTTGAAAACATCTCCAGAAAAACCTATAACATTAGCAATTGGTGATGGTGCTAATGATGTGAGCATGATACAAGAAGCACATGTTGGCATAGGTAAATTACTTCTGTCACAAGAGATAAAGGCAAATAAGATGAAAATTTTAGTAGACAATTTGATGATGAAGTGTGTTTATAAGCAGATAAAATTCTAATGCTTCTACCCCTGTGAATAATCAGGCATTAATCTGAGTCATCTGTTGTTGGAGAGATTTGGTGAAATTTGAAATGCAGGGCTGTTTGTTTTTCAGTCTTAAATTTATTGTGTAGTCTGCCAATAATCAGAAGTCATGCTTAAACATTGTCTTAAGAACGACAGAGATTCTCTTAACCAGAATCTCAGAAGTACTCTGCTTCAGACATTGGAAGTGGACATATCTTACTGAGGTCATTGTCAGTTCCTAAGTTCCTGTGTAAACTTTACATTCAAACCTTTCTTTGTTCAATGCTTCTGATGTTTGCACCGTGTCTGTATCATTCTAGAATTGCTATTTGTGTCTAGGTTGTCTCTGTGGTAAAGGCTTTCATTACATTTCTTGAGAGGCTGTTACTGATTCTCAGTTAACTTTTCTGTTTATTTACTTCCTGTTATCTAGTGTGAACGTTTTTTAAACTTCTCTGCTGAGTTGTATAACTCAATACAAAATTTTATTTTATTTTCAATATATATAACTGAATAACTGTCACAAAAAAGAAGTGTTTTGGTGTTTCCTTTAACAAATACCATCCAACAAAATTATTAACGCTGAAGGTTCTTAAATAAGAGCTTGGTACAACAGGCTGTTGAGTCTGTTGCCGTTTTGATTAAAAATGTGTAAGTAATATTCAGTTGTGGCAGTGATTTTTAAGACTGTGGGCATAGCCTGTCTGAGGAGGTTACGGTCCAGTAGCAGATGATACTTTATTATATGTCTGATTTGTCAACTAAATAAAGCTAATTTTAATAAAATTATCCAAGTTTCTGTTCCAATTCATAGCTGGTTAGATATTACATCTACTTTGGCCAGAGCTAACAAGTCTTTGCTGTGGAGGGTAAGAGGGAACCTTTAGAATACTTTTTTCAGAAATGATCAGTACAATTAAGTGTCTCTGGATTCCTGGAAATCAGACATTTCTTTTCCTGTAAAAGGGCATTTTGTGTTCTCTGTATATACTTACCCTAATCTTAATAATAGATTTTAAAAAACAATTTGATTTTTGATTCAGCTGTGAGAAGTGAAATGTGCTATCTGTCCATTTTATTAAGTAAATTGCTTAGGTAACAACAGCACGTCTTCACTCTGCTGTTAAATATCCATCATAAGTTCTTTCTAGAAAGTACTGTAAGAAAAACCCATCTAAAATAAAGCATATTATGTGAATTGATGATTAATAATAGCTTGATAAAGGTTTGCTTCTTATTATTGAAAAGTTTGAGAAGTTTCTTGGTTTTGCTTGTATGTTGTTATTTGTCTATTTTTAAGTATAGTTTATTGTGTTTTTTTAATTGGATCATCCTTAAACGAGCATTTTCCCTAGGTTGCTTCAAGAGTAATGCCTTAGTTTGACACTTTTTCAAACCTTTAGTTATGTTGAAGTATAGAATAAGAGAACTACATCTTTAGATGTAGGTTAGATATATGCACATGTATGTTGTTTTTTTTAAATAACAACAATTCATTTTTATCATGTTTAACCTGTCTTTTGTCTTTGTTTCCCAAATATTATAGGAATCATGGGCAAGGAAGGGCGACAAGCTGTAAGAAATAGTGACTATGCAATAGCACGGTTTAAATTCCTCTCCAAGTTGCTTTTTGTTCATGGACACTTTTACTATATTAGAATAGCAACCCTTGTACAGTACTTTTTTTATAAGGTAAGTGTTCACAGTGTGTGACAGTGAACTTCATAGAAAAACATGTATGCATTTCCCAGCAAGAAATTTGTTTTAGATTTAACATTTTTGTTGGGAACAAATGAAATTAGCCCATTTAAACATGTTTTCTGTTGTTGATGTTTCTACAACCAAATGCAGTTAAAAACCAAATGCAGGTTTTTAACTGTGAAATTCCTTAGTATTAGAAGTAGGCTTTAAATACCTCAGTGAGTTCACCTAGTGTGGGAGACAGATATTGTTTGCTTGCTGAAAGCAGTAGTGCTAGCTTGAAATTAAATGCCTTCTTTACCAAGATGTTAAAGTACAACCTTTTTGTTTACTGATTTTTTAAATTAACTAAATACATTTATTTTCAAAGGAAAAAAGAAAGCAGGAAATAGGTGAGGGCAGGAAGGACCTGCAGAGAAAGCATGTGGGGAGAGAACATGGTCTTTGCCTGCAGGCTCACCTTAAGGAAATTTAACAGTCCCAGCCTTGACTTAAAAAAAATCCTGAGGTGAAACAGTCCAAGGAAAATATGCACCAGCAACCAAGTTATCTCTGGATGCCTCTTGGGGTTTTATAGACTTGGAGCAGCAGGGAGCATGAGAAAAATATTGGAGGGAAAAGTTGGTGTTTGAAAGCCTGGGAGCTCAGTCCTGGGCTGGAGTGCTTAAAACTCAAAACTAATAGCTTTTTTTTGCGTGTGTGTTGATCATCAGGCATAAGTGAAAAACAAAACA
The DNA here is from genome assembly GCF_963932015.1 of Anas acuta. Taxonomy (NCBI): domain Eukaryota; kingdom Metazoa; phylum Chordata; class Aves; order Anseriformes; family Anatidae; genus Anas; species Anas acuta. Next base: position 8,585,383 of record NC_088987.1, read on the forward strand.
AAAACCCTACCCCACTATCAGACTAGCTATTATTGCTATTAGGAAAAATTTCTTTGCCGTGAGGGTTGTCAAACATTGAAACAGGTGATAAACAGGTGAGGTGGTAAACACTCCAGGCCTGTCAGTGTTTAAGAGGCGTTTGGGTAATGCCCTTAGTAATGTGCTTTAACTTTTGGTTAGCCCTGAAGTGGTCAGGCAGTTGGACTTGATGATCCTTGTAGGTCCCTTCCAACTGAACTATTGTATTCTAATTTAAATTTATCTGGAATTCTAGCGTTGGCCGCTTAGCCACATTTTTGTCTTCTAACCACGTATTTTTACTAGTTTGCAAGAGTTAGCAATTTTTGGGGGGAACTGTAAGGCATATACTGAAGGATTAATTATTTCATTCACTTCTTGTTTTTCAGAATGTGTGCTTTATTACACCACAATTTTTATATCAGTTCTTCTGTTTGTTTTCACAACAAGTAAGTATAGGATGCCTTATAGCTTGTGTATGAGAATCTTGGGTAAATAACTAAAAAAACTATGAAATATTCTTTCCTTATCGAAAGCAAGTGTATTTGGTGATATTTTTTTTTTTCAACTTAGTACTGCTGATGAATGAATCTCTCACTGTTAGGCAATTCATACGAATGAAAAGAAAGTTGCACATGTAAGATTTTTTTTACTGAGCTCTCTGTAAGAGCTTTTTGTTCAGTTTGGATGCAAAGATGCTGTCAAAATGGTGTGTCATTCGTTAAATGGCTGTTGTTTCTTTTCCTCCAGAGAAATTATAAATCATTAGTGAAGTTCAGGGTATTTTGGCCTGTATCTTTCAAGTTTGCTTGACTAACTGCTGGGCTTTTGTTTCCCATAATTAAAATAAATGTATATGTGATTATATATAACCATATTTTGATGAATACAACTTTTTTTATTCACCTATTTTCTGTAGGAGCAGGAAAGGGTTCTTTGCTTCAGTGTAAATTTAAGTTTCATGCTGTTGACTGTAAAAATCACATATATACCATAATACAACTTTCTTTTAGCAGCTTTATGTACTTTGAGAGTACTTTAAAAGGTTTGTAAGTTTTAAAGTTCTTCTGCATGCTTTTCTTCTGATATTGGCAAATTAATTGTTTCATGGAAAAGGTGGAGTGCATGGAAGCACCACAGATGTAAAATTCAATAAAAATCTAGATTAATTTTTGTTTGACAGCTCAATGTTACTAGATCATTATGTAAATATAGCTTTTTTTCTACTCAGTAAATTGTGTGATTAAATGATTTGCTTCTGCTGTTGATTTTAATAAACATGAACAACTCTTCACATTTCTCAAAATAATTTTTATTTCCATTTTCAGACACTCTATGACAGTGTATACCTGACCTTGTACAATATTTGTTTCACTTCCTTGCCTGTCCTCATCTACAGTCTTTTTGAACAGCATGTGCATCCGCATGTATTACAGAGTAAACCTGTGCTCTATCGGTATGTATATCCTACATACATCGCAACAGCAGCATACCATTTAGAACAGTGACATCTGTAGAAGTCTGAACTTGCTACTATGCATTCCTTTTATCTGTAATTTATGCAATTTTCAATAATTATCCTCGAGAGGAAGTACTGCACCTACAGTTTTCATCCTAAAAGTTAAGCAAAATTAGTATTTTAAAGAGAAGTATCTTTTTATGTTAGTCATGTTAAAACTGGAAGAGTTGAGTACTTGGTCAACTTATATGATTGACAGCCTTCTCCTGCATTGCCTGGAGAAGGTGAAAAATACTCAAACATGAAAAATGAAAAACTAAGGTACAATAGTTAAGGAATCACTGCAAAAATGCTTTTCTAAGAGGGGAATTGTTTTCCTGTGGAATTAGATATCCTCCCAGTGGTAGAATGTTGCACTGCATACCACTTGAAGAAAGACGCCTAGACAGGATAATGGGCAAGTATCAGATCTGGCTATTTCTTCTCTTACAATTCCACATGTAAGGAGAATTCTAGTTTGTGCTAGTTTGAATTTGACCCATACGACAAAATTTACGTTGATGATCCCTGCATAAGCAGAGTCATCTCTGAGTTCTTTTTGCTCATAATTTACATAATTTTTCTTTCATATGTTGACATTCATTAAGCATATCTTGGTGCAGTTGAAAGTTACATTTATTCAAAGCAGTAGCAGCTATGTAGTATGAATAGCTGATGGGTTATAAAAAGACAATCTGAAATCCGAAATCTTTATTTCTGCAGAGACATCAGTAAAAATGCTCATCTAGGCTATAAACCATTTCTTTACTGGACGATCTTGGGCTTCTTTCATGCATTTATTTTCTTTTATGGCTCGTATCTTCTAATGGGAGAAGACACTTCACTGCTGGGAAATGGCCAGGTAAAATGTCATGAGGATTGTTCCCTGATTGTATTTTTTGGTGATATTTTGTAATATATATATTTTTTTAATTCAAAAATGTCAGAAAAAATCTAAGATGTTTTTGATTTTATTAACTGTATAAATACCAAAGATGCTTTACCATTCATCATGTGTGTTCTCAATATTTTGAAGACAATAATTTAATGAAATCATTAAATACTGATTTGAACTCTTGTGTTTTAATGATGTCAAAGTTGAGAGGAAAAGTCATGTTAAAAAAACAAGCAAACAAACAAACAAAAAAACACTTCAGATGAAACCATTAGATTCATTAAGGTTGGAAAGCCTTTACAATTCTGCTTTCTCGTCAGACCAGTTTAGAACAACCTGAATCTTGGTTACTCATAAAACTGTTATGGGTAGTGATACAAAAGTCATTTGCATCACGCCTTATGCTGTTCTTACTACTAACATGAGGTGTGTGCTGATTTTCATGTAGCCTTTGGTAGTCTTGCAAGTTACAGCACTTGGTCTAAAAATAGCTTTATGTTGTATTCACACTGGTCTGCTGATGATAGCTTGTGCCCATTCCCTTAGGAAGCTTAGCATGGAAAAGGGTTTCCATGTAATGGTGAGGAGGCAATGGTCGAAAATTGGACTGAGTGACTAAAATCAGAGAGCATGTGAACTGGTTGTTAGCATCCTTGCAGAGAAAAGAGCAATAAAAGGGGGAATGAAACAGCTGTCTGGAGTACCTGTTTCATCGTGAGATGCTATAGAAGAACCTTAATGTTGTTCTGCTTCAGACTAAAATGTCTTTCATAACTGAGGTGTGGATGTCCTCTGCTGTCATTTATTACAAGCTGTGTGACTTTGAAAGACTTGTGAGTTGGTAAAGGACCTTCAGTATTTATCTAATGAAGTACTTCTGTGCTATGAGTCAGTGCATTTCTGAGCATCTGTCTTAGTTGTCAAGGCACCTTACTTCAAAACTGCTTAGTGAACATCTACAAAGCAGAAAGATGCTTTTTAACATCGTATATAATAACAATTGTTTAGTTTAGGGAACTGATTATATTCTGTAAAACTAAACTAAGTGTTAGTGCAGTCTTTATGGAGAAGGTTCTCTTATTGTTTCTTGTACAAACTAATCTCTCAACTGAATGAGAATCTTTGAAGTACAGCTTTCACATGCACTCTGGCTTTTCACATTTTCTGTGATGTGACCTAAAAAAAAGTCTTTAGTATGTATTTCGAGATACTCTACTTTCTGTGGGCTTGCTAAAAGATGTTTATTTGAACTGGTAGAATTGGTTATGGCATAAAGTAAGTTGCAAGTAGTATGTGCCTGAAAAAGCCACAAGTTAAGGGCAAGAGAAACTTGTATACTGTTGAAGTGCTTTCTTGTAATAGTCCTCAAGAAGTGATCACTTGACACAAACGTGTGATACAATACAGTGATATATCCTATCCTAAGGCAATGAGCCAGCAATTAGCCTTATTTTTTCATTCTGAGTTCCAAGTTTGGAGCAAAGCAGAATAGAACAGTACATAATTTTTTAATGATGGTGGTTTGTTAGGCTTACATCAACACATTGCGCAACAACTTGATCTTTTAGTTCTTTTTTCTCCCCCCTTTTTCATGCTGTGCATGTCGTCAGCTATTGAAACCTAACAGGCAAATGGTAAGAGCGTAGAAGAGGAGGAGATACAAAGTATTGTATCTGTTACTTCACAGGATTAAAGGATGCAGCATCCACAGTGTAAATGTGTTCAAAAATAAAATGGTGGCAAGAATCTGTTCATGTTTTCATTCTAACTCTGTGACCGTTTTAGAACAGTGTTAACAAAGACACTTTCTTTCACAGGTCACTCTGAAGCAGTAATTTTATTTCAAGATTATTATTGCAGCAATTAATAGCAAGCATGCTGTTAAATGCTTCATATTTACCTTTTACACCAAAATAGGCTTCACAAGATGCATTTCAACAAAGATTTGTAAAATTGTCTGTAAATCCAGACTTACAGCTGCCTTAACTTTTCACCCACGTATAAAGATGAGAAAAGCAGTTGTGAGATCTCTGATAAGGTGGTTGGGATTTTTTTTTATTTTTATTTTTTGTCAGAGCTCTGTAACAAGGACTACAACTGTGCAAAACCCTTTTCATGCCCCTGTGCTGTACTAACCAGTCCAATCTAGGATGACTTTGCCTGTCTGCATGTAGCCCCTTTGTCCTTGCTTGCTTAGTTTGTTACTGGTAAATAGTGAGGTGAGGGTTTGTTCATTTTTAGTATGGTATTGATTGAAAAATGAATAAATGAAAAAGCAGTCTTTGGTTTCGGTATTGGGACTGCTTGCAACAGCAGAGTAGTTGGACGCGTATAGAGTGGCGTTTGTCTGAGTAGCATGTGGGTAGAGAGAATACAAACTCACATCCCCGCTTGGTGTCAGAGCTGAGATTTCGTTGTTGTAGAACTTGTTCAGAGTTTTGATAGTCTAACTTATGTGGGCAAAAGAATACAAAAGTGACTGATACAGCGTTTTAGAATTGAAGCTTAATTTTGTGATCACTAGCCTTGAAACAAAGTGTCTTTTCCTTATCATTTTCCTTGAAAACTATAATGGCACCATTATTTTTGAATTGTAAAATTGTGCTTGGGAAAAATGTGAACTTACAGGTGATGCTGCATGTTGAAAACTGTCTGAAAATGTTAAAACTGTAAGTGTTTTGCAGTTATGTTAAAGTGAACACCTTCTACCTGATATTTATTTTTGTTCAGATGCTTACATTTAATCGATCAATTTGGTATCTTCATTTTTCTATCATTTCATGTAATTATTCTGAGCTTTCTTCATCATTCATGTAGCCTTTATGGTGACTTGTTTTGAACCGGGAAGGAAGATGACTTGTAGAAAGTTAATTTTGCTCCTATCATAAGCTATATTTTTTCTAGTGGTTTGTGTTGTATCGTTCTTACTTTTTCATGATGCAAGCTTTGTCCACAGATTCGTTTTATTAGTATAGCAGACTTGAGAAAATTCTAACTTTCCATGAATGCTTTGGCCGATCATTTTTATTACTAATACTAATTTATTTTTGCCTTGCCACTTTCTTAGATGTTTGGAAACTGGACATTTGGTACTTTGGTCTTCACCGTTATGGTTATAACTGTTACGATGAAGGTATGTTACCATAATCTCTGTGTTTTGATATACAGGCAACTATGTAATTGAACAATAATTTAAAATAGTTTTAAAAGTTATATGGAAGTTACTGATTCTTAAGAATTCCAGAGAAGAGGTTATTATTTTTAGTTTCAAAGGTGCTCAAGATGTTTTTGTGTGTTACGTTAATATTTAGTTTTAGCACAAGTGCAGTTCACAAGCATGGTCAAATGATTTCAGACCAGTATTTGTCATTTTCTGTGAAGTGTGAGGAGAAAAATGAAATTTATTGAAGCTATCTTTGTTTCAGATGGCACTAGAAACTCACTTCTGGACATGGATAAACCATTTTGTTACTTGGGGATCCATTGTATTTTATTTCATATTCTCCTTATTTTATGGGGGAATTATCTGGTGAGTTATTTTTTCTTCCTTTCTATAGCACATGTGATAAATGAAGTCATGAAAGAACACAGGTATTATGTTTTACCATGTTGCTCTGAATTTTGTGACGGGTGTTGAAAAAATGTAGTTCTAAGCTTACTGAGGCCATTTACGTTTTGCTATTCTTTTAGAAATGGGAACCATGTTGCTAAACTGTGATGTGCTCAAGGACAGGGATTACTTGTCTCTGACAGCCTGTGATTGTAAAGGCATTTCTATTTTTGAAAAGTACATAGGGTTCCCAGAAGTTTTTGTGTAGAAGGCAAATGCAATAGAAATGATGATGCTGGTAAATCAGTAAGGTGATACATTTTCGGTTGTGTTTGGGGGGCTTGGAGCTATAGGACATTGAGTGATTTTCTGCAACATAGTTTAAAACAGATCATTTTTCTCTGAAGTTGGGTACCCTCTGTCCTCGGTGTTTCTTTGTAGGCCAGGTCCAGGAGATTGCTAATGTTCTTGGACAGCAAATGGTTGTACCTCTGTATCCTGTGAGACTTGTTGCTCGACATATTTTAGGATACAATTGAGCTTGCCTGTACTGTACTGTTGTTTCTAGAAGTTCCTTATAATAATTACCACTTCTTTTAACTTCTCAGGCCATTTTTACATACCCAGGATATGTACTTTGTATTTGTTCAACTGTTGTCAAGTGGTTCTGCTTGGTTTGCCATAATCCTCATAGTAGTTGCTTGTTTGTTTCTTGATGTTGTGAAGAAAGTTCTGTACCGACATCTACAACCAACAAGTACTGAAAAAGCTCAGGTAATGTTATGCTTTTATATCCAGCTTGATCAATATGTGAAAGAATGCATTTGTTAAAATCTGTCTTGAAAACAAATTACTTTCCTGTGTTATTTTGTTGTCCTCTTATACTGCTGTCATGTTTAATGTATAAATGAGCGTTCTCATTTCTAAAGATAAATTTTAATTGAGCATTACCAAAATGAGAACACCATTTTACAAGGCAATGACATTCTGTGCTTAAGTAATCAATATATTAACAATAGTAGACTTACTTATAGAGGGGTCATTCAATCTTTTGCATCTCAGTTTGCAACTGCATAAGAGGATCATATATACCTGCTTTAAAATGGTAACTGAACTTGTTTGTCTAGGTATTAGAAGCTTTCTTCAACTGTAATTAATACTGAGTAGTTCTTAAAATGTTGATGAAAACAATTTTAAATAATACTTTAGTAGGACTTGTTTTAATTAGTATTTCTTAAATCTTGTTCATATTATACATATGCCATGTAAATGATTGCTGATTATATAATTAAAGATAATTACCCATGTGGTATTTTCCTAAATTCATAGATGGGGTCTAAAGAGACACCGATAATAGAATCTTTCTCTTGCCTGAAGCAGGCCACAAAATCTCCTTGAAATCATTCTTGTTGAAATTAAGCTCTCTTTTAGTTAAACGTGTCCTCTGTATTTGAGTGTTTTTACTTTTTTAGTGGCAGTACAGAGAAGTCTTGATTCACAATTCTCAGTCACCCTCTCTGGTTTTATTTTTCAGCACTTATCTTTGTATACCCTTTCTGATAAACTGTAAGTTCTTCTGTTAATGACTTTTTTATTCACAGTTAGGTTTCTGATCAAATTAATTTGATCTGACAGAGATTGAACTTGAACTTTTGAAGGAGAAAAAAAAAAAAAGAAAAAGTTTGTAATCTATACTTCTGTAATCTGTACCACTCCTCAGTGTCTTAAATTTTGTATATCACCACAAGACACAATATTCTAACACTGCTTACATCAGTGCCAAGTATGGAAATTACAAGTTCCTCAGCTGTATTCAGTTCACTAAATAATATAGGTCAATAACCTGTTATCTTCTGCATCTTTCTTATCTGCAAGAGCTTGTTTTCTTCCAGGTCATTGCCAAGAGGTCAGATAGCAGTAAAAAAGACAGTAAATAGAAAAGCAGCCAGTTGATGAAGATAGCCCGTATACAGTTCTCTTCTGAAAACTGTTGGCAGTTTTTAGTCTGTTTAATGTGTGCCATATTGATTTTTGTGGTGTCCTAGATGCTTAATCCAAATTTTATTGAGCTATGTACACAGAACTCTTAACCACATTACATCAGTGTTGTTACCTTTAGTATTTAATCTTTAAATTACTTTGATGTATGTGCCTTTTTATTCACTTGAATTATATTACCCTTCTAATTTGTGATTAAAAACATCCATGTGAGATGTTCTGCTGACAAACCTGTAGCTAGCCAAAATATCTATTAATCCCTTTTCAGAATTGGAATACTAGCTGCATTTTCCACTCCTGGAATTTAATAGCTGAAATCCAAGCTTTAATCCGAGTGGTTGTTCTTAAAAAACCACTAGCTTTTAGAAAACTGCTCAGATAGATCTGCTAAGAATCCTGATTGCATGTTTGATTTTAGAGAACTTCTTTTTTACTTACTTAGCTTCTTTTTTTTTTCCCCTTAAAAACTTACAGCAATATTTATTGAACACTTCAATTTCCTTTCTTTACATCAACTATTTCTGTTTGGCAGTGTTATCAGTATGGTTGCTGAGGTTTCTCATGTCCCTTAAAAAAAAAAAGAAAAAAAAAAAAGCACTTGCATTAAAACACCAAAACCCCTCATTTTTTTCTCTTTTTCCTGTAGCCTTTGCCATATAATCCTTATTTCATTCTCTTATTTTCTTAATTGATTCAAAAAAAAAATCAGGTTCAGTTTGTTTCAATTACAGTCATTTGTATCAAGGACACAGTCAGGCTTCTTACCTTTAAGAAATCATCTTGATGGACATTTAACACATTCCTTGTGGCTATAGCTTAATTCATGGCCATGATAATTTTGTTTTGTGCACAGCTTGATTTTCCTTTTCTTCATTCTGCAGTGCCATTTGACAGCCATTTCAACGCCAAGGTCTGTGTTTACTGAAGCACTGCCTTTTTCTGAAAACTAGCTCCTGACACTGCAAAGTTTAAGTATTTAAAATGTGATTTGACCAAAAATTCTTCAGCAGCCAGTTGATGGTTTCTCTGCATGTCTGATAGCAAAATCACAGTTAAAAATGTATTTCCAAAAAGTCACCTGTTTGTGGCTTTTATGAGGTTTATTTTGTTGAGATTTTCCCCATTTTAATGTGACAATTGGCCCTACAGAATTTCATAAGCTATTCTTCAAGTGAAGAAGTAGACATAAGTGAATATATTCAAGGTGACCAACTTATTTTCCACGCTTACTTTCAGGAAGTAACAGGATGCTTCTTTCATTATTATACCTCATTAGATGTATTTTAAATTGGAGGTGAATATTTTTCTTTCAGTTTCAAAGCAGAGGAAATGACTCAAGCTTTCCAATAGAGTGAGTTTGGAGAACACTTGTGTCCTAAAGCACCCTCTGTGCAACTGAATTATTTTTAATTTTTCATTTTTAATTGTATGACTAAAGTGGTGCATTTGCATGTTGAGGGAAGAAAAGTTTAGTTTACAGTTCCTAAGTTTTTATTAGAGCAAGACAAATTGTTACATGAACTAATATTTAGTTACTGATGTTTAAATTCATAGCTATTCAAATTACTTCTTCCCTCCATTATTTAGATTGTAAAATATTCCCCTGAAAATTGTGAGTAAAACTAACATGGCTTTCTTGACTGAAAATGCTTGTTCCAATTATTTTACTCTTCCAGAAAGTAAGAGCACGCTATTTGTGTGAATTATGCACTGTAGCGCTCTGAATTAACCCAATCTATAGGTGTCTACATTACTCTATTGAGTATGTAAGCAACTTAATTTTAAATCCTTTAATTGGTGTAAGGTCATAGTATCAACAGTCACGGTTAAATGTTACACTTAGATAAATTACTTCTAAGAAAGCCATTAAATTTAACCAGTATAATGGAGAACCACTTTAGAAGGTGTTAAACTTTAAATGTAATTTTTCTGTGTTCTACAATGACTTTAGGGAAAATAAAAATCTGTGTCTTCCATGGGCTAGCATGAGTTGACTTCTATCACAGGATTAGCTTGGTTAGATCTACCTTTCCGTTTTAGGGTGCCAGTGTGGTTTTTTTTTGTTGTTGTTTGTTTTGGTTTAGGTTGTGTTTTGTTTTGTTTTTCTTCTGTGTTCCTAGCTTTCTTGCCGACCTTGAAGACAATACATCATATGTTTGACTTTGGTCTTCTGCCTTTGGTCTGTTACCCCGTTCTGGGTAATTTCTGACTATAGTTCTGTTCTTTCCCAACTATGGCAAGTAGGAAGACTTGGACAGTAAGGGAAATCTGAATCAAAATATAAATCTTGTGGTAAATCACAGCACTGTTGAGGAAACAAGGTAATACAGAATAAAGATGTCAGGTAAAGTATAGACGTGTAAGCGTATAGGCCTTTGTCCTTAGTGTGAAAGCTGAGGTGCACTCAGGTATGGTCCCCCCAAACAATAACTGGCCGTGATGATCCAGGAACTGTCTTAAAGGTACTAGGCTTGTGTTTGTATATAATGTGCATACCACTTTTATAACAATGTCTTGTCCTGTGTCTTTCTCTTAGAAAATTACTGCTGCTACTGACTGACATGTATGTTCCATCCCTTCTCTGTCCAATTGTAGATGTACTCCAACAGAGTTGCTTTAAGTGACGAGTTCATCGCACTGCAGCCATTGTCCAGGGCAAGGAATCAGCTGAGCAAAATTAGGTAGAGTAGGAGGGATAGTTCCTCATCAACTCTTATGCATGCTGAAGGTGAACTAACCAGTGCTGAGAGAGATGGGAAGAGGCATGAATATTAGCGGGTTGAGAGGGCAATATAGTGCAGATACATTAAGTTTGGTATATTTCTTGGCTTTGCTCTGTGTTTTTGAGCCAAATGCTTCTCCTAAGTAGCATGTTGGACGTGCTTTGTTTTTAGGAAAAAATATCCCTAGCATGATGCTCTACTTTTGGAATAGACCTAGCTCTTCTTGCATCCATTTTTAAATAATTATAGTTTCTAGCATGGTTAAAATGCTTTTAATTTCTTCATGATCAAAATTAATAGTGCTTTTTGCATGTTGGATAATTTCAGCTTCATCAGGCCGTGACAGGAAGGTCCATATATTTCAAGCAGCAGTTTATTGCGAGTTGTTTGCCCATTTTAATTTGCTTTCACTTGTGTTGAAAGTGCAGAAAATGTTTTAAATTTGGGTGCATATGTACACTTGTGCAGCTAAGGCTTTTTGTGTTTGTTTTGTGCGTATATGAAGTGAGTGTTGTTTATTTTGACTGCTACAGATACATGTTCTCAAATACATTTTATACAAAGTTCTAGAAAATTATACAAGAAAAGATAAGTGTACATGTGTAGCAGAGTTCAGTACATGAAACGCTGTCAAACAATGATTCTCACTTGTAAGACTGAAACATTCTTATGCATCAATAATGTCTTAATCTGTTTAATGTATTATCCCACACTTATCTACGTCTATATTATATGGTAAGAAATAATGCAGAGAACTGATTTCTTTTACATAATTTGTAGGTAACTGTTGTCTAAAAGCATGAGAATGGATGCTAGGAGAACCAAGCAACCCATGTTTGGGGGGTTTGAGACACTAATTTACATTTTTTTAATAAGGAAAAGTAGAAGAGATGAAGTTGTCATTGGAAGTGGTTAGAGTATTTTTAAATCAGTTAATTGAAACAATAACTATTAATATCAAAAGATATTAATATCAAAAGATATTAATAGTTATAGCCCTATTAAAATCAAAAAGAAAAAGCTTTCTGTTTGCTCTGAGAGTGGGCAGTATATTTGCAGGGAGACATCTGAAGTGGCTATTCTGCTCAGATGGCTTATTAACAGGTTTTAGCCATTATTTGTCACACCGTGAAAACACATCAGGAATTCTGCAATTTAGATTGCCAAACACCCCAGAGAGGCATTGTTTTTTGTTTTGTTTTGTGTTTTGTTTTTCTTTAAATTTAGCACTTACTAGCTTTAAAGCAGAGGCAAAAACTGCAGTACAGATACCTCTTCAATTTTAGTAAACTTAGGACTTGGCTTTCTCTAGTTCTTCGTTAGTCTTCAGATGAAGTTCAGAAGCTACTCTGTGGATTCTTACCGAAAGTAGTGAAAGGGGAAAATGGTTAATAGGGGTTTTGTGTTACTTGTTAAATATGTATTAAAAGCCTCAAAAGCAATATAGTGCCAGGTTTAACTGACCTATGCCATGTTATGAGAATGTGCTTAGTGTTCTGTTGATATACCAAAGCGATGGTATATCAACAGAATACTAACACCTTTTATGAATGCAAATTAAAATATACGGGATGTTGTAATCAAATTTTGCGTGGTTAGACTTAAGTGTCCAAAAATGTTCAAGTTTATAAAACATTTGTGGTGTACACAGAATTGAGAGCTTGGCGTCTTCTAAACATCCCTGTGATTTCTGTAAGGCAGAAATGCACTCTTGTGCATGCCTGTTAGACTCTTACCTATGAACTATAATGTCATTTTGTAGCTTGGGATGAAAAGGAAATACGACAGCACAGGTCAGGTGCAGGCTTTATGCTTACCCAGAGACGGATGACTGAATATTTGAAAAAAATCCTTTTTCTTCTATAGCTGTCTTTAGTTAGTGGAACATGTCGAATTCTATCTTGGGCTATTAACTGGGCTCCCTTGTATCTCATTTCTGTTTTTTCTTTGTAAACAAAGTTTTGTGTGTGAGGTTTGTGTTAAATGTTTAATGTCTCTGCTTTGTAAGAACTGTCAGAAATCTTAATCTGCATGCAAGACGTGTTGTTCAGATACGTGTTCTAATTCTAATCAGAGATTAAATTAACTGTTTATAGAGGCTTTTACATTTTGACAGTGTATTACAGTTGTGCACAGTGTCAGGGAAACAAAAAGCACAGACAAGATTTTTATTTACAGGGGAGGTTGTCAGTGCATAATATATGTAGGACTCTTAAACTGGAGCATTTACCTTAGCATGAGACCCTGTTCTTTCTTCATCTGCCCTCCTATGAATCTGTTGTTGGCTTGTTTTCCTTTCATCTCTGTAGAGATCTGCTTTCTTTACTTGTCTCCATAACTTCTGGCCCTGTCTTTATGGCCTTCATTACTTGTCTGTATTTTTTCCTCTAGTTGCTGTTACATAGGATTCCTCTCCTAATAGCTATCATATGTGATCTAGACCAGCTGTGTAGAAGTCAGAGCAGGGAGTTTTCTGTTCCTTTTACACATTCCTTACAGAAACCACATAACTTCCAAAAAAACTGTACAAGTGTACAGTAGTGAAATATATCAGAATACCATAATTTGCTAAGCTTTGAACAAACTTTGTCTTCCTTTACAGGTTTGTATATTGTGTTAGCATAGTGTTTTGCTTGTCTGTGAGTTAATCCACAGAACCTATGATAGGAAGAGGGAATCAATGAGAGAGTAGACTTTTCATACTGATTTTCAGTAACAAAAGTGTACATGTGTTCTTACTGGAAAATACTTTTTTCTAATTATTTTGAAATAATTGAAAAAAATGGCATTTGTAGGTTTACTTGATTTGAAGAAATGAAGAGTAGAAAAAAACAGAAGAATGTTGAAATTATAAGTTCCAATGAAGTTGTTAGATGTCAGTACTCATATTTTTTTTAAAATTCTAAAGCTTTCTAATTGTCATTTTGTTACGCAGCGTGTTATGGATTAAAAAACAGAAGTGAGCTTTAGAAAAGGGAGTTAAGTTGCAACTTAATTGTGGATTAGCAATAGCTGTATCATATACCTTCTTAAATGGCCATATGGCATCAGACACGTTGGTAGTTAGCACCTGGGCTCAGGAAAATACCCTGCAATATTTGTACCTTGATGTGCGTGGTTAAATACATTTCCTGTTCAGCAAAGTCCCAACTGCGTATTTCAATGTGATTACATGTTTGGTTGAAATGTCTGTTGTGTCGCATATCGAACACCTTGTAGTAAGATGAACAAATTGAAATGATCCTTCCTGTTGGAAAAGGACAACTAAACCTCAATCTGAAAATTTGAAATAAATGTTAGACTTAGTTTCCCCTTCTGCAGTCTGTGGTGCACAAAAAGACCAAACTTTTCTAATACTTGTGCGCTGATAAACCATGTGTTTTACCAATTAACTTGAAAAAATTGCCTCTTCCATGTAAATGTGCCCTGTTCTCTCAAGAACAAATCTGTAAAATGAAGGTTCATGTGGTAACTGTTTTAAAGCAATGCAAGCATGGTGCTTTATAAGATCTGTTGCTTTTCTGTCCTTCTAGATGGAAGAAGATAAGGGTTCAGTCAGCTCAGCATGTGACTTTGCTGAAAGCAAGCACAGAGGGGAGGACAATAGGCAACTGCTAGATCCATCTAGCCTACAGGACAGTTCTTACGTTCACTAGGTAGTACTCCCACTCTACCCTACTGTGTGTGTATATATATTTATAAATATCATTTTATAGACAGTCATGAAGCCATCTCCAAGACGCAAGTTTTCTTGGAGATACCAGAAATGTGGGTATCGCAGTATGTGGGTCTGATTTTCTTTATCAAACCAAATCACTCTTTAATTCAGCATTTCAACTATGTTTTTCATTTATTACATGAAATGATCTGTTATAATACCTGTTCTGTTATGGTGATCCCAGATCTTACCTTCTGAAAAGACTCTGTTTGCAGCCCAAATGTGAATAATACCGGATATTTCTCTGTGTGTATTGATTTTGTAAGCATTGGCTCACCTCCCTTTTATCTCTTGAGGGTATGTTTCATGTCTTTGGAGATGATTATGCTCTGCTGCCTTACGATGCCATATTTTACTTTGCTATAGACCTATGATTGTAACTCTCTGCCACAGAGAGAAAAGTGGGAAGAGCTCTTTAGCATAATATAAATATCTTCCGTCCATACAGTGGGCATAGATATTAAAACCCACGTTCTCCAGGCAGTGATACCCAACATATGTACACATAAAATAGAGTTTATGTTGTGTCCTTAATGCATGACCAGTGTTACTTTACACTTAGATGTGAATTTGATAGAACATAAATGTTTTGTGCAGGCTTACGTAAGGTCAGATCTATTGTTTTTTTTAAAGGATAATATTAACTTCTCCGTAAATAATGGTTCAAGTATGAGCCCAGCTTTTAGTTAGCCTCTAACTTGAGAGGAACGAAGGAGATTCTACTGCAGAGGAGTGACCATGCCTCCAAATCCAGAACTGAAGGTTCCCTCCTTGAGAGCTAGTTTGCATGACTCCTGGTTCTTCTTTATGCCAGTCTTTTAATAACGTCAAGGACTGCTCTGTGTCAGGACTTTTGAAATCTTCAGTGGAGGAATGTTCAGAGTTTGTCTTGCTGTTAACACAACAGTGAAGATCATGGTGTGGCAGGGAGCTTGCTTGCTGACCTCCTGCTAGGAATTGCTTCTGCTCTGTGTAATTTCTTGTCTAATACTCTGTCAGCACAATAAGAAATTGCCGTGAAGGTTGTACTTGCTTTCAGTGCAATGCTGTAAATTATGCTGTTCCTCGTCATGGTATCTTCTGTGACAGCACAGTTGTGAACTGTACTTGGATTTCTTGGATTTCCAAAAGTCTCCTGTTTCTTTTGGCTGCTTGTTCATTCTGGAAAAGGAGCTGTTCTGTTAGGAAGCTGTAATCTGTCCAAGTTGCCTGGGTTTTAGGGGATTAGGAAGGAATGTGTCTGCTCATAGTCGATGTGTCTGCTCAGAGAAACTGTTCTCTGAGAAACTCTGAGGTGTTAGTACCGGGCGAGAATGGGTGGCATGAAAGAAATTGGGTTTGGAAACCAAAGTCTTTCAGACAACAGTCATTTACTTTCAGTCACATGGTGAAAAGTCGGGGAACGTTCTTAAAACTGAGCTGTGCCCTGCCATAGGTTAAGCTGACTTCTCATGGGTTTCCTCATTCACAGGTGCCTGAGAGTGAGGTAAGAATAATGGGTGCTTAAAATCAGCCTGTATGTTTGGCAGTTGTTTGACAGGATGCTCTCATGTAGACTTTTTAAGTAAAATCAGAAAGAATCCCTACACTCCGCTTTTCCTTTTGGAAAGAATGCTAAAATCAGATTTGAATATTCTCTATCCAATAGTGCTAAGTTTCAGTTGGATTTCACTTGTGTTGCAGTTGACTAGTGTTCAAAAATAATAGGGGGGGAGTACAGCAGTAGATGGAATTTACCTTTAACGCATACATCTCCATGTAACTTTCATTTTGTTTATGTCCTTTTCTCATTATGCTAAGAATGAACAATAGGAAGTTTGTTATACTAATGCTGAATTGCTCTTCGTACTGACGTAAGCTTGACTAAACCTTTTTAGCATCCGTCTGATTCGTATCTAGAGATTTTCACAAAACTAGGGATTTGCTTTTGTTCCTTGCAAAGGCAAAGATGTGTGTACATCCTTTTGTGATAGGATCTAAATTATTATTGGAAGTTGCATTCTATGCTTCTTAAGGAATAATTAATACTTACAATCACATTGCTGCACTTTATTTCGTAGCCTTGATTTGAAGCTTTCTCTTAATAGATTTTGCTTAAAAAATACACCTGCAGATTGTATAAATTGTTGTACCTCTACTGAGGTTAATCAAGGCTGGACAGTTTAAACTGCATGATGCTCTGCTCCAGAAATTCATTATAGCTGTAATACAGAAAATTGCTAACCAGTTTATTTTTATCATTAAGCACAAATGGTGTTATACAGTTTCCATATGCTCAGCGAGGCTGTGTTTTAAACCTTGGGAACATCAAATAATAATGTTTATAGGCCTTGGGAAGGGAAATGGTGAACAGCATTGTAGTTCTTCAGTAAGATTGAAAAATATTCAACACATTAACTTCAAGAAAACCTGCCTTTCCTAAGTGATTTCTGATAACATCTTTATTGCTAGAATTTACAAATACTAATTTTATTTATTTTATTTTTTTTATGTTTCATCCTTCCAGCTTACTGAGACAAGTTCAGGTATCAACTGCTTGGACTCCATGTGCTGCTTCTCAGATGGGGAAACAGCATGCACATCTGTTAGAAGAATGCTGGAACGACTAATGGGAAGATGTAGTCCAACCCGGGTCAACAGGTGTGGAATTTCTCTCAATAGCCTTTGCTGCAGACGATTCTCCTATAAACTGGAACCTGATGAGCCTGCAGCTATAGATGTCTAACAAACCAGCTGCAGGTTTTGTTTATTTAAGTAGGAAATGCAACACTTTATTGTATTTTATTCATCCTCAAAGATAAGTTTCTTTCTTCTTTTTGAGTGCTTTCTTTTGGGATGGGGAGGGGGAAAAACGGTTTTCAAAAAATTTCTGTTAAAATGTTTAGTTTGGCTTAGTAGAAGTTCTTGCATTGTATCTATCATAATTTCTCTTGATTTTTTTTGTACATTCTTCTCTTTAGATAATCAAGCCTCGCTGCTGCTTTTATTCTCCTGTTTTATGATTTTTTGCCTTCACGAATCAGGAGTTGTTTGTAAAGTCAAAAGACTTTTCCCCTTGGTTCTTGATGTACAACCTCCAAATATTTACCTTGGAGCTTGAATTACTCCTGAAGATATAGAAAAGGCTTACACCCCCTCCTTGAATATAACTTTATTGTTATAAGGAAAGTCTTTAATCTTGCAGCCATTGATTGATATGGAGATTAAATATTTTTGTAGTATAACTTTTATAATCTATTTCTAAAATCAGTGTAATTGACAGAACAGAGCCATCAGGTTCTAAGAATTTTAAACGTTTTTTAAGTTCTAGAAGGTTTATTGTCAAAATCATGTGTGCCATTCCAAAGTATGTGCTAAATAAATCTTTTCCTTCACAAACCACATGTAAAATAAACCGCTGTGGGATAAAAGCACGTTACAGTAATCAAATCCTTCTGAGGAACGATACTGTTCTTGCAGTGAGCAAAACTGTGAGGGGAAAAAAGCTCTTACTAAATCTGCTCGTGTGCCATCTCCCCGTTTCCAAATAGAGAGGGCTGTCTTACAAACACGGAAATATTTGGGGGTAGAAATACAAATGGTCTTTTGTACATCGTGATCTCAATCCCTGAATGATACCATGGTCCTTCATTGGTCAAAAGGCAAACCTGAAAAAGTTGCACTTCACGCATTTTCACGGAAACTCATTCTGTATTTGACACTTTGTCTCTTTTCGTTAAAGGTCATGATATCATTCGTTCAGTATGAAATCTCGTGTGGGTAATTTTCACTGACAAGCTTTGTCAGTTCTGATTTTGCCTTTAGGTATTGACGTGATATGTAGTACATCCCCGTTCTGAACTCTTGTGTTGAACGCCATGTCTGTGGTTTCAGTTGGTTTCTCATTTGGCTTGCTTATGAAATTTACTCAGCATTTCTACAAATCTAGGGTATGATTATGCAAAATGTTTCATTCCATATGAAAAATGAACTGTTATGATAAGTACATTTTTAATTAAATTCTTGCTGTATAGAAGGCGGGCATGATGTGTAAAATAAACGATTTAATAGAATTCTTAATCTACAAGATGAGCATTTAATTGGTCTAAAAATCAACATCTTGGTGGTATTTGCTCTAAGGTCTTGTGGCTTTTCTTGTTATTTTGTTTCTTTTTTTGGTGTTTTTTCACCACTTCTCTGTAAAACTGTGCTTTACAAATGAAACATTTCTCGTGCTATTTTTTTCATTTATTGTTATCTAATTAGAGCAGATTTTTTGGTTAACATTTGCTTTAGTAATGTGTAATTTTACAAGGTAGGTATTCTGTTTCTGCAATGTATTTACACTTTTACCGTTTCCTTTTTTCACACAGTTTCATTTTCTTTAACTTAAAAATATTTATTGAAGATGAATCATATTTGACAGAATATTAAGCATTTTTTTGAAGATTGCTTTTTCTCAGCTTTCGTGTCTGCTTACCTCGTGATTTTCAAATGAAGTTACAGCTAGCTAAGTAACTTCAGAATTGTTAGAACACCGAAGTTAGTATTACGCTTATTGATTATGCAAAACTATAGTGGTGCCGCACTAGGGCTTGAAGCTCCGTAGCTTTTGCTTTTGCCTCTGGTTGAAATTTCTTTGAACCACTTTCTCATTTCACTTAATTTTCTGTAAAGTAGAACTACAAAGAAAACTTTTTATTTCAGTCTTTTCTCCAGTGACTTCAGTTGCATCCACAGCAACATCACTTAAAACCTAGTCTAAAAATCAAGACTGTTTACATTCTTCCCTTACACTTGCCTTATAATATGTGAAAGTCTTTGTTTATTTCTTAATGTACTAATTGCTTTGATCACATATGGCAGGTGTAAGTTAAGAAATCCTGAAGGTACAGTTAGAAAAGCTATTTGGTGATTTAAAAATGCTTGTAAATTTTCTTGAGCTGCTTTCATTGTACTTAATAGCTGATGTCTTAGATCACACAGTCACAAGTTAGACAGCCTCTTGCATACTTATGCTATATAAAGCAGCTTCATATTCAACCAGGAGACAGCAGCAAATTGTAAGCATGCTGTGGAATGATGAGCAAAATTTTAAATAATATTGATGTAGATAGATTGTGTTGTATTTTGTGCTCCTGATACTCTGTCAAATATGATAACTGAACATGAAATCAAATACGGTATCAAATTTTGATAGAAACGTTGATGAATCAAAGTTGTGCAAATGCTTGGAGTAGAGGGCTACAGGAATTCAGTACTTACTGCTTGTAAAACATATTCAAGAAGTATTTTCTATAGTTTCATTCACTATAAAATGTGTGGTGTAGTATGATGAAATGCATTTTTGTCTGTCTGTTCCATTAAATTGTCTGTCAGTTTGTCAGTCACTAAAATATTAGGAATGCTGGATCACATACATTCTTGTACAGTAGGGCTCATTAATGTGTTGTTGGCTCTGCCATTAGTAGTACTCGTGTAGCACTGCATGTAACAGTTCTAAAGAAACAGCAGATTTCTGACAGAGGAAAATTTGGAGGATAAGTTTGTTATACTTGGATTTCTTGCATTCCAACCCTTTATTTTTCAGCTTTTCATGTACAGTCATATAATATTTTTCAACCAGAAACAACGGCCCCTCTAAAGTGTTTCTTCTCCAAAAGCAGTAATCCATCCGTGAGAGAGAGATGTTGCAAGATCACTTCTGAATCAAGAGTCATAACATGTTAGATATTTTTCCCGATGTCTTAAATTTTAACTTAAATTTAACAGTAAGGGTTGAAATAAACTCATGGCTGCAGATAAGGTTTTGCCCACCCGTAACTTGAGACAGCACGGGTGTTTAATGTTAGAACAGCAATCTACTGGCATGCTGTGGTTAGCTGTGCTTACCACAAGGCTTTACTAGAATGACTTCAGGCAATCAAACCGTAGCGTTCAAAGTGCCTGTACTTACATGTGCGACATTTGTGAGGCACAGTACTAAAACTAGTTGGAAAGCTGGCCAATAAATATAAACTTCTGGTCATTTCAGTTTAAAGCAGTGAAAATGTCTGTAGCTGAGATTAACTTTACCTTTCTAGCAGGCATAGAATTTTTAATTAAATAGTTGGCTCTATTAACTATAGTGTACTTTCAAACGTTTAAATGAATTGCAGCTTTTTACATAAAACTAATAGATTAGTCTTTTAAAGAGCTTCATTTGCCTAATCTCCTAACATTTTTTCTTTGCTTTCATAGACTTTGCGCCTTGCCTCTAGATATTAAATTCCCAGTCAGCCAAACTTTTCTTTTATTGTTACTTTAGATCATGGAGTTCATCGGATCCCTTCTATGCCAACGACAGAAGCATCTTGACTCTCTCCACAATGGACTCATCCACTTGTTAACAGGGACATTTGTAAATGCCTTGTGGAAGCCATGTGGTGCTCACATACCTATAGTAGGTTCTGAAGTGAGTTCAATGCTGCATCCCTGCCCTAGACAGGACTATAGCATGACTTAAAGACAAACTGTGGCTTGTCTTGTGGCCTAGCATAACAGTCATATGGACTGTAATTGCTTCCAATAGTTTTTCTAATTATATCCACAAGTTGCTAAATAATTTTTGTAAGGAATACGTTTACCTCTGACCATTTAATCTTTTTTGTTACCATGTTAGCAGATTGGAATCTTGTATTTGATACTTGAGACACTGATGTAACACAGCAACAAAATCTTTCTTCTCCCAAATCCAAACGATTCAATAGAACTGAATTTGCAAAATGAAACTTTATTAAAGTTGCATTTTTCAAGATGACCGTTCACTTTACATACACACACTCACGCACTCATTTTGAACCTGTTTCTTACAGATGCTGTCTTAACGGTTTTCAAATCACTCTTGTTATTTCCATGGGTGGTTACTACAGTGTATTAGCACTCAATACTTTTCAGAGTGAAATACAATTCAAATATTTATGGTGGTGTATGAATAGCAATGTGTTAGTCATCACTGAAAAGCAGCTAGTTTACAGATCAGTAATTTGGAATTGTAAGGGGTGTAACAGTTCACTTTTCTTGAAGTACAATTCAGAAGCCAGTCATCTTTTCTAATGCTCTGTGTTTTGTTATAACAATTCACGAATTTGACATGGAAAATTGAGAAAGAAATTGTGTATTGTGCAGGTGTCTCACTAGCATAAATTTTTTGAATGAGTAATTCTTTTATCGTTGGGGAATCTTTGCATGTTTTCTTTTTCATGTATTTATATTTGGTCATGTTGTACTTCAGAGATGCAATTAATGCTTAATTATCTTCATATATCTAAAGGATCTGAGACATTGGTGGCAATGTTTTGATACCTAAGTATGCCAATAAAAACAGATTGCACAGATGCAACTTTGAATGGTACATCGTGCAGGTACTTTTTTTTTCCCCTCCCCTCTTCTCTCACCAGTGTAAGTGTGTCTGGATGTTTGGGGCTGTGTAGCAACATTTGCCTCTTCATTCTCCTAAGATGGCTAAGCTTACTAGTTGTCTTAAACGTGGGAGGCAAAATGGAGGTGCTGCCACTAGAGATATAATAGAGCATTGTCTTAGGTAGGCTTCAGGTAGAGGCCAGTAAAAATGCTGCTGCTTCTGGATGCTTGTTTGGGAATCCAGTTTGGAGTCAGTCTCTGATACTGAAGAAGTCCCATCAATATTGTAAAAATCTTCCTTGTCAGACAGCAAAAGATTAAATATATATATTCTTTATGGAATAAACTGTAAATTGAACAGACTGTAAATAGCACCTGTAAGTAGTGTCTATGCAAACCTGTTAAGCTTCAGTTAAGCCTAAATATGGACAAAAACAGCATTAGCTGCTGTATGAGTTTTCGCTGTTGGCTAAAGCGCTGTCTCCCAAGCAAATTCTGTGGCAGAAACATCTTGATGTGATGTCCTAGTGGGGCCAGGGAGGGGTGTAATCCCTCTTGTTCCGATCATCCCAAATTCTCCCAAGTTCAGTGAGCTGCAGGTGAGGTCCAGTTCTCCTTGTGTCATGTTTTGGATGTTCCTTAACCTATAAACAGGTCTGCTATTAATTGTTCTAGTTCATGGCTTTAACTGGTGTTAGTTCAGTTCTCGTGGAACTTTATCTTTGCATTAAGGACTGGCAGCTTCATTCTAAACTGAAGGCTGCAGACACTACTAGATTTTCAAGTTTTCATTGTTAAAGGCAATGTTTTTTAGTACATTGTCATTGCAACCTTGTTTTGGAACTTGTAGTGACTTGAACATGCAAGATATGAGGTTTTCATCCTGCTGGTATTAGACCAAGATCAGTTCACAACTAGAAGCCATAAGTAAGTTATGACATGAGGAAAGAAACAGGAAATTTTCCTTTTAAATAAGTAAGTATTTAATTTAGTGTTCATAGTACATATTTGTATCATGCCTTTGACTGTCTAAGTGCAGTGCATGAAGCTTTTAGCTGTATACTAGATCCCTACATTGAATGTCCAGATGGTTAAGAAATAACTGAACATAGTCTCGCATACCACATGTAATGGGCACTAACATGCAATGTTGCTAACAGCATATACTTCAAGACCTGGTTCCTGTGCAGATATGCATTAAACTCCTTGCTGCCTCTCCCTTCCCTGAGAAAATTTTTATGCAGATATGCTATATATATATATTTGGATTTCATCTACTCCTGTAGCTTTATTTACATTTCATATATATACTATTAATTATTTTCCAAATAATGATGTTCTTAATGACTTCTTGTTCTGAGCCAGTCTTCTAGCTGCCATGAGTATCCAGGAAATAAGAATGTTTTAGATTATTCTAACAGATCTCTGCTGTTTAGCTGTATCTTTTATGTCTGAACCACCATGTTGAACTTCTCAGAAGTATTTGTTTGTCCATGTCAGCCATAGCATCCAGTCGGTTTGTCTGACCATCTTAGGCCTCATTACCTCATCAGTATGCGTGGTTAGCGTATTGTGTATTGAAATATAAACTGTGGTTAACTTTGTACAGAAAGTCAGAGGCTTTGATAAACAACCCCACTCCAAGCATTTAGATTGGTTCAAGCTTTGTACATAAATAGATTTTGGCTTTTACCATACAAATATGTTAATTATATTTGCTCAAAAGAAGCACAGCCCTGTATTTGAAGAATAATTTACGTTCATTATGTGTTTCTTTAAAACCTTCCATCTCCTCTTCTCCCTTTCCCCCCTACTTTCCCTTTTCTCAGTGTTTGTAAGGTTACCGAAGAAACATGCATTTAAACAATTCAGGAAGAATTTAAGAATCCATCTGTCCGCCAAGGTATATTTTTCTATTTGCAGTAAATCTAAATCAGTAATGTCTCATTTAATGAGTGTAGAATTGGTTCGTACAAGACCACAGGTTTTGGTCTGACAACTGTTTTGAAGGGAGGAATTGACCATGTGTTTGTAAGTACATCACAGCTAATTTGAAATTGCTTTTACTGAAAGATGAAATAATCTGTGTATTCCTTTGACAGTTAAAATGTATAAAACACTCACTGTGCAGTGCGTACACTGTAGAAGTCTTCACAAAGAAGTTTAAACAAAATGCAACTTACTCAATTTAATGATAGAATTAATCTCTCTGATTTAGAATTAACAGATGAGGAAGAATTGGCCATAGAGAAGAAATTGTAGAATTATCTCTGGGCCTGAAATCCGTAACATATGGCAGGAAAGCCTACAGTAGACAGTCCAGTAAATAAGAGTGGTGTTTGTCACCTTACTATGCAGTGTCTTTGAAGGAGCACCTTCTCCATTTGCCACCCTGATAACTGATTTGAATTCTCAGCATTTTTTTTCCTGTTCTGTGAAAAGCGAGGTGGTGGTGTTTATAGTTACCAACATAGTTACCAAACTTACGCTTTATAAAGGGCGCAGTGAAAAGATGGAAAAAAAAAATATATATATATATTCTATATGTTTTCTAAGGCTATGGGGGAAAGGGTACAAAAAAACACAAAGGAGAAAATGCTGAGAACTTCAGCTTTACCTTTTCATAATGATTTGTTTTCTAATGCAAAAGATTATTTAAGAAAAGATTATGCAACTTAGAATGAATATTAGGCAACTATAATTTCTTACCAGGAACCTTTAGTAATACTTCCAAACACTTTTTTTTAATGACTAACTTCTATATTGGAGAAAAAAAAAATCATTTTCTAGTGTTAGAAATGTCTCAAAGCTGTTCAGTCAGTAGTTAAATTATTTCTAAGTTTCATCTGACGTGTCTAGACTTATTAATATTAGTGATGTTGGTGAAATTCAGGGTCCAAAAGTGCATAATCGTGCATAACCATTTTTTAGACTATGTTAGTCTCTTGCTGTAGAATAACTGATAGCTATGACACCATTGTAACTGCACCTGCTGCTGCATTGTTACACAAAACACTTTTTAAAAATGGTAATACATTCCTAGAGCTGAGTGAACCGTTTGTCAGGGAAACAAAAACTAATTTTAGATTTTTCTCCTAAATTATTTCCTATTTAGACTTTGTTCTTTGCAGATTTTCTTTGGTGATTCTTTTATTGTCAGTTGTTTTGTATGTTCTTTGCCTCGGCTATTTGCTTCCAGTGGCATGATTTGTCTGGTTTCTGAGCTGTATTTGAATGACTCAATTTATAAACAGGAGGAGGAAAGATTGGCTGCGTGTGGCTGTATCAGCTCTTGCCATCGATCATCTTAGACAGACATTTGCATCAGTAGTTGCAAGGCTTCTGCTTTCCACAGATTTTTCTACTGCTCGTAGAGATGCCAGAAATAACTTAGAGAGACCCTGTCTGCTGCCCAAGCTTCTGTGGCTTTCGTTAAAAGGAATATTCTCATCACTGAAGTATTCACCTTGCTCTAGTTGTTGCCATGTTATGTTGTTTTACAGTAAGTATATAAAATTGTCATCATTAGAGATATGACTTTTTTGTTGTTGTTGTTTCTTTCTGGTTTGTCTAACTGCATGGACAAGAATAAAAATCTGAGGGGCCATGGGCAAAAGGTGTCTATGTAATGTTAAACGGGAAGAGACGAAAAATACTGTAGCTTAGACCATAAAGTGTGACTTGCCTGAAAGAAGCCCTACAATACACCTAAATGTGTTATGGTGTAGATTAATTTTTCCTCAGCAGATTTAAAGGGAAGTGTTTGTTTATGAGCCAAGTCCAGTCATTCTTAGCCTTTCTGCATTTCTGCCATGAGTTAAAAGATAAAAGCTAACTATTTTCCTTTTTCCTCAACTGTATGGATTAAAATGAGGATCGTTTTCAGGTACAAAGAGTATGGCATTTGCTAACTACAGCAAAGAATAGATTTTTAAAATTTCCAGTTATGGTTACATTGGAGACTTCAGTTCTTATGCACAATTTAAAATAACAAGCCAGCTAGACTCCTGTTCTGTTAGGGGAGTGTGATAAATTTTTTTTAAGAAAAAAAATTTGAATTATAGCTTTGTGAGGAACATTTGATGGTACACTTTTAACAATGTTGATCCTTAATTTTAGACAAATAAGGGGCATTGACAACTGGAAACTAGCAATAATAAGTACAAAGATTTTTGGGACCTCTGACACTGTGGCTGCCTCATGTTCTTTTTTTTTTTTTGATTCTCTGACAGCGCGTCAATGTTTATTGTACAGCTCGGGCAGTAGAAGTTGTTTTAAAAATGATTTATGGAAATTATATTTATTAAATAAACCTTTCACTTCTAGCTGGGTCATTGTTTTAATTACATACCTGCGTACATACATGCAGGTCACAGCCAGAGCCCTCGCCGCACTCAGGTGAACAGAGCAGTGACCACAGTGACCACTGCTGCTGCTTCAGGAGCTGTGCTGGCCATGGCTGGACTGCGCCTCCACAGCTGCCAGGCTCAGCAGGTTGGCCCCTGGGTTCAGGCTCCCCAGCTGCTGCGAGGCCCTGAAGCAACACCCCTGTGCCAGCTGCTGGTACAGCCCCACCACCTGTGCATGCGTTGTGAGCGCACCTCCCACCTGGCACCAGCTGTGCAACAAGGAGCTTACCCGGAGAGTTGCTCAGCCATGGGCTTCCCCCAGGCGCTTCGTGCCCATTTCTTCTGCAGCAAAATAAGCTGTGCACTTGGCCAACACAGTGTGGCCTTGTCCTCTCCCCATACAACATACACATACATGTGTGCTCTCAGCCTTGGGTTCTTGAACAGTTTCCTAATTTGACTTAAGAGTTGTTCTGACACCTGCCAGTTGTCCTTTGAACTTTTAATGGAAGAAAGGTTTGTCATTTTATACTCTGCAGACAATAGAATTGAGTTTAAAACACAGCTTAATCTGAATATTTTACTTGCCAACTTATTTTTTAAATTACCTTGGGAACTGAAATAAATAGAGGGTAGGTTGTTGGCAGAACATCCAGCAGCAGGGAGGTAAATTTCTCCCCCCTTTTAAGTGTCCAGACTTGGGCTTGACTGACAGGTGTCTGTTCAGGGACCAAAACTCTTGGAGTTTACTCATGCAGCTACTGTCCCCTGTTGTCAACAAACCATTCAGCTGAGTATTACAAAGCAAGAGCCTATTTCTGATAGGTAAGATAACAATTTCATCAACAACTAAATGGTTTGGTTACGTCTTCGAGAGCTCAAAGGACTGAATAGCAGCAAGTATTAAAAAAACACAGGCAGTATACCAAACTCGAATAAAATCTCCAGAGACTTCTAGCACCATTATTTAAATAAGGTGTGAATGACAAAAGTTTATTAAATGTATTCTTAAAAAAATTATATCTTTCTTAAATAAGGAGTTCTCTGCAAGGAGTTCATTGTAAAACAGTTTTGAAGCAATTCATAACTTACGTATTAACAGGTTGAGCAATAAAAAAGTCACTTACGGACTGTAGTCTTTAACCCAACTTATTTAAATAAATGCAGTGTGTGTGGTGTCTTCCATTGCATGCAAGGTAATGTTAATGCAGCATAGCTGGGTCAGATCAGCTCCATTCTGTACCTGTAAACATTCAGCATAAGCAGCAGGCAAGATGTTGCATCAGTTCTTAGACTATTTTCCCCCAGAAAAGACTTGCCCACCATAGAATATATGTTTCATGCAGGAGTCAAGTATTCCGTACTTTTTTCCCCCTGGTTAAAAGGACGGTCTAGGACAGCCTCACAAATAATGCGCTGAAACAATCAATGCATGAGAAGACTTAGTCATGGCAATTTCACTGGAGCTTTATTGCCTCTGTTGGTAATGAGAGGGATTGTAAGAAGTTACATTTGAACTTACAGAGATATGTAAATGATGCTTTTTACTAAATATAATCTTGAGATTAAGTGTTTTATATCAGGGCACTTCTAATTTTGTACACATTTAATGTATAAAAACAGGTTATAAACTTGATGTTTACCTTTTTTTTTTCCTGACATTTGGCAAAATTAAATTGATCCATTAAGGGGAGATCATCAGATTGAGGACATTAGCACTTATGAATTAAAGCAATCCAAGTAAGCAACTGTCTGCATTCTTAAAAACAAACCAAAACAAATATATAAAGGAAAAACAAACACATGGCCACATCTGAGCACTTTTCAGTACAAAATATTCTCTGTAACCAGGCATTTTGTCCTTAGAACAACACCCTGTTAAATCAATGTTTCTTTCAATTTTGTTTTGAAAAATTCTTAAGATGCCATCATAGCACAAATAACCTTTTTCTGCAACATAATTAGTCAAAGTTTTATGTATTTCTTTATAATTACACAGTAATTATAAGCACGTAGTACCAAACTGATGACAACACTATTTTGTTGAAAAGATCTTGCATTCAAAAGGAATAGTCTTTAAAACACCACGGCATTATGCCACTACCCAATCTCAGACTTTTTTTGAGGGACAAGTCTGTATTGGGATAAAAAAACCCAAGTCAGTTCTCCTTCCCAAACAGCATACTTGAACAAATCAATCTGAAACTGTACCAAAACCCTCAACACAGAAAACAGCACGCATAGATACCTTGTAGAGCTTTTTCCCCACACACACACCCACCCCGTAATTTCAAATCCCCATTTATATTTACACAGAATTTAGAAAGGAAATACTGAAAAGCAGCAAAACACACATTTTTTGGCATAGCCAATTCCAGTAGCTGGAGAAAATCTGCAATGTTTCTGTGGAAATGTATTCTTGAAATAAACGCACAGCTGGATTTTTCTTAAAAGGGCACTGCTATAAGGGGAAGCTAGCCTCATGGTCAAACCTCAGAGAACAGAAATAAGCATTTTTAGCAGTTTAATAGTCAATTTTTTTCCTAAAATACTTTTAGCATCTGCATAGAAGTGTTCTGCTGTTTAGTGCAAGTACCAATTACTCATTTCAGAAATAATTCTGGCCTTACCGTGGGACTATTTAGCACGTGGACTCAAACCTCTACCCCTATTTGTAGCTATAGTCTTTTTTTTTTTTTTCCCTGGAGCTTGGTAGTTTCCAGCTTGCTTTACAGAGTAGTATTTATCTCAAGATACCAGATCTCTTCACAGATAACTAAGTGAGAAGTAAAGACCATGTTTAGCGCAAAAGCAGCTCACGAGCTCTTGTAATATTAAAAATAAAAAAGCATCTGATAAAACCTCTTTTGAACAAAATGAACTTGCTTTAGTTAAATGCGGTAAAACAATGAGAAGTAGTGATGAACCAACAAAATAATTTAAGCAAACTAAGCCAGTGTAGTATTTTGTATCTGATCTGTGCCTGTTTGGGAACGCTTTACTCTTCATTCCTATATTTGGCAACCACAGTGACATGTCTTTTTAAGGAAAGCTCAACAAAATAATTAAAAACGGGTGTCATCTATAACAGCAGTACCTGTATGTTGTAAAGATTTAACTTATTTCTCAGGATAACGGTTTCAAAACCTAGTTTCATTTCAAACGCACCACCTTCTTTTTATATCAGGGCCATTTGATTCTTCATACCTCAAGCATAAAATTTTAATGTCTGAATTTAAAATACTGCATTGTGTAGCAAACTTAAGACACAAATTCATCATATTCAAGTTTTAGATTTCCACAGAAATGAAAAAGCCTTCCTTTGACAGACAGATAAGCATTTCAAAACTGTAATGAAATCTATTTTCTTAGATAATAACCTAGAGCATACTAGATTCTACCCTTACGCACACTGTTCATCCAAATGATGCTCACTGAAGGCCGACTAGAACATTAAACGCGGGTGCTGTAAGTGCACAGTAGTTGTGTCGTACTTCAACTGCTCTCACAGTCAGCTGATGTACAATCAAACCATTCAGATAGGCACCTAGATAGCCCAGTATCAACAACCTCGGTTTTTCTTGTTTCTTTCTGTAATTGTTTTTACCAGATGCTCAAACTCACTTAGACGATACCTGTAGTTTTCCGGAAAAGAAAAAAACAAACAAAAAAAAGAAATCAGACCCAGTACACTTAAATATATCACTCTTAAAGGAAGTGCTATCAATAGTCTTTGCAACTAGCCCCAAGTGTATATTTAAGGATTCTTTTAAAAATTGTTTTGATGTTGATCTGTATAATTCAGATGCCATGTAATAGTTGTCTGATGATGACCAGCATTGTGCTTTATGTGAAACCAGAAACCTCAAAATAATTATAAAGCTTCTAGGACTTATGGGAGCTGAAACTAGGGTGGTCCACACACAAGAAAAAAAAATCCATGATGAAATCCACAATGTTGGAATTTTAGCGGGCAAGAGTGGTCCAGACTAGAAGAAAAGCCCAAACCACCAGTAGAAGAATGAAATATGATATGGTCCAAGATGTATCCTTAAAGGTTTGTCTCAACCCTCAGCCACATTGTGAGGATTGATCTTCAGTTCAGTCCAGCCAGCAGAAATTGACTGTGCAATTTTCCATTTCAGGTATTTGTACAGACTATGTACACTCTAGAAGGGTCCTTTAATGCTACACTGTCGTACTTTTTGTCCCAGCAATTTGAGGGCGTGCAAATTCCACAAAGTCATCAATAAGAACTGGCCATGCCCCTAAAAGAGGAAAAAAAAAAAAAAGGCTCAGAACATAAGAAATCAGATCAACAAAGCATTTCTTTTTAGAGCTTCAGAGATAAAGTTATTTACTTCCCATTCTTAACTAGTTTCAAGCAAAACAAAACAAAACAAAACACTAATTTGATTTACTTGCTTCAGATTTAAAAGCTGGCTCAAGATTTCTCCATTCCTTTAAACCCAGTTAATACGGAACCCTTTCAAGGTTCATAACCTCCTTCATCTTCCTAACCAAAATAAAAGTTCTCGTTTAAAAACTACTGCTGCTGGAGCCATAAGTCAAACCTGGTATCCAGGACAGCAATAGCTGCTTTAAAAAAACAAAACAAAACAAAACAAAACAAAAAAACAAACACTCAACATCGTATGAAGGAGCCTATGCTTAAGTAGCAGCATGTCACAGCATGCTACAGCATTTACAGCTCACAATATGATCTTGCATGCATGCAATGCTCATCTGTTAGAATCAACATAGGTAGCCTTACCCCAAAAAACAAAATGCACCCCAGTAGCCGATGCCCTATGAAACTGGCATTATACTATAAATGCTCTTCCATATTCCTTATCAAGGGGTAGTTGAAACGCATATGAACATTTTTCATATTACGGGCAGTGATATCCAAAGAGATGCCACTCTCTTGATCACGTGCACCGTTATCACGTGAAAGTTACATTGTGGGTGGGTTGTTTTTTTTCCTGAAAGGATTTTTACTCCGAATCATTAGAACATTCTTTTCTGCGTTTAATCTTTCCAAACTATGTTGACTTATCGTGGGCAGCAGCCCATTCGCTTGATGAAAAGGGAATGAGAACTGTTCATAATTATTAAAATTGTAGAAGTTTGCTCCCCTCAGTTCTGAAGTATCAAGAAGTTTAGTTTCCTCCACTCAACTGATCTGCCGCCAACGATTGAAGGTAATTAGCAGTTCTTGGCTGCAGATGGACTAGAAGACGAAAAAATCAATACAAAAATTTACAAGAAACACATGCTGTAGAAAATTATTTATGTTTTGTAACCCCTACATGTGGCCAGTTTCACTTTAGTATTATCGCATGCCCAATCTTCATGTTGAGCCAAAACAATCAAACTTCAAGAATATTCTAAACTAAGAAATGCAATAACCAGAGGACCCCTACAAGGAAACGCATAGACCACACATCAGTTACTTGGTTGGAGATGCCAAAAACTGCGCTGACAGAGAATCCGTGTTTTTAAATACAGATGTGAGGGTCTTTCCTCAAGAAGAAAGAGTTAGTACCTGAGCTCATGAAGAAGGAAAAAAGAGTAAACAGGGATTTAAGAAAACATCAGCATTTCTTTTCTAAACCCACAGTAAACAGATAACAACATGTTTTAAAGTAGCTCTAACTCTGAGCGTTAGATCACCAGCGATGTTCTCTAATTACACTATTAGATATCTGTGCCGGATACACAGCAATAAACATAGCATAACGCAGAAGTTAATGAAAATAAAGGGAAACATTTACCTTCTTCATCATAGTTAGACATATCATCTGCTATCATTGTACTAAAGTCTAGAAGAAGGTTCCAGGTGTCCTTAGGTATTGATCTTTTATGATGCTCCTGTTTGGAGGGATGGAAAATACAAGAAAAAAGCATGAAGAACACATATACAAAATCACTTTTACTGTCTTGGACACAATCATACCCCCAGAACACATCTTTTTTTTGTATACATTATGAAGTGCAGCATCTGGGATCTGTAACAAAACAGTCCATTGCATCTACTCAAAAATATAAACATATTTATATTTCAGGTTTTGAAATTACTGCAGTCCCACTGATGTAAAGACTTAAAACTTACCAACAAAAATTTGTTCCACAAGTCTAGAAATTTAAATCTTCCGTTAAGTACTAAATTCCAGTAGGCAATGGCCATTTCTAAATCTGTAATATTAAAATATATTACTCTTAGAGATTTGCATTTCAGTACATCTCAAGAGGTATCTACGATGAACTGCATATACATAAGGGTAAAAAGATGAACGATGCAAATATACTCGTGCATCTTCTACAAAATAAACAAATTGTTATGTGAATACTTTACATATTTTGAAACTGTCACCTGAATACAGAACTGAAAATTGCCCATATTCATATTCAACACGTTCAAAACACAATTTCATATGCTTTTTGCTATCTAACAATACTTTACATACAATCCAGTGAAATATTTGTCTTAAATATACTGTTGACTTGACAAAAATTTAGTACTTTGTATACAAGTAAAACAAAGCAGGTCATATTACATATAAAAAGGTAGTTTAATAATAATTGTATTTATGGTTTCATTTTCAGTGCAACATTGCTGGCTTTGTTAGATGGCCTTTGACAAGAGTTCATTTCTGCAACAGGTTTCCCTTTGAGATATTCTTTATTTAAGTATTAATTATTGCATAAGCAGATGATGGGTTTCACTTTGTGCATTTCAATGACCGCTGTGAAGTTCTTGCTTGTTTTGAATCCATTTCTCAGGGTGACTGAGCAACCTGACAGAGTTCAGGAATAAGAACATGCTGCCTATCAGGCAACTGCACGCTGCTGTCAGCAGTGGGAGCTGTTAGAGCACAGCAATTAGAGAGAAGACTAGTTAATCTAACATATGAGGAGGGAAAACAAACAAAAAAGCCTCCATGGTACTTGCCAAAGGCTGAAATGTCATGTGCTTACTGTTTATTAGTGACACACAGTAACGTGTTGATCAAAAAAAAAAAAAAGTATATGAGCTCTAGCTCATGATCTCTAGCATGATCTCCACTACCTGGAATTAAAGAGGATCTCTGTACTGTATAATAAAATGCTGTGATCTTACCTGAATTCAGTATCCATCATGAAGTAATTAAAGTAACTACAAAAGGCTACCTAGCTAAGTGACCTCCT
Source organism: Anas acuta (assembly GCF_963932015.1). NCBI lineage: Eukaryota > Metazoa > Chordata > Aves > Anseriformes > Anatidae > Anas > Anas acuta. Next base: position 8,618,703 of record NC_088987.1, read on the forward strand.
TTTTCATAGAAGCTCTTACATCTTGCTGCAGCCTCTTAAATCTCTTCTTCCAAAAACAATCCTCTTGTGGAAGAAGAGAGAAGAAGCACACGAGCAACTGAACCTCATGAGAAAAACAAACAAACAAACAAACAAAAAAAAACATATTCACTTTTCTCCCAACCCCTAATCTATTAAAAACAAACAAACAAACCAGGCAGGTGGACCTTAGATGAGAAACCAATAGCAAACAAAACAAAGACTGAACTCTACACTGCTGGAGGAAACATAGAAGACTGCTGGGGAAGATTCTGAATTGTTTGGTATCTTTGATAGTAGAAGTTCTTCTCTGACAGCATAAACACATTATAATGCTTCCTGACCAAACTGATGAATAGAATTTGTGGATGATTTTCAATCAGCGGCAAGGGGGTGTAATTTCACACTAAAGGCTTAAGGTTGGGTTTCCATTAAATTAAACAGAAGATGCACTGCATCACTAAATATCCAAAAATGACAACTTGTTCAAGAGCATAAAGGCTAGGTAGCTCTTTTTCAAAGAATCCATACATAAAAATTCACGATTTAGCTTTCAACTTAAACTAGTGGATTTCTAAAAGCGAATACATTCAGAGTTCAGATTTAATTGATCATTTCCTCAAGGAAACAGATCATAAAACTAAGCTTTATTTACTTGTGATGCAGTAATGGTAGACATAACAAAAAATACAAGGTTATCAAATCTCTGCATATTTAGACTACATTGTAGAACAAACATTATAAACAAGCTGTGCATTTTGACATGCTTATATACAACTTCCATATTATTCCTGGGGAAAGACATAATTCAGACAACGCTACATGCTTTAGAATGTTTTATGAAGTCACAAAATATTTAATAAAGTAAGCATTTAATTTTACATTTTCTTAAGAAAATTGAAAGAACGCTCAGGAACGTTCTCATTATCTGCTAGCGCAGAAAAAAAACGTATGGAACAAATATGGAAGTCTCAAAACAGGCATGCAGGAGAAGCAAACAATGTCTGCAATGAGCGTCAGCTAAAGGGTATTCTAAAGTGACATGCAGATATCACAGGAACTTTTAAAACATCCACAGTATTTACACTGCAGTAAGGAATTATGCACAGGACATATGTTCCTAGAACTGTGCCTGAGCTACTACACAACTTTTAGAAGATCAGAGACCAATATATATTAAAATCAATTTGCAAGTGCCTACAAGACGCTATTTAGACACTACAAAATTAATTGCCTAACTAGGAGCACTTACTTTTCAGCACTGCGCTTCCCTGATATTCTTTTGCTTCAGGGTTTCCAGAATTATTCTGACCTGTTGTAAATTCATGCCTAGAACCATGCATTTATTGGCACCAAAAAGGTAGGTAAACATCCAGATTTATGCTTAGTTCTACATCACTTCTGGAGCCACACTGAAAACCTTACCCTGTGTGCATATGATATATATATATATTTGTGCTATTTGGATCTGAGAAATACTTCTCTTCATCGCTGTTAGAGCTTAACCTGCACAAATAGCCTTTATGATGAATGGGAAAGAAAAGCAAGGCAGTTAAGTTTTTCTGGTAAACCATTTTTACTGAGGTCTGTTCCATCTGGGATGCTCAAAAGATTCATTTCTATATAGCACAAGGTACCAGAAAAAAAAGCAGAAATATAATGCAAGTCTTCTTAATACCTTAGAAATGGGGAGAGGAAAATAGCAAATAATTACTACATCAAACAGTCCTGCTTATGTTGAAGCCTTGAGAAACATAACTAGAACTGATCAATTATTTATGACCTCATTGTAATTTATTATTTCACTTTTACCACCTAACAGGGATTTTACAAAAGCTTTCCTTGCTGTCTAAAGCTGTTTAAAAATTAAGAATAACATACAAACATCACAATGGTAACCTGAAGAAACTGTAATCAGTTCTGTGGTGTGAACAGTTGCACACTGACTCTGTCTATAACTTACCTTCCACCTGCTCACAATTTACTGTCTACACAATTGTAGCAACAGAAAGTAAGAATCAGCCCATTCATTTATTTGCAGGATTCAGATCTGGCTACACGGATGGACTGTACAAGTACATGCATATGGAAATCAGTTTTAAAGTTTAAATTTACCCTAAAAGTGAAAATTTAATTAATTTGTTCAGTACTGCAAATTCCAAATGGTGTAATTATGCCTTTAATGTTAGACCGCAATCCATTGTGCTGAGAATTTCACACACTCTTCATAAGAGAATAAACCCTCTCATAAAATTTTGTAGTCTAATATATTAATTACACAGATATTTCTATCACCTTGAAAATCTGACATTGACTCCTATCTTTCACAATAACATGTATTTTATCACAAGAGAGGTTACCTTTTGGACTCATGGGATCACAGTAATACTTTCACTTACTGCTTTCATCAGTCATTCCACACATCTGTGCACAAATGTTTATGATTAAGAATACATACCTAAACCTTTCTGTCCTGGATTCTTTGCGAAGTTGAAAGTAAACTGATAAAAATCCTTAAATCTTCCCGGCTCTTTTAATTCTTGTTCCATTTTAGGAATCTGAGCCTTTAGTTTTTCTATGCTGTCACATCTGCATTTTAAAAAGCATGTTTATTTGTGTGTTATTCGTTTTGCTGTAAGAGACACAACTTTAGAAGTCTTTTATAACATTTTCATGGAATACAATACAGTTCTCAAAACAAAAACAAACAAACAAACAAAATCAGGCTAGTCTGTATTTATACAACATCTTACTTTCTTTGTTCTTTCTTCACATTGCCATTTGCACATACTAGCTTATGGATCAGATTCCATATTTTTATATAGAATTATAAAAATTATTATTCCACTATTTTTAGAAAAACATGATAAAGATTATTATATTCACACTACACAGGGATAACTCAGGTATGCTGGACTGCCGACCAACAACCTTGCTTTGCCTACTTGAATAACTCTACAGCAGCTAACTCACGCAACCAAGGCAAGCAGCACTCAAACCCACCTTCCTTTTGCTGGTCACTAAGCATCTAGCACACGGACAGTAGATGCATTTTTACAGAGGCAGACAAGTGATGCTAGCCTCTGAAAAGCCTCCGAAGTCTGAAAGGGCAATGTGATTCTGAATTCCTCAGAGCAGAACTGTTCCAATTTCTGGCATGACAGTCTCTAATACTGCACACTTACCCTAACTCAGTCATTCCATCCATGAACTCCAGCTTTGAAAATTCACACTGTGTTGCAGCTCGGAATTTCCATGCAATGATGAGTACAGTAATGCTGGCTGGGTCGAGAGCTAGATCATCACAAAACTGCTGTATACCATCTATACCGATTTTATTTTCATCTTGAGGATCTTTGGGGTATAAAAGTAAGCATCAAAAGAAAAAAACAGCGATTTTGGAAATACTAGATTTATTCAACAATAGTCTTTGAGAAAACCATTTTCAAATCATTTCTGGGATAAGCTCTTAAAAGTGTGTATTTTAAAAAACAGAATTAGTTTAGTACTTCCAATACTTAAGCTTTAACATTTGAGGAAGTTTCAACAATGAAGCTTCCCGTACAATGAAGCTTATGTCATTTTTATTGAGAGACAAAAGCACAGCAAAGATTTGGTTTCTTCCTAACATGCATGATATTCTGACTCATTCCAGAGACAGAAGAGCAGTCCTTTCCCACCAGCACACTTAATTACTGGCATCTTTAGTAAGATTTGGGGTATCTTTATAAACAATTCTGCGGCATCCATTCATAAGCTGTACTGACACAATAATCAAATCTCCACATAAACGACTAAATCAACACAAGCTTTGTGCATTTTCTGGCATCACCAGCACACGTGAGTTTGGACATGGTAAATTCCAAGAGTAAAGTTACGTTGCCCCATTACCAGTTCCAGCCAGGCACATGCCTTTCCATGAAGAAATCAATCTACATCTTGTCTGGAAGTAAGATGTTCACGTTTCAAGTGCACTAACAAAAATCTGCTAACACAAGCCAACGAAAACTTGAGGAAAATGGTATCTGGATTATGTCCACACATAAAAACTGACAGAATTTAGCACTTTTTTTCTTAGAGCTAAATCACTGAATTTGTTCTACTGTTCTGAATCCACTTTAATGTATGTGGTGGGATACTCTCAGCTGAACGCTGCCTGTATAAATAAATAAAAAGACTTCATTTTCTGCTAACAGAACACTGTTCTTTTAACACTGATAATAAGCACCAGGTGAATAAAAATTAAGGTAGAATCTGTCACTGTTATGCAACCCTTTGTCAGAAGCAAGTCCTGAGCGAAATGCTTCCCCCAGAAGAGTCACATAAAATCCACAGTGACCATTACAGTTACTCACTGTACTGACAATTCCAGTTTCAAACCCTAATCTTGTACAATTGGACATATATTTAAAGTGCATAAGTCAAAGCAGAGACCTTGCGAAGCAGAAACCTACGTATACTTCCCTTCTGCCTTACACACCGTAATTAAGAATACATACAACCAGGAAATAGGGCTTAAGACCCAGGGTACTCACCTTTGTATCTGTTATATAGCTGTTCTAACTTCTTTCTGTCCAACGAGCCTTTAACGCTCTCTCGTATATAAAGTTCAGGATTTTGAAAAAAGTTGTCTGTTGCAACATCTAGCTTCCAGTCATTCTGAGACAGACAACTCACCGCTGTCTTTTCACTAGATTGCGTGAAGACCATAAACTGACGCACTTTATCCTTCTGTGATGATTTCAACTTGTTCTAGCAAAAACAGACAACACCGAAACTAGAAATGTTTTATCAGAAGGAAAAAATTCAGTACTTTTTTTTTTTTAAATCAGTACAATTTTCCCCAGCAGTTGAGGCTCTTTCTAGCAACAGACACTTAAAAACAGCACTTTTTTTTTTTAATTGCTAAATTAGAAGATACAGATATTGTTTTATATGCGAACAGATTGTTATGTGTTTTGGTACAGTTAGATCAAAGAACCTCTTGGATGCATAAGAGGGATGCATTCTTACTGCTGCATAGGCAATGCACACCAGTATGTTTCAAACTTACCATGTAAAATACCTAGAATGAAGGTAACAAAACTGAGCTGAATCATCACAGAAACCACGCTGGCAAAGCAATCAAAGAAGTTAAAAAACGAGTATTATTATTGCATATCTTGAGAGAGAACCAGAGGGCATAGCAAATTCACAAATGTGTCCCTGCTTACACCTGACTGTATTTAAACCAATTTTTAAGAAGAAAAAAAAAAAAAAAGAAAGCATTTTTTCTTAATGGCAAAATGGTACGCCTACCAAGAACGGGTAATTTAAATGCTTAAGTAAAGCCTGTGGCTATCAAAATACTTGACAGATTAATTGACTCAACATAGACAGCAAATACCAACTCAAAGGGAAGAAGTCCTCGTGCAGAAGAGGCCATTTCAGGGCTCACCATCACCGACAGAGAGGCTGGCACTCGTCCCACCCCAGAGTACCGGCCTCCCAGAGATGTGGGGTGAATACCATGCACCCCAAAAGACTGGAGGACAACCACTGGGGGCAGCAGGAATTGCTGTGAGACCACACTGCCGGGATCAGGTAACCCCAGGCGGCAGCAAGGCACTGCGCTGGCTCAGATGTTTCAGGGAGCTACGCGCTGAAATACCTTAAAAGACCAATTTAGAGAAATTTTCACTTTGAAGGTGCTCAGCTCCACCTACACGATTTGCCAAACATTCCTGCGAGGAGGCATTGTCTCCATTTCACAGGTGCAGCAACTGAAGCTATAAAAAAAGGAAAAAAAGGCACAGAACTTCACCTGCAGTAGGCAGGGAAGCAGCTAGCTGGGGAGAGCTGCAGAATCCGGCCCTTGGCTCAGGCCAGGACCAGCTGCCCTGCTCCAGCCCAAAACCGAGTGGGGAGTTTGCTGCCCGACATTTATTGCTGCAGGGAGATTCCCAGGGATATTTTTGCTGAGGAGAAGCACACGTGGTATTTCCAAGGTATCAGTTACACGAAGCTAACTGCTGATCAGGAGAAAGCCATCTTACAGCTCTTGCACTACATCCAAATTCAGCCCTGACCTGGCTTCTCAGATCCGGATCATGCTTCTTACATGGCACAAATATCTCACATGTACTTTGCCTTGCATTCTACCTAGATTTACATATTCGTTTCATTATTGCCATTTCCAAGTGCACGGCTCTTTCTCCAGGGGTAAAGGAAAGGTAGAGAGGCAAATATCAATCTCTAGGAGCTATAAACCACCCTCAGCCAAAGAAAGAACGGGTCAGAAGTATGAGCCGGAGCTCCTCATTCCAGAGAACAATTCATGTCCAATCACACTGCCATTAGAAAAGCTCACCAACAGAACACAAATTAATCTGCCCTAAAACTCAACATCATTTCTCCTGCCTGATGACAGTGAACAAGCGCGTTACAGTTCATAAGAGCAAAGTATGGGGTTTACACTAACACCTGAACACACTAGAAGCACGTTGCCTTAAAACCCACGACACCATCAAGCAACCCTGCATCTCCAACTCCCACTGCAGATTTCAACACACCCGTGCTGGTCTATATTACTTCTAAAGCTATGCGTTGCTTCTTTATTTCAGCCTCTCCAACACATTTCTCACACTGGACCTTCAGCTACGAAGATGCTTCTGTAAGGCCAATTCTCAGGCCTGGTTCCAGCCCCGCTGCTGGGGCCGGCTTTGTGCTTCACGGCAGACGTTGAGCACCAAGCAGGACCGAGCTGAGACCTTCACCAAAGTCAGACAGCTGATGCTGAGTAAGCCATGTGGCAGGACTTCCAGGAACGACAAATGAATTTGCAGTTGCAGTTTTCAAAATCGCTCTGTAAATTCAGCCAAATTAAAGCAAAGCACGGCATGGAATGCCAAACGCAGACGGAACAGCCGCATGTCTTACTTTCTGTACCAATCACCAGCTTCCCCAAATCAGTTCCACACTGCCAGGCTGCTGCGTCACCGCAGGCTCAGCTGCACTACGGGGCAGTCACACTTGAAAAAAGGAAAAAAAGCAGCTCAGGTCATCCTTTTTTTTTTTTTTTTGAGAAAGTTGGTGCCTTTAATCATTAGTTTCTAAGGTGCACAACGCTTCTTAAACCGAGTATTCTGTAAAACCTCGAGACAGAGGCTTTGTTCTGTCCTACTGCTGCAAGGAAAAGTCTAAAAGCTACGACACACAACAGAAAGGTCAAGGAAGAGGCTTACAAGGGTTCATCACGGACAATGAAAACCACAACAGGTAGTGGGTTTTGTGGGCTGTCACGTAAAAATGGTATGCAATTTATTAGATCGATTCAGGTTTATGATAAAAGTTTAACCCTATATATGCATGAGATCTTCCTGTGCCTGGGATTCCCCAGTTGAACAGGAACAATATAAAACCCTCTGAAAACAACAACAAAAAAAGAACACTGAATTTGCCAAGAGTCAAGCAGCTAATAACACATAATACACACAGCATTTGCTAACATTGTAAGATGCAATAAATCACACTGTTTGGGTATATTTTTTTCTGGAATACCTCCATCTTTACTGGTCAAAGATGACTTTATTTTCAGTGAAGCTCAAAGCCCTTTATATGTGATGAATGCTCCCTCAGAAGCTTACCAAGGTGGATGAGACTCTCCACATCCCAAGAAACTGGACAACTCCTTGGAGGCCTATGATAGGACAACAAGAGATGGAATTGCTGCCGTTTTTGTTATCCTCTCGGAGCTCTTTTTTCATCCCATTAAAAACCCACACTTCAGGCGGGAACAGGTTCCAAACCTCCTGCACTTTTAAGGGCTACTTCTAGCAGCCAAGCTCCAACAATCTGTTATTGTTTTAAGTGTGCAAGAGCAAAGCCACAAGCACCTCCAGCCTTTCATCTTGTAGCCATCAGGTAACAAATACCTTACACTGCAACTGTGTGCGCTGCAACGTAATGCAACCCATTTAAAATATCTCCACTTTAATGCTAGTTAAAAGGAAAGACAGAATCGCATTTAACAGATATATTTCTTGCTAAAATACACCAGTGAAAACCAACAGAAAAAAAACGCAACAGATTTTCTAGTAAGTTCTACCGTTTGGGGTAAGGGATAAAGGAAGAATTTGGACCAGCTCGCCTTCAATCAGGTTTGTGCAGTGTCCATTCCGCCTTTTACAATGCAGATGTTACAAGAGACAGAAGGTGAACTTTGAAACATGGAATAACTTCTCTAAATTGAAAGCTACATTATGTAGATTCATAGCTCCACAATATTTTTATCTTTCCTTGCAACTTCTGATGCTATGTTAAAGTGAACACTTCCCTCTCCCCATCTAGCACCAAAGTTAATGATTCTAATTCAATAACCCATCCTTGGTTGTGACCACTATTAGATATTTCAGTGAACAATAAAAAAAATAAAATAAATCCACACTTTGGTCTTTTTTCCCCTTTCTGGCCTCAGACTGCAACTCCCTCTGACTAGGGGAGTAAGCTTTCCCAGTCGAGGCCAAAAGCAAACGCTGGAAGTGACCTGCCAACTCTGCTTACACGGTTATTTTTCCTCATCTTCTACACTCAGTTTTTACTCACCTCACATTCAGAAATCAACTCTACACACCGGTCACCACCGTTTCCTGGATAACAAGCAGCCGTACGAAGGCTCCACTCCCCTGGATAACGTCCATGGGAAACATAAACAACCTTCATCCCACACTGCTAGGGCTGGAGAGAGCCTTTGGATTCCTACCGAAACGCCGCTCTTGGACTTGGCTTCACGGCTATATGTGGCTGCCAGACAAGCAGCGTACAATCAGTTTGATCTATCCCTGCCCCAAATTCCTTACGGCCCCCAAAAAGGCATCTGCAGTATCACTTTTCAGTGACAAACCCTGCTTTTCCCCTTCCCCACGCTCAGTGGATCTGCCTCTTGCTAATTTCCCTTGCTAACTACAGGAATTGAACGATGGGGCAGCTGCGCATTTCTCGCAGTTTGGACTCAAAGAAAAGACTCTTTGGTTCTCATGCAGGTGACAGGTAAAAGCCTTTTCTAAAATAGCCTCACCCCCTCCAAACCCTAGCAAGATACCTGGCTGCAGGAAGCATCCGTGCACTTTCAAAGGACCCCGGTGACATCGGGTCAGACGCCAAATACCGTCAGCCCACGCATGGCACGGGTCTGTGCACGCGGTTACCTTACAGACCACGACCGCCACTTCTGTCATGTCTTTGTGTGCACACAAAGAATATTCCTTCCTCAAAACGTGCTCAGAAGAGTATTCCTCCTGCTATGTCTGAATCACTCCACGTTGCACTATAGCCAGAGGAACGTACAAAATGCCTGCAAGTAATCTGTTTATTGCCTCGATTTGACAAATCCGCGGCTAGAGCTTAAAACGCAAAATCGGGAATGTTTTTCTTTGTTTGATAAGAAAACAAAAGTTAATTACAACTTACTTCTGCCAGAAGGCTATGAATACACATAATTAGATTTTAATCCAATTTCAATGACATATATATACATAAAAACACGTTAAATCCAAGTTAACAACATAGACAATTAAATAGCTGTATTTTCTGTATAATATAAATAAACGTGTCCTTCAATTAAATTTTATGTTCTACAGCAGGTTTTTTTACCCAAAAAAGGGGCACGCAAAGGAAGACTGTAAAGTGATTTTTAAGCTATTTGAAACTGACTTGAAATCCATTTGTTTGCAGTGGAACACAACAAAACCAACATTTACAAGGCCTGTTGATATACAAAATCCAAAGAGAAAATCACAAGCAACAGAAAATCAAAGTTGCTTTTTACACCTTCTAAAGTTTAGTGGATAAAATGATTTCAGTACTTGCACACAGGCTGAAAGTGTTTCACAGAAGAGCAATAACAGGCAGCTACCCAGAGGAAAGCAGTAGGTATAGTAGTGTTTTAGGGCAATTGACATTAACCTGAGAGGTAAAGGGAACACCAAAAATCTGGGCATTTTCAACTTAAAAAAGCTGTCAGTTGTTCAGCACTCTTAACTCTGCTCCAGATTAGAAGCTCTGTTCACCCATTAGAAGCTGTTTTCATACCCTGAATTTGCATTGGCACCATAAAACACGAGTAAAATATCAAGAGCTACATAATAAATTTCACACCTTGTTCTCAGAGTAGTTCATATTCCCGAACAGTTTTTTCATGGCTCCAGTTAAAAGCGATTTTACAGTGCAAGTTCAAAGGGTTCTCTGGTTAGCAGGGAGAGGAAACAAGATCATGCACCATCTTGTCTAGCACTCAGACTGCTTGGTCCTAAGTATGATGCCAAGAATCCACAAGTTTTACTATAGGAGAACCGACACCAAACATTTAATATCAACAAACTACTACAGACATGAATATGCACCATAAAAAAACAGCCAGGCAGAATAGCTCGTTGGGTGAAACACTAAATAACAATGTAATGAAGTACAATAACATTACAGAACAGTGTCAGACACTTAAAAATTCAGTATTACAAGAACTTCAACTTCCTGTCACCTGAGGTTTGCACTAAGAAATAATGTATTTAAGGAATGATGCATTTATCAGCACAGAAATATTCGTTGGAGAGCACAAACTGGACAATATAAGAGATCCTGTAAATACAGGGAAGGTTGGCTTTTGGCTCTGGATAAAGGTACAGATAGGTGCATGCTTGCCTGGAGTATCACACAGTTCTAAATCCATTAAATCATTTACAACAGCGAAGTTGGGAGCTCTCCTCCTCAGAGGATGGCTCAGGGTACGCTGGATCAACTTGCTGCCAGCAACCCTGTCAGCAGTGGCAGGCACGTTACTCGTCTGAAGTAACCGAGCTGAAGAAGCAGCACAACAGACATGGCAAAAGGTGACCACTGCTACGGGAGGTGCTCAGATGGAATGGAAACATGGGGAGGAGAGGCACACAGCTGCCAGTGGCCCTGGGAACCCCGCCGGGCAGCGTACCTGAGCGCTGCGAGCTGGACAGAAAGCACTTTTCAACTTAACCAAAACGCCAGAGCGAGCCTAACAGGCTGCCACGCCGGCTTCCCTTCCAGGTGTCGGACAAAGACAACTCAACACCAGGAAACTTTGTCCTGACAGCAGTGGCGGGAGGAACACCGGTGAGACCATCAGCACCAGAAGCGCCCCAACGGGCAGCGCTGCTCAGGTGAGCCGGAGCCAGAGCTCCACTGCAGGAGCCTCGATGGCAGCACAGGACAAGCCGTGCTGGACGAGCAGCCGGCCCCAGGAACCTGCCCCAGCCACTGGAAGGACTCGCCAGAGCAGCCATGCATGTGGGCAGGAGGATGGGATGTCCAACCGTGTGCTTCTGGGTGAGATCTTCAGATCCCTGGGAAGAAGCCTCCCTGCTCTTTCCCCTACTAAATAGAGGATTTTGATGGAACAGGCGTAGGTATAGAACCTTGGACACTGGAAACATTTCATACCTATATTTATAACCTATAAAACCCGCAGCCTGTCATTTAGCCCTGCTTCAGTGCCTGTGACATCCTTTCACCCACGTGTTGGAGCCAACAAGCACGACCTGGAAAACACAGTGCCGAACAGCCCGCTCGGGGCCACGACCCGAGTGTTCAGGTACTCGCTCCTGTCTGATAAATACCTCTCTGGGCAGGATTGTTCCACGGAGCCTATCTGCTAGCTCTTCACTTCAGTATTTCTGAGAAGCCAAAGCAGATCAGATTCTACATTTCCCCACAAAAGGCTGTTCAGTTTGATGTGTCTGTTGTTATATTGCCATAATATTTGTTACATTGCCATTTACAACAGCGCTGTTCAATTTATATCCCTAACCACAGAGCCAACCAAAAATAAGTGTTCACACAAGACATCAACCGTGTATTTATTTTGTATGCTCACACCAGATACACCGTGAGACAGCTCTAGGTGATTTTTATGGGAAAAAAGTCTTTGTTAGAAGTTGTGTAACATTACTAGGGAACAGTTATTTGGGACAGTCCCGAGAGCTGCGGAATTGCTGTCAGACACCTCTACAGACTCAACCTTAGTTTCAAGCTCCCTTAAGAAAATTCACAGGAAGATCTACATAAAACTATTCAATTAAAAATTATATTGGTAACACAGTGACAGGTTTATTAGAGGTCTACGTACCACACCACTAATTTAAATCCTGGCTAACCAAACTTTCATGCCAACATCACCCCATCAGCTAGAGGTGTCCTTTTTTTTTTTTATACACTCTGAACACTGCTTGCCAGAATCATATTAGCTGCGCGTGTAAGATATCTTTGTACCAACAAACGTGCAGCGTAGATCTCAGCCTCTCTCCTACACCTTTCCTAAGGCAACGCAGCTTCTACAGAAAAGTTGTGCTACTTTAAGCCTACAGATGTAGTTGAAGCTGTACAACTTCTGTATACAGAAGAGGCCTAGAAGTGCGACTATAAACACGTTCCCTCAGGTACATAAGACACTGGATGCTACAAGCCAGCGAGGATCCCTTATTTAACGCTCGGGAACATCATCACCTTTTGTTCGAGCACACAGAAATAGCAGCAGCGTGGTTTCCCTCCAGAGGGGAAAGGAGAAAGTCAAGTGATTTTCGAGTGCACAAGCCCTTCGCTGTTAGGGACAGGACAATGCACAGCAGACGCAGGACAGCCAGGCCCTCTTTTACACCACTTACCCCAAAAGCACCTCACCAAACCCACACAAAGCGACTCCCCAGAAACCCTCCGACCAACCCTTGAAGGAGCAGAGCGGCCAAGTTCCCCGCCAGCTCCCCAAGGCTTAACGGGCCCGGAGCCTCCCCCACAGCCCCCAAAACCCCCCGAGCCCCCCTGTGGCAGCCCCCTGCCCTGTCCCAGGGCTCCCTCACAACCCCCCCGCTCTCCTTTCCCTCTGCTGCCGGAGCTCGGGGCCCGCACAAAGCTGCCGGACCCCCGCGGGCCGGAGGCCTCCCCCTCAGCCCAGCGCCCCCCAACCTAGGCCCCGGCAGCCCGGGAGCAGCCCCCGGCCCCTCAGCAGCAGAACCGAGAGCCCCAGAGCCCTGAGGGAGAGAATCTGAGGGGGGGGAAGAGCCGGGAGCTCCGGGACACCCCGGCCCGCCGCGACTAGGCCCCGGCTGCCCCTACCCCCTCAGCGCCGCTTGGGCTCCGCGCCCGGAGCCGAGGGGCGGCGGGGGGAGGCCGCTCACCATGGTGGGGGCTCTGCGGGCCTCTTCCCTCCCGGCTCGGGCAGACGCTGAGGGCGGCGGCGGCGGCGATCGGCGGCGGCTTCCTCCGGCGGCGGCTCCCGGCTCCTCACGGGCCCTTCCGCCGCCTCCCGCTCATGCGCAGTGCGGCGGGGCCCCGGGCCCGGCCGGCCGGGAGGCTCCGTGAGGGGCCGGGGGAAGCCCCGGGATGGGGGGGGGGGGAGGTGCTGAGGGGCCGGGGGTGGCTGAGGAAAGGAGCGGGAAAGGCCCCGCTCGCCCACGGGGTTAGCGGGGTGAGGGGTCCCGCCCGCCGCCTCGCGGTTCCTGAGGGGGAAAAGGGCGCGTTGGGGCGAGAAATAATCAAAAAAGGACTAAAAGACGTTGGGACGGTGCGAGGGGAGCCTCCTCCGTCAGCCCCGGGGTGGTGGCTGAGGGCAGGCAGCGCCTGAGGGGTGCCCTGAGGTAGCCCTCGATGTGAGCACGTTAAGGGTAAAAAGAGGTGCAATGGGAAAAGCAAGGGAAAAACTGGCATCTGCACAGAGCCCTCGTTGGTAGGAGCAGAGTGGTACCGCTTCTGGTACCGCTTTGTGCACGGGTGAGTCTGCCTGCTCAGTACTCCAGCCAGAAACATCGACGCCAGATTTTGTAACGTGCACCTGAGTGTGCATTACCAGTGGCTGAATCATGGTTAATGGCAGAGCCTGCATTTTGGGGTGAGAAACCAGGAAACCATCCTATGGCCTTCCAGAACACACTTCCAAAGGAGGCTAAAAGCATTTGCTGTGTAGCCGCAGAGAGCTGGGAGAGGTGGGATTTCAGGGCAGCAGCTTTACAGGCATTTTCTGATGGGACCACCTCTATGCTTGCAAGATCCTTCTGCGAGGTCTCAAGGTCATGATCCCTTTTTGGGTGCTGTTGTTTACAAGTTGCCATCAAAAGTTGTAGCCTTTTCTGCACAGACATCAACAAAAGAGGTTGTCAGGGTTAAGTCACAGTTTGTACCAGTACACCAGACAGTTCTAGGTTGTTGGTTTTTTCCCCCAGGGAAGCTTTTTCTAGCCACCGTAGACTTCTGGCAGCTGAGGAGGTTTGGGGAAGCAGAGTATTTGCTGATAAAACTCACAGCGGTGGCAAGCTCCTAGACGTGAAGGACAAAGAGTTGATATCTGATCTTTGTTTTTGCATCTCCTGCTGAGCTGGGAACTATGGAAGTAAGCTTCTGTATTTACATTACATGACTGGTACGGTCGCACACACCACGGAAACTTCACTTGAGAAAGCCAATTCTTTTTGCTTCGTGATGGATATCCAGGGGTTACATACATGATTTATTGTCCAGAAGGGTCTGAATCACTTCTCACATATTTCACTCACTGAAAATCAGATCTAAACTTAGATGGAATATAAAGAGTAAAAACAATATTGGGAGAGAGAATTTTTTTGAGAGTATTTGGAGGAGAAAGCAGGACTGTCTTGTGATGTTCCATCATGCTGGTGCGCCAAAACAGTAAAACTAAGAGTTGTCATGATATTAGATATACAGAGCCAAGTGGGAATTCAGCTTTCCCAAGAGATTATAGTTGCCTGGGTACCTGAAATCCTTCTGAAAAGCTTGTTTTTGAAATCAAGGATGGCTACAAAGTGGCCAGTGTAAACAGCCGCTACAGGGGCAGAGTCAACCTGAACCACAGCAGGAGAGACAAAGCCAAACATGAAAACTTATTTCCTGGAGATAGCTAATTGCCATCACTATAATGTGCTGTGACAGCCCTCCTGCAATCTGAAAATGCAAATTAGAACTTCTTGAGAATTATTGCAACATGTAACAATAATCTGAGATGAACTGTGGTTGTGGTGGATTCCTCAGGACAGAGACAGGATTTTTAAACACCTTCTTTCTTTAGTGTCTATTACTCTTGCTGATTTTCTGTGTTGCAGAGTTTCTTGGTGTTTGGTTGGAGTTTGTTTTTCACTGGGGGGAAAGAGGAGGATGACGCGTTGTCTGTGTTTTGTTTTACCTGTGCTTTCAACAAGTTGTATGTAAGATATTTACAACTCTGAAAGGATTTTTCATTTTGCTTTTTTTGTTCACTGAATAAAGTCCTGAACATTAACTATTTTTTTCTTGTATGGGTCCTAAAAAAGCTACTGAAATCACTGTGGGTCTTTGCTTTGTTTTCAGATGAATTTTAGATTAAACTCATTACAAATGAAGGCCTGATGTTACAAACATTTAAGAGCACAAGGAACTTCACATGCAAGAATGTTCATAAGGTTTAGTAAGTTGCTACTTTCATCATTAGACTCATGGGTATTATCTAGAAGACCTGATTTTATGCATTCAAATTAAGTATAGTTTAAAAACATTGCATGAAAAAAATCACAATTGCTACAACTGTTAGTTAAATCCATTATTTTCATCTTCTGTCTGGGTTACATATTAACAATTTTTAAATTAGCTGCAGGTCAGGTGGAAGTTGTTCTTTAATATATTTTAATATCCAGGAACCGTTCCTACCATACCATCTTTGTTTTCTGGGAGTTTCTGCCTGCTTTGCAGGGTCTTCTTAGTGCACGAAAAAAATAGATGATTCAGTGAAAAGCAAATGAAATAGAAAGAAAAGAGAAGTGAAATGCATTAGAAATGTTTTTTTGTTTGTTTGTTTTCCAATTAAAATTCCATTATAAGGTAAAACTATCTATGAGAAAAGAAGTGGCTTCCATTTAAGTCCTAAGTCTTCTGTTGTTGATCATAGTGGGGCAGCATGTTCTGCTGCTCTTACTTCCAGAGTGCTTCCTTGGGTACGTCTAAATGACAGAATCAAAGGGAAATTAGCCTGCCCTGAGCTCTTGGCTACCACGGCCAGGCTATCTGGTGCCTAAGCCAGTTTGATTACATTGTCTGGGTTATCCTCCCCACACATGGCACTCCACCCAGCATACACTTCAGGACACCATCCAGTTTCCCCAATTCTATTTATGCTGCTGTGCCTACATATGCTGCTGGTTCTACATCTTGCAGAAGTAGATCGGGAACTTCAGTGATGTGGGTGCTGTCTGAATCTCGCCCTTAAAGTTTCTGAGCAAAAACAGATCTTTGTAAAGCAAGGGACACCATGAGGCAGATGCCAAAAGGAGTATTTGCACATACTCAGAATATGTTGTCTAAACTGGGCTCGTTACGCGTCATACTTTTGTACCACTCCATCCAATATGGCACAGCAAGTCGGACCAGTGATAAACAGCTCTGCTATTTGTAAACATGACACGTATTCAGTGATACAGACTAGGGGAAAACATCATCAGTTGTGCAATCCGCATGCACTATAATCACAGTGACCACAGCAACATGACAACTTTTTATGGTAAGGGTGACATACTTGGTTTGTTCTGTTGTGATTCAATCGTGTTTTATTATCTCATACAAACCCCAGAGACATGTCAGTGATGTTTTGATCTCATTGTATGTGGATGTGCACAATTAATAATTCTGAATATAACATTGCTCTGTTTTACATTGACTGACAGGAACTCTCTTATTGAGCAGACAGAGAAGTCAGTCTCATGTTAAGTCAACGCAGAACCATTTAGTGTAATCCCCTTTTAGAGAACTTCCACTTACAGCACTTTCTAAGGAACAGGCCCAAAGCTTCATGAAGGATAACAAAATCCTGGAACAGCTTGGCCTAGAAATGTCTTTCTAACCCCTATACCTTTTTGTCAGCTTCTTTATGCTCTAGAAAGTGAAACCACACATTTATCTTACACTGGTAGAGTAGCCATAAAGTGCTTATAGCTATGGCTCTTTTCCTGCAAACACTGACCATATGTTTAACTAAGAGAACAAAGTCCCATGAACAAGTATTTTTAATGCCACTCTACAGAAATGAAGTTTCTTAGCATTCAGAGGTATGGACCCAATGGTTTCCTCCTATCTCACTGTTCAACGGATATAGTTGGAGTATGTATATTTATTTTTATTTTTAAAAAAAAAGCACAGAAACAAACAGTGAGTCCTCCTGTAGGTGTCTACACAATTTAACCTGAAAACTGGCAGATGGCCAACATCTGAAGATTGTTTTTAACAGGTCACAGAGAAGGGTGTTCACCTTCAAGTTTTTCATCCTTCCTGCATTACGTCAGAGGTTAACAAGTTATTATGCCCAGTCCAAGGCACTGATAGGACCTGGGTTCCACATGGCACTATCTCTGGGAGGAAGCAGGACAGGTTCATGTGACAAAGGAAGAGCAGTCAGGTCAGTGAACCCAAGACCTAGGAAAGTCTGAAAACTTCTCATGCACCCTGGCAGGACTGGATAAATACAACATTCCAGGACACTTAACAGGCAACAGACTGCAAGGCTTGTTTATTTTTTGGAACTAAGTAGCAATACTGAGGTAAAATGCCATGATCTTGGAATATGTAAGTAATATAAACTAAAAACTGAGAGGACAATAAGAGATACAGACATTTTCTTATTTCAGAACTTCTGTAAACAAGGCATGATCACTGTAAACAGAATGGTCTGGAATTTTCCAAGCTATAAGCCAGACAGTGCCATCACAGTTATGATCTTATGATTAAAACCTGTACCTTTTAACCGTAAACAGCCCATCACCCTCACTAGAAATGGGTGATTTCAAGACTCTAGGAGACACATTATGAGTGTCCCTATCACGTGGATTTTCTATCTGTGCCACCTTTAATTGTTCACCTTCATAAAAAAAAGAAATCATCCCAATTCAGGGCACACATTTGCTCTTCAAATAAGAAACAGTAATTTAAGTTATATATATGGAAGGCTGAGCTTTGAGGTAGGCAATTTGCAAGAGTAAGAAAGATACACAAAGCAAGAGTGTAAGACGACTCTTCCTCCTGTCTTATGTGTCATACACATTTAGCCTTTTCCACTCTACTCACTGTCATGACAGAAAACCAGAGTTTGGGAACACCCAGCCAGCATTAAATTTCTGGTATCTAAGTGGCAAACTGTGACCTACGTTCCTGTGACTAGCTATCAACATCAATACAGTAGAGCGAACCTCAAGGGGAACATGCATTAACTACATCCATATACAAAAGTTCAATTTTAAAATTGTTTTCTCCTAGTTCATATTATACCTCAACTTACCTCTGAGCAGGAGCTATGCCTTATGTTTCTGGGATGCTGAGCACAAGACAGCGAACACGCGTGGGGTCTCTGGCTGCAGCCAGGGTCTCTTCTGTTCGCAAAGGGGCAAAAACAGGGTGCAGCTCTCAGCAGCAGTCTCTTTTCACCAGACAGTTTGCAGCTTGCTGGCTCTACACATTAACACCTCCTGCTTTCCCTACTTCTCAAGTGAGCAGAGTGACTGCCATTCACAGAGAGACCGATTATCACTTCAAGAGAAACTTTTTGGCACCAGAATTGTTTATAAGGACAACAGATTAAAGCTAAAATCCAGCTACCATTATCATTTCAAAAACTCAGTAGGACATTAGACATATAAATGTGTTTTACTTACTTATTACTGTTATAACAAAAAATATGGGGTATTCAAACAGAACATCCATGCTTATTTTAAAGTGGATTCACTGTATAATCAAGGTTTTAACCTAACATCAAGTGTCTCATAAAAGATACTGCACTGCTTTTAGAACCCAGGATTTTTTCTTACATGAAATCCAATCAGTCCACATAATTTTATTTTTTTGCATCATGGTTTTTCATTAATGTTGCATTAATGAATTTATAGAATGTGTTTGGTTGGTTGGTTTTAAGTGGAATTAAAACACAACATGATTAATTCAACTCAACATTCAACTGTCTCCATTTTCTCTAGGACAACACTCAGTAGCATATATTACTCTCTAAATGGAATTCTTATGCAGGAGGCTACACTCCAGTATCATAAAAACACTAAGTGATATTTATCTGTGAATCATTCATGTGTAAAAATTTTGAATATAATTATACAAGCACTCTAGGTATCTGTTGAAAACATACCTTGTGTAAAAGCTCTGTGTTCAGACTTTAATCCACTGCCACTGACTGTTCCAGTAAACACAGTATATTCAGCATTGTTGAGCTTTTAGCAAACAGAACAGATAGAATACAGTCAAATAATTCCTGATCTGACTGAACGAAAGAATAATCAACAGAAATGAATATACCTGTGATAAGCACATTGGTTGATAGGTCCTTTAAAATGGGATTAATTTCCTTTAATAACAGAATACTCTCCTCAGATCAACTGCACTCTTTTCCTTACCACTGACTGAGTGTCCTGCCAAAGCACTTCAGTATTCATTTTTTAATCATCTTGAAGACAGAAGCTAAGATTTTCTGGTCACTAAGAAGTTAAAACAATTAGAACAAAGAAGTTAATACACACTGGAAACTTTTTACAATTCACTGGCATAAATATTTACTCTATAAAACGTAAAAGATTATAACCTTGCAAGTAATAATAAGCCTACAACTAACATTACAACTTTACCAGCAAGCATGGAAAATTATTTATAAATCTTTGTGTCCACAAATTTTACAGCGTTTTGATTACCCTCATCCTCATTATATAAGAGGAAACAAAGGCAAATAGGCACTAAGTGATTTGCCTGAAGACATGGTGAGTCAGTGGCTGAAATAAGAATACAATCCTGGCTCTCCTGCTTTCCACTCCCTGTGTCCTAACCACTAGCTCAGCATGAATTCAGGCTCCACTGTACAGATCTACACTGGGTCTAAGTGATCGGAGCTTCTGTGAATAGTGGCTGACAGCAGCTGAGGAGAGTGAGAGCAGAAGAGACTGAGAGATCCCCACAGGTGGATAACGACAGCTCATGCAGGCTGTAATTTTGGTATGGCTAACATTCAGGTTACCAAGCAGGATGTTACATGCCTGATTAAACACACTGACCAATAAGCTTACTGAGAGCATTACTCTGGTGCTGTCCCACACAAGCCGTAGCCTGGAACACTACCGGCCTTGTTCTTTCCTGGAGGCTATCAACAGTTGCTAACTACACATCCCTTGACCTGCTCCCTCTCCCTCTGGCAGCAGAGTACATCACTACAGTTAGAATCACTTCGAATTCATGGTTTCTGCAGTACCCATGGCTCTTCTATCACAACTACAGCGCTATCTCAAAAGGCACATTGATAACTAGTAACTGGCAGAGATCGTCCTTTTAGCTGAAGCACTAAAATACTACATTTTAAACAATTACCCATTTTTTTCTTTCTTACTCAACCACCGAGTGCTCCACAGACAACTGTTTAGTTATAGCTAAGTTACTATCATAAGGCTCTTACTAACTCACATTTATAACACAGGAAAATGTTTCACATTTCAAATTTGTAATAAATAAAAAATCAGATTTTGTAAACTAAAATTCTAGATTGCAGGAACAGCCTACTTTAAATAATACTCTAAATTAAATTAAATTGCATTACAGCACATTTCAAATGTACAAATTCTGACTGACTTCTGCAAAAAAGTTTTGAAGGGCATAAATTCTAAAATAAATAACACCACCAATATTTGAAAAATCAAAAGTCAGTGAAAAAACTATATATATAAAAAATAGCTAATTTTCAAAAGCGAGGGAAAATTAAAACTGTTAAAATGATAAATGATTTGTCTGCTGTCGTTCCCAAGGAAGACATTTTGTCAGCTTCCGACGAACACGCTCTTGTTCATTGGCTGGATGAAGCAAGCAGGGCAGACCGAGTGGACAGACAACCTCATGCTGTGAGTTTTAATGTTCTGCTACAGATTCAGTGTAGCAAAACAAATCTAGAAACACAGCAATGTCAAGCAGGAAAAAAAAAAAAAGTAAATCTGGAGTGTCTGTTCAGGACTGAATTCACATTTCTGTATGTAGATTGAATTTTTAGATAAAAACAAGTCACAAAACTTACCTGTGGTGAAACCCATCACAACTGTCTAGATTAATTATTGCTTCCTAAATGTCATCTGCAGGTTTCTCAGGTATGAGGACATGATATGTGTACAGCTGACTAATACATAAACATTTCTCCATAAGCAACCAAGGAAAAGACAAAATTGAGAAAAATGAAAACAAACATTCCAAATCCAGCTTAATTTTTATTTGGTGGTAAATAAAAATCACCATGGCAATCCTCTCCAAAGACGATCATTTGATTTTACTTTTTTAAGTGGCCACTGGATTACGAGGTAAACTGAAAAGCAGTATTCTTATGCTTTTAATATACAGACCGTCTAGACCCATTTCACTTTTTACAGTTTTTGTCTGCATTGCAGGCAAGGCTGCACAGTTACAGAATCAGAGCAGAAAATTGCCCAAGACATTGTATTTTAACTCTGAAATAAGGATTTATTTGCACAGATACAAATAGGCATTTGGGATCACTGCAACACCTATTTGTTCCTTTGTGCAGTATCAATGTAACAAAAGTGCATATGACCAGCAGAACTTCACTTTAACCAGAATTTTGCAAGTAAAAAGTTTGTAACAGTTAAAGCATTTCATTGTGGGTTTTTTTTTTCTTCTCTGTTCTCCTGTTTTTGAGACAGTTTTTAAACAAGTTAAAAAAAATGGTAAACCATCAGTATGCTGTCTGAGAAATATTTTCTTTACATATCAAAAACCTTCCCATTTTCTCTTTTGCAACACTACAGATGCAAAAAGGTGTATTATTCTCAGTTACATTTCATTTTTTATAAAGACCTTGGTACTTCACTCCATCGGTAAGTAACATATTTGAACATGAACAATATGAGAAAAGTAATGAGGATTTTAAAGTCAGTATTTTATTTTGGCACAATTTCCAAGCATTAAATAAGCTTATTATCTTTCTGTGCTACTGCTTCATGTTTAAAGATCAAATATTATTTTTTGAAAGCAGTCACATTCCAACTTTGATTAGTGTAGCATGTATTACTTCGTATTTTTATTTTTTATCACATATTTCAAAGTATATTGAAATAATTTTTGAAATGCAAATTTTCACTGCTCATGAGGTAAATGTGAAAACAGATGCACCAAAAATGACCGAGAAGGATCCTTGGTGACAAATAATTCTCAATTCTCTATTTGGGCAAAAAGACAAGGCCACAAACAGGAATTTTGCAAGAGAAATTCATTCGTGAAATAATTATCACCTTTCAGATTTCCTTCAAATGAAGAAAATCTCACATCTCAGGGAAAATAGGCATCTTTGAATGAAAAAGTAGGCAGAAGAACCCTAGCTATCCATAACATGCAGTCCTTACTAATCTCTCATATCCTTAAGGCAGTCCATATCTTTTCCCAGTCTAATGCCTTTTCACAAGCAACCACAATCACTGAACAACAATCATGTAGGTCCACAAGTTATATACACGATTAAAGTATAGCAATATCCAAGCTTTCAGTAAAATCAGCATAATTTACAGTACAACTATGCAGGGAGTGCAGAGGAAACCAATTCCTCGATCCGTTATACAAAACACTTTACTGAAAATGTGAATAAAACTTCTCCTGAGAGAGTATCAGCGAAGTAAAAAAAATAAAATGCACCTTCCTTGAATTTTATTTTGATTCAGCCTCTTCATCCATGAATTCAACTAGCGGAGCATGTCTATTGGCCTGGGCACCTTCTTGGAAATGAACCTTTTTTATCACTCCTGCCTTTGGAGCCCTTATGGTATGCTGCATGGAAACAGATCAATAGTGAACCAGCAGAGTAGTAGTTTTTTGTTCGTTTTTTTTCTCCCTTCCCTCTCCAGAAAATCTTAATATTACTCTTTGGAGCAATTAGAACATGACATACTTCATTACTTCCTCTGACACTTCTATATTTATTTTAAGCATTCTTTTAAAATGTTATCCTAGCCCTTTTTCAAGTTTTATTTCCTCACCGATATATATTTTCATAAGTATACTAAGAACAAAAATACTAAATGATGTTGTATTTTGAAGTACAAATAGCTGAATATTATGATGCTTCACTAATACTTTTTTTTTTTTTTATTACACTAGATAGCAGGCAGAAATACTAATGAAGTTTTAGATTTGTTCCAAGACCAATCTACAGATTTACTAAAGCCAAATTTATTTGTACCTCAAGACAGGTATTTACTGAAAAGATTTTAGGCAAATCAAGCTGAAATACAAACATGACTATTAGTGACAGTGAAGGAACAGTGTGTTTTCATACTGACCCCCAAACTTGTTCATTTGTTATTTTATCAAGTTAGTTTTCAATTTAAGTTTTGATTCTTGGTAGTTTTCTACATAGGGTTAGTCTAACATCAAAATGTTTACTAACAATGTTAAATCCTCACATTAAGCAAGAATTCATTTAAATAATGTTTCTGAAATTTTACACTTTGAAAAGCACTGCAGGAAAAAAAAAGACAACTCAGCTAACAGTCTGAGGTATCATCTGGAAAGGCACAAATATTTAGTATTCAATCTCAAATAATCTGAGGGTGTAACTTGGTGTGCAATGTTGCATTTCATGTAATTTTAGTGCAGTTTCTAAAGGGGCATTGTTAAGGGAAAAGCAAATTTTCTCAGCAATATTTGTTCTGCTACCACAAACTGAAGTGTAAAATAAATTAATAAATCCAAATCCAAAAAGTTCAGGTTACAAAATCTATACTTCAAGCAATTTTAGCCACGGCCAAGCAATGTAACAACATATAATGGCCAAAATACTAGTCCACTGAATGCCATGTAGACAATTAGAAAGAATTTTTCTTATGCTCATGGTAAAGCTTTTATGCAAATAATAAAAAAATGTACAAACAAAAACTTGGGCATATTTACAAAGTCACCAATAGCTGAATTTCTGCATTAAGTTACTGCAGGCATTAGAATAAATACACTTTTATCATGGAGAGAGAGCAAGAAATAGACCTAGACGGTTTCATGCTAGAAATAAAACGATTGTTAGCTTCTTGGGGGAGGGATGAAAAGGGCTGACATGGTAACCAAGCAAATGTTAAAACATCTGCAGAGTGCCACAGATTATATAATCATCATTTGTTAATATTAACAACAAATGTAATCCCCTAAAATCTAGTCTGACGCAACACTTGTTTTACAGCATATAAAGTACAAGCAACAATCCGCACAACACTTCATTAATGCAATCAAAACTCATTTGTGTATGACCATATTTCTATTTTATCAGTAATTAAAACATTTTATATGTTACTCACCTCCATTTTCATAGCAATCATAACCATCAGAGGGTCTCCAATTTGAACCGCATCCCCTGCTTTCACAAACACCTACAATTCAAATTGGGAAAAAAAATCATGCACGTCTGATCTGCACCATTAAAAAATAGCAGCTGAATCTTGGCTAGCACAATCCACTGAGTAATTGTGGTTTTTCAGAACAGCCTTATAATATCTTCATTATTGTTGAATTGGGTATTTGAGTTCTCTACATAATACTCAAAGGGAGTTAAAGGTTTTACAAAGAGGTTCAATACCAGTCAACAGGCTGATGAGGAAGCCATTTATGTTTCAAAGAGGAAACACTAGAAGAGACAAAGTATATTCGACTCCATCTGGGCTTAAGAAGCTTCTATTTTGAGATGCAAAGTCCAGAACCTCTTCCTGGAGCCAGACTCTGCAAAATCCAGAGAGCAGACTGCAGGAGCCACCTATTTTTTCTGCAGCCCTGATTTAGAATGCTTCCTGAACTCCATGCAGTGGTCACAGCACCAAGCCTGACGAAGTTTAAGAAGCATGTCAACAGCACTTGCTACTGTGGAGCCAAGAGTTGGGCTCAATGGTCCTTGTGGGTCCCATAGAACTTGGGATATTCCATGATTCTAGAGCTCCACTCTCTCAAAGGGTTCGTGTCTTTTTTTTTTTTTTTTTTTTAATCACTAGCAGAATCCCCTAACTACTAAAATTACGTATCCTGGAAATCTCCCTTCTGCTGAAACTTTTCTGTATTTTTCTGTATGGTGGAAAAGGGAAGACTTGCTGAGTTAAAGGAAAAAAAAAAGCAAACTTAAAAATAGAACTTAATATTTGTTTGTTTGTTTGGTTTGGTTTGGTTTTTTTTACAGGCACATCTATCATCTCCTTCTTTGGTTAGATGAAACGGGTCAAACAGCCTATAGCATTTCAGGGAACTCTGGCTTAGAAAACAGTTACAATGAAGGAAAAATTCAAACAAAAAATTCAAACAGTAGGATTAGTTATATATTCATACTTTCCTGAGCTCTAGAAAAAGAAACTGAAAAGACTCTTGTGTGGCTGCTGGAAAGTCAGACTAAACAGGACTTTATCTAACTGGGAGGAGCCACACAGCACTGACATTTTTGGCCCTGATTCTTTCCTGGCAGCACAGAACCATGCACCATTGCTGGAAGAGTGAACTTTGACATAATAGTGTCAAATTAATTTTTCTACCCATATTATTATAATTACCTTTTCAACTGTGCCTGTCATGGGTGCTACGGCACCACCTTGCGTCCCTGCTGAGCTCACTGCAGATAAGTACTTGGGTACAGGAAGGCCAATCTGAGCACTACCTTCCTACAGAAAATAAAATCAATGACATGAGTTAACAACATAATGTAATACTACTAGTACGTGTGCTGATATATGGGGACAGGACAGACGCAGCTTTATGCAAAAGCAAATAGGTCAATTGTTTTGGGTTGCAGACTACTGAAGCCAGGTCACAAGGATGGGGGGCATGCTGACTGCTTTGCAAT
Organism: Anas acuta; assembly: GCF_963932015.1. Classification (NCBI taxonomy): domain Eukaryota; kingdom Metazoa; phylum Chordata; class Aves; order Anseriformes; family Anatidae; genus Anas; species Anas acuta. The sequence goes on from NC_088987.1 coordinate 8,644,588, forward strand.
GTCAAAGTTCTCAAGATCCATGCCTGTTGCTGCTGAAGGATCAGAGAGGAGGAAACTACAGCTGTGAAAACGAGGCTCTACATGGACCTTTGTCCCACATCCATACCTTCCTTATTCATGCAGCAACAGCACAGGAAGTTTTAGAAAATTAGTAAAGGCTGTTTGCATAAGGAGTAGGTAGGCTGCTAAGACACTGCATTACGGGCCAATATAAAAATTTAAATTATGATTCTCTTCCACATTCTATTGCAATTTATGTTGTTCATTTACATGTATAAAACTTTAAAGTTGTTATAAAAATGAAAGGTACTTTACCGGAAAGAAGAGATAAATGGTGTTGTCCAAAATGACCAATTTGGACTTGCACACTGTTCCATTTACTGAAGATCTCAAGTAAACTGAATCACCTTCATTGAGAATCTCTCCAGAAACCACAAACATTTTATCTTCAATCTGAAAGATAAACACTTTTTAAGGACAAATCCTAACCCTTCACAGACACTAAAATAATAAAGCGGAAGTTAGTGTTCATAGTATATATTCATAACCTGTGTTTCTTCATAGATAATTCTGGATATATTTTTAATCACCTTTTTAAATCTTATGTATCCTTTAGTTTTTGATTAACAGAATGTATTGTGTATCCACTGCAGTCAGCTCAGACTAGATAATACGCTCTCCCCAAGACAGTTTGTATCATAACCTATGGAACAGCAGTCAGCAAAATATAAAGGTATGTTATTTCTCAAGAACAACAACAACAAAAATGAATTTTCTGTTTAGTGATGGGATCTGGACCCAGTATTTTTAATTTGTCCTAACATCTTAACTTTTCTTCAAACCCATATTAACCACCTCATTTCACAAGTTTCCACTTTGCTTTACAAAAGTAAGTTTCTCACTCTTGGAAATTTTTAATAGAAAATCATCGACACATTCTTCATAAATGTATAAAAGAGCAGAGAAAATCAGTAAAGGAAACAGTGTTAATTAGACAACAAAACAGCGAAAGAAAGACCAAATGGAAAGGTCATTTATTTGCACGTAACCCTCTCATCTAGGTCAATGGAAATTGGCTGTCTGCCACAGCTTCAGAATAAAAAGACGGTAAGAATTTGAATGTAAGTGTGCTATGTTTAACTTATATTTTTAGTTGCAAGTCTTGCTGAATGATATTGGGAATCAGAGACTTGCTACTCTTCAATAAAGTTACAGGCAGAGAGAAAATTCAGTCTACATTTATACAGTCCCACACTATTTTCAACTGAACTATTTTCCACCTTATCACACGTATTGAATGGATACTGCCTATCTGATACTGATCCCCGAGAAAATATCCTTTGCTTGATGAGTATCCTGAGCAGGGATGCAAGTTAGACCAACATCCTGGGCAGCACCATGAGCACTTGCCAGTTCCCTGGCCCAGCAACGTGTTCTTGGTATCGGTCCCAGGGCAGGTTTTGTAGCACTGGTTGCACTGTCCTCTTCATGATCAGCTCCTGAGGCACACAGCTCTGCCTCTCCAACCATTATCTCCAACTTCCCCCCATTTCCACCTCAACCTGCATTCTTCCTTAGGAGTCTACATTCTCCACAGTAGCACTTCACCTCACAACAAAGGCCTCACTTTATGTCCTTTTCACCCTCTTTATATTTTGCTGACATTACTTATATGGGAAAAGCCTAGAATGGAAAAGCTTTCCTGTATTACTTATGTAATCGATACACTCAAAATAACCTAAGGGTTATTTGAGGGATGTGGGTTATTTCAATATTCATATCTGCAAAAAAAATAAGGGTATAAAGCCTTGAATTACCTGACATGGGGATATACAACTGAAAGTGCAAGAATTCTCTCACTATTTTTATACTATGCTGATCTCTATATAATTTCAGCAGTTCATAAACACTGATTCCTTTTCATTATTTCCGTTTTCTGAATATTAGAAATGAGAAACTCATCTACAGAGAGACTGCATTCTCAAGCATGCAATCATTTGGGGCGCCAAATTCAAGATAAAAACCATTATGACTCCAAGAAAGGAGTGAGTATGACTCCAAGGCTAAAATACTGAAGTCTACAACAACTGCTGCACGTGAACCAAAAACAGACTCCTAATCATCAAGCAACTTTAATAACAGTTGATACCAAAAAAGTCTCTAAGAAACTGATTCTAATGAAATATCTGAAAAAAGTCTACTTTACCTGCATGGTGTATGATCCTTCTTTACCGTAACTTACAGCTACATCCACAACTGTTCAATAAAGGAAAATATATGTAAGTAGATATAATTGTAGGATCTAGAGAATAAAACCATATAAACTACACTTAATCTTTTTGATAAAAAATAGACCTACCAATACTAAGAGAAGAACAAGTATTTTCAGATTAGCTTAGCAGACACTGCAGATTTCACACTGAATTCTAGACAATTTGTCTTTCAAAGCTGACCATCTGAAGTTATGCTCTGAAATCTCTATATTAAGTTACCTGGACAGGAAACAGATCCTTGAGGGGGAAGAACTGCTGAACACTATCACACCTAAGCCAAGTCAAACAAAACAGCACTCAGTTCTTCCAAAATCTCAACCTTACTCATTTAAATGATGAACATCATTAGTGCCATTTGAATTTGTTTTTTATTTCTTCAAGAACTAAGGCCATAGATTTAATAATTAAACACACAACCTTGTGAATTCCCTTCTCAGCTTCAATTGCTTAAAACTCAACACTGCTTCCATCTGCTATTTCTTAACCTGAATTTTCAAGCACCAGTTGAAATAACTTTATCAAGTATTACCTCTTCCTCCACACCCACTTTTTTATTCACTTACTATTTTCCCCATCCAGCAGAGACAGTTTTCTAGTATAGCATATATTTATTCTTCTACCAGTGCTGGATGCAAATGGTGAGAATTTATCTAAAACACAAAACACACAGACATGTTACTTTTATTACAGTTTGGCAAAACTTACAACATTTACAACTTACACCACAAATATCACTGTCCTATTAAACTTACATATTTATACTGCACATTAAAGATCAGGGAATCGCTGCAATATATGGTGACAATCCATCATTCAAACTTCAAGACTGAATAAACAGAGGCTGTATAATCTACATAAAACACGTAGTCCTTTTCATCCCATTAAACCCCTCTGCCTCTACCAAGTCTAGCCAGTCAGTCTTTATCTCTGAAGACCTTGGTCCAACTGTAGGACTAACGGTGACAGATACTCACTGTGCTTGTAAAGAGCAAAAAGGACACAGTGACACAGATTAGGAATCCCAAGGTCTTTCAGACAGGCGCTTATCTGAAGTGCCTAGGGAAGTAGTCTCTACATTACAGTGGTGATACATTCAATATCTGTCTCTCAACAAAAGTTATTGTCTGTCGAGTGCATAAATATCTGACAAATGCTGTAATGCAGAACCATGAGCAGGCACAAAGTAAGGCAAAAAGGGAGTACACAAATTAAATAATTACACATGAGGTCACAGCACTGTCTCATCCAGTCAAGCAAAACAAAACGAAAGAAAAGAAGAATGATCCTTACCACCTGACTGATCTCTAAAAGCATCTGTTGCCATTTTCTCTTTCAGTATGAGTCCCAGAGCTGCCTGACACACAACTTCATGTCGTGTCGCCTTTTTGGCTGGAAACAGTTCATCATAGTGTTGAGGAATGAAATTAGTGTGCACATTTCCAGCCTCAAACTGTGGGTGTTCTGACAGGCTCAGTAAGAAATCAATATTAGTGCTTAATCCTACAATCTGTCAAGAAAAAGAAGCATATTGCCAAATTGAAACGAAGTTATGAATGCACAGCTTTCTGCTCAACTTATGCATAGATGAAACTTTCTTTATACAACACCAACAAAGTACAAAATTTACAAACAAAATGTAATTAATTCAAATGCTACGTTTTATTACATATGAATCTGAAATGGCAGTGGCCATCCAATCTTCCTCTAAAAAAACACTTTTGCTTTGTTGCAGTTTTTTATCTGTATGCTGTTAGCTCAAGGTGTTCAAGCTGTTAGCTTCAAGTTAGTTAAAAGATTTAAAATCACACTGGGTTCCTCCTACTTACGTTATATTGATGCAAGCTGTATCGCAACTTTCTCAGTGCTGCTTGACGATCCTCAGCCCAAACAACTAACTTTGCAATCATTGGGTCATAATGAACAGAAACCTCATCACCTAAAATATATGAAAAAAATTCTGGAACACTACAAACGTATTTTCTGAAAGGTGGCGTACATAATACTGCATAGCATATGGTATTAAACTCTCTAACACAAGTAATGGACATATTTCTCTATGGTCTTAAAGAATATTTATTAACTTGAATGATGTGACCTGGCATTTCAGTTCCAAGGAAAACCTCAGGACAGACTTTTGTAGAGGTAACATTATTCAAATTAGCAGGACTAATAAATTGTGATAAGAATAAAATCAGCATAATCCAGCAGACAATAATTTGTATAAAGATAAAATAAAGAGGTAAATAAAATACCCAGTGATTGTACACGCACAAGCATGAGGAGAATAATTCTGTGGAGATTGGTATTTAACAACACCCTGTGGGACAAATTTATTTAGGCCAAAGCAGGAAATGTTTATAATGAAAAGCTTTTGATGTTAAATATTTCTAACTATACCACTGCCTTTAGTTTTACCTTGTCTGACTCCAGTTTCTATCCGGGTGAAACTATCAGGTGGTGGGGTGGACAAGTGCAACAATGGCCCAGCCCCTGGCATGAAGTTATTATTAGGGTCTTCAGCATATATTCTAGCTTCAAACGCATGGCCTCGGAGCAGAATCTCTTCCTGCTTTAGGGGAATCTTCTCTCCAGCTGCAACCTGAAAAGTGTTTAATGCAGGATCAATATTCTGGAGTGTCGATGTATGAAAAGGTTAAATATCCCTCTTCCAAACATGAACAATTAAAGCACGTTTAAAAAGGGCAAGGAAGAAAAAAGTGTTAAATCATAAATGGCTAATTCTGAACTTACTCCTTCCTTTTTTCTGAGTCACTAGTCAAAGGATTTTGAATTATTACTGTAAATCGACCTCATAGTATTTCACACAGCTTAAACATAATGGAAAAATAGTCTTTTTTTTTTTCCAATTCGTTATGTCAAAAATAATTAAATGCTTAAGTTAAAGGTTGATCAACCAAGATGTTATTAGAGAGAAAAACTGCTCTAAAAGCAGACGATAAAATGGATTACTGGCAGCCAACACTGCTGGCATATACTGCTGATTCTTTTGTATTCCGAGGGACTTGTACATGTAAATGATTGTTTCTCTAGGGTAATTTCTACGAATTTACAAAATCTTTAATAGGCAAGAAAATATCATTTTATTCCTCAAAGGAATTTTCATTACAAATGCAGGAATACCAACAACACCAATAACATGCTAGTTTGAGACTGAAAAAAAAAACAGCTTTTAGGGGCAAAATAATAAACCTGCTGCAGTTCAACAGAGAGGAGACACTTCACCAAGAAGCAACACAAACTCCATCTACAAGTGGAAACACCAGTTCCTATTAAAAATCTTGAACAACATTTTTTCTTCATTTGAAGCACTGGGGGTTTCCCATGCTCACCAAACTATGGCTTTTAGCAGAGGCAACCCAACACGACTTAGTCCTCAAACAGTGCTACACAGATTCAAAAAAAAAAATCTCTCTCAAAGTTTTGACAGACATTTTCTGTCTTCTGACTTGCATGCAAAGATCACTAAACTTCTTCACCTTCTCTCTTCTTAGTGTTGTTTGACCTCTGCTCCAACTCAGCCCTCAATGCTCAGCTTCCACTCCTAGATCAGCAAGCCAAAAGCCTCCTTTTTTGCATCCACATTTGGCATTTTATTTTTCTTTCTGCTTACATGAAACACTCCACCATCCTATCTATTTAAGCTCAATGTGTGCTGCTGTCCTCACTTTTTGATTTATCTACATAGAATTATTTTTCTTAATTTCCAGTTCCCTAAGGTCCAAAACTTCCTGTTCAAATGTGTGAGTAATCTCTCTGCATGCTGGGTGTGTGAGGAAATAGTCTGTTTCCAGCCCACGTAACTATACATTTATTTTAGAATGCGACTACACTGGCAGAACACCAGACATGTTTTTGTGAAGAGTCTTCCTTCCATGGCCTGATCAAAGTATGATTTGGGGCCAGAGATACCTTTAAAGTAGAGTTTAAGAAATTGTTCATCATGGCAAGAGAAAGGTCAGGACCCTAATCGTCCCACTTTCCACATCCTCTATAGTTTCACTAAATATATGGAGAGAAAGTTTTTCTCTCCAAAATTGGAAGAATTTGTTGGAATTGAGAGCAACCACAGAATACTCTACAATCAGCGTAATTAGAGATGTTTCTCCACAACAAAGAAAATTCTACCCTACTAGTGGAACGAGACATAAGTACCTGAAAATCAATCTGGTTTCTCATAGGCAATACCAAAGAGCGCTACTCAGCAGAGAAGAGGGACTCTACATCCGAAATCAATTATCACTTACCCTTAGCTGCCACTCCACCAAGTCTGTTCCAGTGATCATCTCTGTAACAGGGTGCTCTACTTGCAGTCTGGTATTCATCTCCATGAAGTAAAAGTTATGCTGGGAGTCCATAATAAACTCCACTGTTCCTGAAGTATTTAATAAAAAATGGACGTTTCATGAGGCTTTCTCAGGACAGATATCTAAGACACATAACTGATTTATGCCACAACAAGACTATTATTTCTAAAACAGATGCAATGAATCTCATTAAATTGTATGTGAATTATCTTTATGGGTGACACAGCTCAGGTCTGAAAACAAGAGAGTTGTTTCCTTGCGTATTTACATATTCTGTGCCATTTAGTGACCATTCTCCTCCTTCAGCCGTACAGCTACATCTCATTAGAGGTCTAAAAAAGTACATCAAGACTGCTGAAAGCACTATGTGTAAGCAGAGGGCATGCATTATTTTTTTTCTAAATAAGCATCCAAACAAGGCAATGGGAAAACAGAAGAAGTGACAAATAATTTTAGCAGGTAATTTTTCATTTGGAAAATACTATGGATTTTATAGACAGTGTTGTTTGTTTGTTCTTTTAAAAAAGTCTTTACTGTTTGAGGAGAAGGTTTTATTCTTTTTAAGCTGAAAGATAAATTATTTTCCTTTGCCTTGCTTAAACTTACTAACATTCACAATGCTCGCCTTCCAAAAACAATCTTGTTGATTGAAACATCTGCTCTGAAATTATTTTTCTTTCTATTCTGCTGCCACTGGTCTTATGCACAGACCAGGTATGCTCATATAAATTTATAACTATGTGAGAATTAACTATTACTTGCTTCCACCTCAAAAAAATACCTGACGTGTTGTACACTAAAACAATCAAATGTCATTTGCCCTGAGATTCAGAGACTTAATAAGGTAAAAGGGTATTGCTGGGGCATCCACACCTCCAGACCTACCTGCTCCTACATAATTCACTGCTTTAGCTGCTTTGACAGCGGCTTCTCCAAGTCTCTTTCGAACTTGAGGATTAATTCCTGGCTGTAAATAATAACAGTGAGACATAAAATAAATTTTAGTGATATTAAACCTACTATGCATGAATACTTTGAAGCGTCTAGAAACTGTGCTGTAATCCTTATAGATAAGTAAAATTTATTTTTTTTTTCCTGAGAATCACTTTCCTAAACATCTTTTTTTTTTTTTTTAAGGTAGAACAGTTTCTACAGGAAAATTAAAACAGGTGGTGATAATTACCAATAAATTACTACCCTGTTTGATAAATCAGATGGGGCTTAGCAATTACTTTAAAATATGTCATTTTTTAAAAAATAGAAAAATATAAGAACTTTCTTCTCACCCCTGGTGCCTCTTCAATGATCTTCTGATGTCTTCTTTGCACGCTGCAGTCTCTTTCAAACAAATAGACCGCATTGCCATGCTGGTCACCAAACACTTGGACTTCAACGTGCCTGTTTCATAATAATAGATGTTATTGTGTATTTCACTGAATCCCCAAGCCTGCAACTGACTTCACCCACACAGACTTCGAACTTGTACACAGTCCTGTCCTTTTCAGTAACATTTCTTACAGGTTTAGGTGTCTGCTCTTGAATAGCCAAAAATGTAGAAATGAGGGTCCTAAATGAAATAGGATCCTAAATGCCAGCTAGATAATGAAACCTCATTGGTTAAAATGAACATGACATATATTTAAAGGCTGCTACCTCTATACTAATTATTATGTTACAATAAAAGTAGAAATACTTCATTTTTATTTATTTTCCTATAAATTTCAGAATTTGATATAACTTCAAAAGAAGCATCAACCCTGACTCCAGAATAACCCTATTTATTTTGACATACCATTTCAGAGGACAACTATTAGGTGACAGAACTTTGTTCTTTGTATAAAATTAAGGAAATCTTGTCACCATTCATGTAAATCCTCCAGTGCTGGCAAATTCCCTAAGAATTTAATGAGATTTTCTGATGTCTAGCTGACAGCATAAGCAAGCCCCCACTTTTTTTCTAATAAATGCTTTCTTTACAGTGCTGCTTCAAGAAAGATGTAAAACGCAAGATTATCAAAAAGACTTCTGTCAAAAGTTCATAAGAAAAAACAAATGGGTTCAGTTTCACAGGTCAGGACAAGCTATAGACTATCACTTCTGTTTTAAGGCTATCACTTCCTCTGTTAGAAGAAGAATAAATAACTAGTTTAGGGCATCTGAGGGCAGCAGAAACACCACAACATCTTTACTCAAGTCTGTAGTTGAAGTATTATGAAGTGATTCTTTCTAGATGGAAATTTCACTGTATTATTAAAACACCTGTTTATTTAACAGTAAAATATTATGCTGTTTTTATTACAACATCTGTTTCTCACCTTGGATTATCTACAAATTTCTCAATCAGCATTGCATCATCATTGAAAGACTTCTTTGCTTCTCTCCTTGCTGATTCTAGTTGGTCCAGAAACTCCTTTTCTGAATGAGCAATTCTCATGCCCTAGAATATACCACACACACAAAGAAAAAAACATATCTGAACGTCTAAGAATACAGTAGACAGTAAAAATCCTTGACACATACAAACAGGTTCATGACTAAAACAGCAAGAAATGCACTTAATGATAACAATACAAATTGCTCATCAACTAACTTCCAATAAGCGAATCCTATTATAAATCCTACTGAAAGTGCCACTAGAAGTGCAATAAATAGATATTATCAATACATTGACATACATGCATATCAAATCCAATTGGATTCTTAACTATCACAGAAATTATCAAAGACTGGCAAAGAAAACCTGATTTTATTACAAAATAATTATAGCTATTACAGAAGTAACAAGAATTCTGTCATTCAGTTTTTTGCAGATAATTATTTCAGAGTAAAATCATATTTCAACAGGGAATTCACAATACATTAAATAGTGTCTAGACACCAAATAGTTAAGTATATTTCTAATTGTTTTTATTCAACATTTAAAACTGTTAATAAAATAAGACACAGAGGCTATCACTGGGTAACAATTTCGTGTCACCTACTTTCACACAGATAAACCTGAACAACAATTTTTCTGCTTATGTGAATTATGGAAATCCACTGAAATAAACAAAACTCTCCCAGTTTACTCCAGCTACTTATTTTCTGCCTGGCTTCACAGTGAATGACAGTAAGATTTCATTGTGCTGTACTGGACATTATTAATAAATTCTAACTGAATTTTTTTTCCAACGTGTTTTCAAACACTCCTTTTAGAATAAACTAGAAACTGAGGCATGACAACTTCACACTGTGACAAACAGATCTGCATTAGCTCCTTTACCTTTCCTCCACCTCCACGAACAGCTTTAATCATTACCGGATATCCTATTCTCTTGGCATGGTCTTTTAGACATTCATCTGATTGATCTTCTCCGTGATAACCTTCAACAACAGGAACGCCAGCAGCAGACATTATAGCTTTGGAAGTGCTTTGACAGAATAGTTTTATATTTAGAATTAAAATAATATTTTTCTCTTACTTTTAAGCTCCAAACCTGTATATGTTACCCATGTTAATTCTCTTTACAGTAGTTCCACTGATACCAGTGCGGGTTGCAGAATTGGGTTCTACAGCATTTTACTGTAATTAATCAAATGCTTCAAATAGGGATTTTTTTCTCCAATCTCTCCAGATAAAAGTGGGGGTCAATTCAGGCTTATTGTTCTTTCTTATTTTTTGACCCATGTTATGGCAGTCAAAACCTACTATTTTTGCATTACCGCACTATACCTTACTAAAACAATATTTAAGGTTCTACAAAGACAAAACTCTTTTCATGATACAGGCTGGATTCACACCACATAAAACACTTGAGCATAACATTAATTACTTCAAACAGGCATGCAAAACTAGTTAAATTACAGAGGTAATTAGCAAGTGATAAAAAATTAATTTGCTGAAATTAATATTGCACAGTTTGTGTGTTAGTAGTAACATTACTAACATATCCTAGATTTATACTTTATTGACCAAAGAAATGTTTCCAGGGTAAGTAACTAAGAATAAGATTCTCTGTGATGAATAAAATTTATAACCCCATTTTACATCAGCCACAATAACCTCTAATGATAGGGAGTTTTGTTTCTCCCACCACCACCATTTCGATTCATTCAGGATCAGTATGCAAGAGATACAACCTGACTCCTGAACTCTTACTTATAGAATACTGCAAGGTCCCAGTTCTGGAAAACTAGAATCGGTTAAGTATTTAATTATTAAAATCCCAATAACTGAACAATTCCTATGTCTATAGGAATCCCACAATAGCAAATTTGGAGCTTATTCCTCTGAGGATAGCAGTAAGAATAAGACAATGAAAACTGAAGGAATAAAAAAAATGCAGCAACTGATCCTTTAGTAACAAAATTAGCCTTGTCAAACTGTAGATTGCATAACCAAGTAACAAATCAGAAATAGATACCTCTTAATACCCATATCTCTGATAGCAGATGAAGGCGGACCTATGAAGATGATTCCCTCTTGCTTGCACAACTCTGCAAACTCTGTGTTTTCTGAGAGGAAACCATAACCTGGATGAATAGCCTAAAATAGAATAATGTTACCAGCCTATTTTTATATTAGTTTAGCTTAGAAAACCCTGAAACTTCAGTATACTGCTAAGGAAGCACAAGATGCAAATATCACGTATAAATACGAAAAACTGAAGAGCAGGCAGGTATCCAAAGATTTAAGGTCATGATCAACATACCTCTACTGCTGAGGCCTTGGCCACCTTTATGATTTTCTCCATGGCCAAGTAACTCTGCTGTGAGGGTGCAGGACCAATGCAATATGCTTCATCTGCCTGTTACAGAAAAAATAGATATGACACAGATCGTTTATTAAACAATAAAAAGCTGTTTTAACTTCAAATTTCTCAGCTCATTTTATTGTTAATCAGACTCCTAGCATGCAACAGTTTAAATCACCGCCTTTCTTCATAAAGGGCCTCAAATGGGAGAAACTTGGAGAACTACCATTTTGAATGAATGTTAGTTCCATACAGAAGCGTTTGCAGAATCAGTCACAAACATAATGAATATACTTCACCATTGCTACATGCATGGAATTCTTGTCTGCTTCACTGTAAACTGCTACAGACTTCACACCCATTTTCTTCGCTGTTCGCATCACTCTGCATGCAATTTCTCCTCGGTTTGCAATAAGAATCTTCCCTATGTTGTGACCTCCTGTTTACAAGGATGAAGCACAGTAAGCAATTTTAAAAATAAATATATAATTAAAAACAATGCTGGAAATAAAGCAATTTTAGAATTCTGATTTCTTTTTCACCATTTAGTGTTTATTCATGACAACAGGGTTCATTTAAATCACCTTGCTAAATTTTACTATTTTCTTTCTTATGTTGCTTAAATACTAACATGCCTAAAAAACAATTCTCACACTGACTTTGCAAACTATATCAGAAAAGGTCTCAGAGGAAAACGTCACAGAAAATGTAATTTTCATGTAAGTTGAATCTAACACTAATTGTAAAACCATTCATGTTACACAAGCAATTGAACCTTGCAGCTAAAGAAAGCATATTACATACCTACTGTCGAGGAGACACATTTCACAAGTCTTTGTGCTGGGTTCCATTGCCTGTACAATCAGAAACAAAACAGAATAGTTACAGAAATGCATAAAGAAGCTGCTTCTAGTTTCAGGTGCAAAGACAGCATCAACCCAACTCTGAAGCTTCTTATATAACTATTTACACAGAACATAATCAAGCACAACATGCTAAGGAAGGGTGGACAAACTTCATCAGATCTCTGTGTAGAAGGGTTTCCCCTTAGACACAACAGGAACAACAAACTGCCCCCTCGCTTTCTGAGCAGCATTCAATGTGGAAGAGTTACTGTGGGTTACCCTAAGTCCTTTGGTGGACAAAACAGAGTGTGGCACTTCATACAGAGTTGGCAACGTTAAGTATTTGGGAAAGAAGACACAAATAACCACAAAACAGAAAATCTTGCACAGGCAATAGTTGTTTATAGAGACAGAAGGCACAAAAGCTGAATGTGAAAGGTGTCAAGAAAGAAGAGTTTGAAAACTGATAACAGAACTCTTCTACCTGTGAATAGAGTTCTACTCTTCTATCTGAATTTCATTTCAGAAATGGAAAGTTAAATCTCAAATATTACTGAAAGCTCTAAAGAAACCAGGTATTGACGACTAAGTGGCTGGAAGAAACTGCTGAAGCGAACTCTTGAAGCAGTTTTAATTGACACATAGGTCAATTTTGGAATCTTGGATCAAGTCCAATAATTCTTAAATGATACTGGACAAAAAGATAGATGCAAGACGTCCTTGACAGCAACTTGGGACATGGCTTCCTGAACTTTTAACAGACAGCTGTCATCGTCACCAGCTCCTTCTGCCCCTATGGACAGCACAGGGGTGGCTACAATGGGGGAGTCAATGACAGGTATCAAATCCCAAATGCCCAGGACAGTTTGACGGAATCCACACCAGTTGCTAAAGCTAAATTTGAGGTTGTTGGGTTTGTTTGTTTTGGGGGGGGCTTTTTTTTTTCCACAGCAGAAGCTGGGGTTCCTGTACCCCTCCCAAGGCGCAGAGCCCCCTCCCCGCCTCCTCCCTGCCCCCTGGGCTCCGCGACGCCTCCGCCAGCCCCAACCGCCGCCCGCCCCGCCGGCAGCCGCTAACGGCCGGGAGGAGAAGGAGGAGAAGGAGATGGAGGAGATGAAGGAGGGAAACCGGGCGGGAGCGCCGCCGCCTGAGGGAGCCGCGCGCCGCCCGCCCCGGCCCGCACTCACTGACGCTGCAGCGCCCAGAGGCAGCGGCGGCCCCGCACCAGCGCCATGTTGGCGAGCGCGGAGGCCGGCGGGGCGGGGGTGTGCGCGCCAGCCCGGCCCCGAGTGGCTGCCGCTGAGGCGGGCGGTGGCGAGGAGGGGCCGGCGGGGCGGGGAGCCGGAGGACGGAGGTCACCGAGGGAGGCGCCCAGAAGGGGCCGCCGAGCGCTCGCTGAGGCGATGGGCGGCTTGTGGGGCTCGCTCGCGGAGGAAAAACCTGGGGGAGGCGGCAGAGAAAGTGGGCAATAAAGTGGCGGAATAAAGCTGGGATAAATGTGAGGTGAAGCAGGCGGCAGGAGGAGGCTTGGGTTCGTTTAGGAACGCCCGGGCTCTGAGCTGTGTGCCTGCACCAGGGGCTGCCCCGCGTTGTGGTGACACAGGAGGGGTGGCTGGGAAGGGCACGGGGATTCCCTGCCACCACAGCGTCCCTGTGTCCAGGCAGGACCACCAGGCTCAAAACTGAGCAATTTGTGTGGAAAAGAGGGGTGAGACACGTCCCGCCCCCACAGACAATGCACAAGGGGCACCTCTTGCCCCCACCTCTCACTCAGGCATCACCTTGTGGCTGGCGACCTGGTGCAGGGCTTAAACCTCCCTGTGTGGCTCCAGGGCACAGCGAGCTGCAGCCGGGTCTGTTACTGTCCGTGTTTAGCAGACTCACAGCACAGCGAGCAAACAAGCTGGAATCACCAAGGTGACCTCACTTGCTGCAGTCACACTGATTTACAGAGCTCAGGTTAACAGAAAAGTTCAGATAAAGTGTGATACCGATAGACTGCAATAGAACATTTCCAGTGTAGTTCTTAGATGACCATGATATTAAAATTAGCTGTGTAGAGGAATGAAAAAAACGGTAGCACTTAGTCAAAGTATTAACAGTTACTAATGATTCTCTGGAGAAAGGAGAGGCCTTGCAGAGGATCTAGATATGTTGGCACATTGGACAGCCGTATTAACGGCTTGATGTTCACCAAAAGCGAACGCCAGGTGCTGCATGGGATGGAGCAATGCCAGACACAGGCACAGCCTGCGAGATGCAGTGGCTGGAGAGCAGCTCAGCAGGAAGGGACCTGGGGGTGCTGGTGGCAGCAGGCTCAGTGAGAGCCAGCAGCTGCCCTGGCAGCCAGGAGGGCAAGTCACACTTGCGGTGCATGAAGCACAGTACAGCCGGCCTAAAGAGGCGATTCTCTGGCTGTGCTTAGCGTTGGTGTGGCCTCACCCCGAATATTGTCCCTGAAAGCATCCAGAGGAGGGCAGCAAAGCTGGTAGAAGGGCTGCAGTGCACAGCTGTGTGGGGAGGCTGAGGACACTTGGGTTGTCTTCTCTGGAGAGGAGGCTGGGAGCCAACCTCACTGCTCTCTGCCACATCCCAAGGAGGGGACGTGCAGAGACAGGCACCGGTCTCTGCTCCCTGATCACCAAGGACAAGGTGCATGGGAATGGCACAAAGCTGCACCAGGGGGGTCTGACAGGACATTAGGGAAAATGTCTTTACCAAGAGGGTGGTCAAACACTGGAACAGGCTTCCTGGAGAGGTAGTCAATGCCCCAGGCTTGTCTGTGCAAGCATGTGGATTGGGATCTTAATAACACGCTCCAACTCTTGGTTAGCCCTGATGTGGTCAGGCAGTTGGACTAGATTATTTTGTACGTCCCTTCTGGCTGATTTATTCTACTCTATTTAAATAGCAAATGGACCACACTTTTCCCCAGGAACACCCAAGCCATCAGTTGTAATAGTGGCAGTATTATTGATATACAGATTAAACAAAATTTTCAGCATGTTTGTCTTTAAACACAAGATGGCAGCATTTATGTAGTTTACCATTAAACACTAAGAGAGCTAAGGATATTCTGCAATACATAAATCAGAGGTGGTAGAGGATTTTACACTTTGAACAGTAAAACTAACAGAAGTAGCAAGCACATTTGTTTTGCAAATCTGCTCTTGGTGAAAGTGTCCTGTCAGTGTGGCTTTTAGAGCGTGCAAGGTCAAGTGGGATCACCAGTTTGAGTATGCAGATATTTGAAAGGGCAATGTAATAAAACCAAAATGCAGAAAGTAACCATTTTCCCACTGACACCAGCAATATGCTTAATGTGCATGTACATAGATGGAGGCACTGCCATGAACCTAGTGATGTATTGAATAGGTTGGGCTGGTAACATTTTAATTTTTATTGTAGAAGGTTGTATATTTTGAAAGCTGCTTTATGTTATTTATTTGAGTACTTATCTCTCCCCCCCCCCCCATTTTTTTTTCTATGAGCAGATTGTGAACAACATAATTTGTTTGAAATTTGAATTCATTTTACTTGGGGTGATAAAAAAATAATTCCACAGCAAAAACACTGACTCATAGAATCATGTAGGTCAGAAAATACCTCTAAGATCATCTGGTTTGATAAACAAGGTGAAACATTGGCTGGACTCATTAATCATATTCTTTAGAAAGGTATGGGCTATAGGAAAACCCCAGCAAAGCCAAGGTTCAAAAACAAGATCCATGTCTTTAATCTGTACAGATTTTCTGACTCAGATTGAACACTTCCCATTTTCTCCAAAAATCATTTATGACATTTCTGCACATGCGAATGCAACTTACTCCTTTTAAAAATTTTGAAGGAAGAGTTAAGAACCTGAGCCAATGAAACAATAATTTAATAAAATACTTGGGATCTAGCAACTTCATAGGGAATAGAACTTGCAGAAAAAGTAAAATGAAGGTTATCTGACATTTTGTGGCTAGCTGGGAAAGCCCAGGTGCTGGGAACATGAGCTTCAGACATGCATGGCCTTGAGTTATTGGCATGGCCAGAGCTATTGGTGTGAGAAAGAAAAAGATTAGCTCAGAGTTGCTTAGCTCCCTTCACATATTAACTTTTAGCTTGAAGCATGTCTTTTGCTGTATGCATGGACTTAGTCTTCGTGATATGAGCATATATTAATCCCTGCATATCTCTCACTAAATATAGGTGCATTTCATGTATGCACCAGATAACCTTTAGCCTTTGTCTGGAATCCCCAGCCCCTCCTGCCCTGGTCTCCCTGGGGAAGACACTGCAGATACAAACTTATTTCACATCTTTCTTATCATGAGTGGCAGAGAGGTAAGCTCAGTTTGTCCTTTCGCCATCCATGTACTTTTCAAGTGTCTTAGTTTACTAGTGAGGATTAACTTTATAGAAATCTTTCTCCACTCACCCTTGCTATTTTCCTCAAATTGGTGTTTGTTTTTTTTTTTTTTAAATACTTTTCTCTCCTAGACACTGTGATGCAAAGCCATTTCTTCAGTGAATCCCAATGCTTTGTGCTTCTAGAACTGTCCATGGTGTGACTTACAGATTTATTTTTTGCCTTAAAAAGAAAAATGGTTGATTATTCTTCCATCTGCCATTAATCCTTGTAAAGAAAGAGAGATTTCTGAGATAACCAGCAGTCGTTATTACAGCATTTTATCCCTGAGATAAGTTTCTTTCTTTCTGCTGCCCTTGTTGCCACTTCTCTAATAGATAAGTCCCATGCATCAGCTGTCAGCAACATAAAGATAAGTTTTTCTCCTCCCATCTTTACCACATCTGCTTTACTGCAATTCATCCAACTACCTTAGCTTCTTTAGATATGAAGAACATGACACATGAGACTCAATCAGCCATTTCAGAGCCTTATCTTGCACACAGAGTGAAGGAGTTATCCTGTTTCCCAATCTCTTTGCCCACCCCTCTCTTTCTGAGTCAGCCTAGCTACTTCGTGCAGCCTCCCGACAGTGAAACGTTACGGGAACCTGCACCCAAAATGGGGTCTGCCTGTGCTTATTTGCCAAACTTGGCTTCAAGTTTCACTGGAAAATCACTGAAGATGAATCTGAAGAATTTCTGTATGCCCCTTTTTGCTGAGCAGTTTACCTCTCACAGCTGTGTCATGGCTTTGCTATTTTAAGGTGGCTGTTATGTTATTGACGTAACAAACAGCAAAATCACAGCAAAGTCACATTCGTTGGGGAATTCCTTTGAACGGCATAGAAACTGTTGAATTCAGGAATTAATATCTGGTATTTTCCGAGCTATTTATTTCCTCTGTTTTCCATAACTGAACACTGAAAAGATGCATTCTCTTCCGAAGACTCTCAGAACAGTTCCTAAGATTATTATCTGTGAAAAGAGTTTAAACACAAATTAAAAAAAACATCCATTACATCTGCTGTGAGTTATGGTCTGTGTTTATTGGACCAATAGCAATAAAAACGAGAAGTAGACATATAAAAAAAGCAACACAGGAAGTTATGGGGGGATTAACAGAAAACTTCGTACTGTGTTCAATTTTATTTATTTTTTAATACCGATGACACATAGATAGAAATGTCAGATGAGATGCCCAAACCACAGAAAAAATCATTGTCAGAGTCATGGCTAGGATATAAGCAAATCTGTGTCTGTGGCTTGTGTCCAAAGCCCATATGCCCCTGCCTGTTTGTTAGACTGCAATTTTATTTTAAACAGCTTAGGTGGAACAGCACTCAAAAGAAAGCAATTGCACAGAAATGCACACTCTAATGACTAAATACAGTCTTTATTATAGAAATACCAATAATAGAAAAATAATGAGCATATCTTACTTCTCATAACAAAGTAATTTTTAGCAACCACATATTACAGCAAGCTAGAAGAGATCACCCAAACCATCTTCATACACTCAAGGAGCTAATCTACATTTCCCTTCCTCTGCTCAACAAGAAATAACTGCTGGTTTTTAATTTGGACTTTTTTTTTAATGTTGTTTTTGTATATCAGAGAGCAATAAATGACTGAAAGCAATTAAACTTTTATAAACTCCTTGGCAGCTTGGCTAACTATGACAGCATGTACCTATGGGATGCTCTTGTGTCCAGCCTGGGTGTGCGAGAGACCACCGTGAGCGGCGTGCCCTGGGGTGAGAGGAGCAGAAGAGCACCGGGCTGCCTGCGTGTTTTGTGCTCGGGGAAGGAGGTGACAGCACTCAGGCCAGGCTGCAGGTGGGGGAATGGTTGCACCCTGGGGACTGGGATCTGATGCAGGAAGGACTTGTCCAATGGATCCTCTGCTGCTGTAAAGCACTAACTCCACTGGACTCATCCGGCTGCACGTTGGCAGCGTGTCATGGGAACTTGGAATTGTTTCATGGGTTTAGAACACGGGCACGTCACCTCTGCCATTTAGGGCAAGCCCAGAAAGGACTGTAGGCAGCTTCAGAAAAACAGCAAACAAATAATAGCAATAAAAAAAAAAATGAAAACATGAATCTAAGCATTGTTCAATACCAGCAGTTTGATTCATGAAAGTGAGAAAAAAATAGGGGAAAAAAGCATTATCTTTGCATCACTGGTAAACATGCCAGAGGATGTCACAAGATTAAACACAACCAACCATTAAGAACACCTTTCTAGCCTCCTTTTGCTAGAAAATGTTAAAAGATTTAATATTAACATAAAGAGCTTTTTTCAGTACAGAGCATAACAAGAAAATGCTAAATTCATATCAACAAAAGTAATAAACCATATATATCAGACAATCCAAAACCCCAAAGAACATGTGAAATAGGATTTAGTTTTGAGTTGGAAAGATGCCTATTGACCACCAGTCAGAATGGCTTTGGGTCAGATTGTGTGTGGAACTCTGCTTTTAAGGCAATGCTTGTTCAAATGTCCACGTCACAGTTTTAGAACACAAGCATAAGTATTGCACACAGGGGTTCATTTTCAACTGGAAGCACTTCCATATATTTTCCTTTAGTTGCTGTACACCTCAACAATGACATTGTTTTTAAAAACAAAAACAAAAAAAGCCCCTTTAATACCATATAAAAAAAATCTGCTTTCTAAACAACAGTTCAATAGTATTGAAACTGTTCTCTTCTACTTAGGAACAAGTAACTCAGAAAAATCCACAGCTTCACTTCTTCATCAGATGAACAAAACTTGACATTTCACTTTGTTCAGAAGAAACAAGCAGCAGTCTCAAAATTCCCCAAATCTTTCCAGACCTTTAGTTCTTAGAGACAGGAACTTGTTCCCAGCACCCAGATCTCCTGTTAACTCACTGATTTTCATGTGAGAGGAACCATGAACAGGAAGATCACCCTGATATTTAGGGAGATCCTATTAAGCCCAGGGCCTGAACGAAGACACAGGTCAGTGGGCTGTGTGTCCCCTAACGGGGTAAAAGAGGAAGAGCTAAAATAAGCTAAAGTTTGTTAAGTAATATCAACATTGCTGGAGCCTTTTACAAAATAATCATTGAAATACTGGAGCATTCAAATTACTGTGTCTATATGCTGCTTTACCTTCTAATTGTAGTCAGTTGTGTCCCTTGCTCTTAAGTGGTTCTGAGTTCTGCCTTATTCTTCTCCAAGTGCAAAAGTGCTTCAAAATTGTCTTCATCATTCTTACTTATGGGTTCATTCAGACTCAAAGGGAACATTTCTGGAGATTGTTAATTACACAGCTACCTGTTAGGGCGACTATGGAATGGTGCGGCTGCTGAGACGTGTTTCCTGCTTGATGTGGTCCAGCACCTTCCAGGAGTTCATGGAATGGAAGGATTTCTTTCCTTTCTCAGTTTAAATAACTAAACTCTCAATGGTTAAATACTAGCAAAATATCAAAATTATTTTAAAAAATACTTAGGGCAAATTAGAGTCACGAGGTTTTGACATCAGTTTTACCCCATGAAAATCCATTACCAGTCATAGCTGCTCAGGATTTGGGCCATTGCTTAATGGAAATCAAACTATCTTCCAGCATTTCTATGTTGCTTATTTCCAAATTAAACTAACAACAAACAAGGAATTTTCACAGATAACTTCAGTCTTTCTTTTGTTTAATGGGTGCCATTCCAAAGTCCTTTTCAAGGCAAAACTTGTGTTAGTAACATTTAACATTAACATTGCTCTAACCCCTAAGGAGGAAATGAGCTCTTACAGAATATTATTTTCTCTTTTATAAATGTTTTTATATATAATTTCTTATCATTTTCATGTAGTTTGCTGAAGTAAGCAAACTACATTTTGCTTACTAAGTAAGATTTGTATGCGGTATGTGTGTGTACACGTGTGTTTATGTGCATACGTTTAGCTTTGTAAATCTTGTGTGACAACAGAGAACACTAGCTGAACTTAATTATTCTTATAAGCAATTACTGCTTACAAACCTTCATCATTTGCTTAGCAGGAAACAGACTACAGAGTGTTACAAATAGTGTGCTTTAAAGCAACTCCAAGCTATTTCCATATGAAAATCTGGCTGCTCAACTGTAAGTGCATTGGGTAGCATTCACTCTTGGGCAGAATGTTTGCCCAAAGCCTGTGCAGGCTTTTAGTTCCCACGGAAGCCCTAAACAGAGAGCTTCGATGGATTTGTTTGCTCAAGGACCTTGTGCAGGTCTGCCACAATGCTGGCTACTTAATCCCCAGCATTTTCAGTGGCAATGGTATGTTTCCCACATTAAGAGAGACCCTCTTTGAGTCATCGTATCTGCATGCAGTCAGCTGCAGCTAGAAAAAAATCTAAAAATACTGCCTTCAGCATGAGGGTAACTAACGTATTACCACTGTGTCCCTCTGAAAGGCTTAGTAGGAAGCAACAAGAAGTTACTAATCATAACCCCGGTATTTTAAAAGACTAGTGGGAATCTGTTTATCAATGGAAGTCATACTTACACTTGCCCTGAGCCTTCAGCAAACACAATGCTCCCACAAGGCTAGTACTGAACTCTGATTTAACAGGGTTGTCTGTAGCTGTGGACCTCTGCTCTGCTCACTGGAAGGTTGTACTACTGGACTCATCTCTTCTAACAAATCTGAATGCCATCTTTAAGAACTGGGTTCTTGTTAACTTTTTATTTTATTTTTAAGAAAAATCTAATTGATTTTATGGTGGATAATGATACTGTCTGCTTTAAACTATTTTTGATCATCTGACTTAGGTGGTCTGAATTGCCTCCTTTGTCGATAATATAAGGAATTTATTCTTTCAAATTTGGTCATCTGGACTACATCTAAATTAGACACTAAGAATAGCCTAAAATACATGGCATAAGTCCTCTCCTTCCCACCTTAACAAAATCACTCCCAGAAACATGCATTAGCTTTAAACACATGGTGTCATTTCACTTAAAAATATGCCTTCAGGGTAGCGAGACTGCCAGGTAGAAGCAAAAACTTGGGACTTCTCTACTTGCCACACACATCTGGAAGTACAAAGGCACCTCATATACGTTCGTATCCTCTGTATGACTTTTTTCTGGAAATCAGGAATGTGATGAACACAATGACCAACAGTCCCAGTATGCTCAGGCCCACAGCGACGGGAACTGCTTTCCTGGTTTTATCACGAAAACATTCTTCTTCTGAAAGTAAAAGGAGATCAAAGAATGTGTTAGAGCAGAACACCATGCTTGTAGACTATGCATTCGCATTCCAATAATTAATGAATACAAGCTTTTTTCAAAAGTTCTCAAAAACCTTACTCACTTTACTTTGAGGAAAACCTTGGGCTGTGAACACTGGGAATTCTTTCTGATCTGCTGAAATGCAGTTCAGAAGACACTTGCAGTTTTTCAGACTCAAACAGACCAAGTTATAGATGTAACACTGCTGCAGTCTTTACAGAAATGTAAGCAACTTGAAACCAGTGATCATCGGTGCTTTCTTCCTCTTTTAATGATAAGCAAATACAGATCAACAGAAGTGAAACTACAGGTCTCAAGAAACCTACAGGCTGGTGATGTGCTTGCTTTATAGAACCCTCCCTTCACTGGGGATTTGGTATCTCAAAATGTACACACGCAGCAGATTTATGTAACACTGTCATAACTATTTCACAGCCACTAGAGAATTCTTTCAGAGATGGTACCTACTTTCTCAGCCCTTTGATTAAGAGCAAAACTAGTTTAATTTTGTGTATGGTATTGCCTAGTAGAGATCAGCCTGACCTTGAAGAGAGAGACTCTTCCTAAGCTGCCTCTGCCAGAAGTGAGGCCATGCCAAAAGTCATATCTGATTTCATACATTGTAAAAATTCAAACATGAATATGGGGACCAGATGGGACTTTGATTCTTATAGTTGTCCCAGTTCAGTTTTATCCTGTGAAAAAATCTTCACGAGACTGAGAGCACAGATTGAATTCTCAGTGTGGGTTTTAAAAACTTAAAGTTTGTAAAAAAAAAAAACAAAAACTTATCTTAAAAAAAGCTCCAGATGTAGTTTCCCTTTCTATTCCTTCTAGAATAAGAAAAGCAGCCAAAATTTTGAACAAAAGAATGAGTCAGACAGAGACAAATGGAATCGAAAGAGAGATCTAAATTAAGAAGAATACTGGGGCAATATTTTGTAAGCATTAAGGAAGTCAGATGGCAGAAGACGGGAATGTTTTATTAGTGCATGTAAAGGGCTGGATTACTGATAGGCCTATCTGTCCACTTGAATTCTTGTATGGAAATACCCTGAGAGAAAGTCACAGGAACATAAAGATGTGCTGTTTGAAAGAGATGTCAGGGTACTACTGAGACCATCTCTGTTCTGTGTAGAATCTTTCATGCACCTCATAAGAAGTAAGGCGGTAAACAGAGTACCCATACTGTGAAACATGGGAAGTTCCAAGGTCACCCAGCAGCCCTGGACCCCACACCCAGCTGCATCCTGACAAGAAACACGGATGGCAACATCCCATTTCCCTTTGGAAGGAAACATAGGTTTGGTGTAGGGAAGAAGCTGTGACAAGCCCCAATATATTGTGTCAGAATAGGCAATCCAGGGACTAGAGGAATCAGCATTGGTCTGTTTCTGTCTTCCCAGCGAGTAGAAATAAGCTATGTTTGCCTTTCTGCAAAACAGACAAATTGCAGAAAAAAACATCACATTTAGTTCTGGAACTAGGGAGCATGCCAACTGTGCTCCTCCTCGGGAGCACATTTCATCATGTCTAGACACAGCTGCTCTGTAAGTATCATCCTGCATTAACAAATATCCCTTATTAGTTGGCAGTTTCACTGCTGCAGCTGTGGGATGTCATGGGTGTCAAGAGCTTTTCAGAACAGCTAAGATCTGGCTATATTGAGAGCAGTGACCTTGAACTGAACTGTATTACATATCAGGGGCTGGAAGAAGCCAGTGAAATGGTGGTGAGCACACCTCTGCTTGCTCTAGAATAAAATGGTGGCTGTAGAGTTGAATATTTTTAACAAAAATGGGAAAGATAAATTATTTAATGTGGGAGGGAAAGATACTCTTCCACCTTCCCTAACTATTGCACCATGGTGAAAATGACTGGGAAAAGGGTAAGACAGGTTAGTCAGGTTAGAGTAGTTGGGAAGTGGTTTATATGGTGAAAATCTAGCAGAAGGAGATACCTCAGGCTGAGTGCTGACAATTAGATCTCAGAAGGTGGAAGAGGTCTGCAGGTTACTTACCTTTTCCAAACTGATTACCGACAATATCAAAGGCCTGCAGCTGCATATTAACAATGAGTAGCTGAAAGGTCTTCTCCAAGCCAAAGGTTTGCTTGCTGGCACACTTAAAGGAATTCCCCAGCTTTGCTGTAAAATGCTGCTCATGTATGGCTACGTAGTAAAGTACCCCTGGAGGCCATAAAGAGGAGACAGTGAGAAATGGGCATGCACAGTAACACTGCTAAAACAGCCTCTTTCAGAGATGAAATGGAGGATGAGTAGCAGTCACAGCTCAGGCTGTCAAACTCAGGCTGGCCCTGACCACTAGTAAGTTATTCCTTTTTTTTTTTTTTTCACATCGTTTTCCTGTGCTGGCAGATAAAAGCTATTCTCAAGACTAAGGACTGTTTTGGACCTTAAATTTATGCCTAAAATAATCTCAATTCTGAAAGAGTAGTGAAAAGAAAGGGAAAGTTTTTGAGGACAAAAGGACAAGTTTAAGATTCTGATTGAACTGCAGCCTGGTCACTTCCATTTGCATGACATAATATTTAGATGAATGACATACTGAAAGCCTAATAAATGCATAATTGGCAAAATTCAGAGTTTTAAAGATATGAAAGCCTACCCCACACACAGAATAGTTTGATAGGAAATTAACACTATGAACTTTAAGCATAAAATCACTGACCTTCAGAAGGTAACTGTAATCCAGCCTCAATTGCACTGGCATAGTATATGGGAGCTTTCTGAAAAAGAAGTATCATTATTCCTACTCCATCCCTATATTTGTGAACAAAACAATCACAATAGTGAAGTGGGCCCACACAAAAAATCCCAAAGAAACAATTTTTAAAGCATCACCTTCGAGACCGATCCAACTTGCTTGGATATATTGCTTTTTCTTTTTCAAATCCTTGCTAGATAAGCTGGTGTATTGCAATAATCTCAGATACATCACCAGTTCTGCTCAGGTTGGTGAAACAGAACCATGCAGTTGTGCTTTTTGCACACACTGCTCAGGCTAGACATTAGTGTGATACTTGTGGTAACCCAAAGTAGGAGGGAGTTAAGCAAATGTTATACATTGCACAAGGCATGTCATAAGACCAGTTTAGTTTTAGCAACCTGTTTTGCTTTCACGTAAAGTTCCTACAATGCCTGCACGGGTAATCTTGCACTGAATTGCAAGCTGACCTGCAGGCTGACAGCTTGTATAACCTAAGCTGATACATTTAGAAGTACCTAGGACTCCCTGCACTGCAGTGCACTTTATGCACAGATGTCCTCTGTGTGAGTAAACTGCAAAAAGCAGCCGTGCTTTGGTGTTCATTGATGTTTTGTTCTGGGAGAGGTCAGCAACAAGCAGAGAGCCAGGAGCTCATCTCTACATGCTAGCACCTTATTTTCTACTTTGTCCGCCAACATCAGTCACTACAAATGAGGAATCAGCAACCTGGATGTGTCTACAGGGAAGCAATTACTGCTATTTCAACCCTGTTGACACTGTTGGTGCTGGCTGGCTTTACTCCATATGCCTACAGACTGCTGACATGGAAAGCACCTGGTACTACAGCATAGAGTAAAAGTTCCTCTAAGGGTCCTGCCTGTGTATGCTCTAAAACACTAGTGCAGCCTGAACACTGCCCTCCCCAGGACTGTCACAAGAGATAGCCTCTGGGGCTTCTGCCTGCTAGCTGTGCTGGAGTCTTTATGCAGCAGCCCCATTAGTGACTTTAATTCCAGGTGTGAACACACAGGGACTGCTGAGTGCAGCTGGATGCGAAATGGCAGTAGACACGAATGTCTCCTGGGCAAACGCTTTTAATATCATGCAGTTTTAAAACTGGCAGGATGGACTGTGAAAGAAGTTTAAGAAAGAAAGAGGTTCTTAGCATTGTTCCTACTTACAGAGGTCAAATCATATCTTTTTTTTGGCAGCTGTGTTTGGACACAGCTAATGACTTTGCTTGGGGTAAACACCTGCTCCTACTTCATGTACTGGGGGTTAGTTGCAAAATTTCCTTTTGTGGAGTTCTTTGCAAAAGGCACCCGGCAGCGGTAAGTACTGAGCCAGCTCCTCACCTCCCCACAGCCACACTGTGGCCTCAGCCCAGCTCCTCTGTCACCCTTGAAAACCAGAAGTGCCTCCTTTGGAGCACTCGTGGTTCAAAGCCAGCACTGTAGCAGCTGAAGAGACTGTGGGGACCAAACACATCAGAGACAGCAGCAAAAAGATTTCTTATTGCCTCACATTTCAAAGAAAGCTAAGTCGAGCCCTGACACTCTTGAGGCTTATCTTGGGTGGATTGCCTGATGCTGTGCCAGTTCAGGACCTTTTTCAGGACAAGCGAGGTCAAGTAGTTCCCAAAGGTTCACATCACTCTACTTAGCACTGCTATGAGCTGGTATTTTTATGGGTACTTGAATCACCAGACTTTTTCTAAGGATCCTTATAACACAGAAAATGGCACCCTTGTTGCAGAAAGCATACATTTAAACCAAACACTCATGGTCTGAACTGATCCCTTGTTTTAGGACAGCTCCTTGATTTTTCATCTCACTTTCTGTCTGCAGCTTTTAGAAATCTTCCTGCCATAAACTAAAACTAAGACAATTATCGATCTAAACCACCTGCAGCACTGCACGCTGCCTCTCAAAATGTGTAAATGCCTGAAGGAGAGAGCATGACTGAACTCTAGGCATTTGTCTCCTGTGGTTATAGTGTCAGCAGTACACGTGGTAGCTCAGGCTGAAGACTTGTCTGCATGTGATATGGTTCCAGACAGAAACTGGCATCGATGGACACAATGTCAAAAAGACATTTCATATTAAGAAAGCGTGAGCTTCTCTCTTGACCAGGTTTCCATGCATACTTATAAGTCTCCCTGGTGCGGTGCATTTTAAGGGCACTTATCTACAATTTTGTTGTCGTAGTCCAGGTGTTTGGAATTTTCCACACAGAAATTAGAAGAAATCAAGCTCCCTTGGCTGTATGCAGGCTCCTGGGCACGCACACCCACACAGGTTGCCCTCTGGATTTAACAACCACTGCCAGCTTTTGGCTGGGCAGCATTTATGGGAAGCATATGACTAACTCCGCATGCATTCAGGTTGCCCCTCAGACACCGTTTTGTAAGAACAGCTTGACAGCATGAGTCGGAGCTCTCAGCACACGCACCTTGTTCCTGTGCAGGGTTCCTGGGGCTCCAGTGCCAAACCCATTCTCTCTGTCCCCTTACAATGCAAGCAGCAGACCTGGCCTTCCCCCCAACTAGACTTTTATCTCTGTAGATATGACAGGAAGATTTTGCTTAGGGCTAATCTAGACTTTGTATTGCCAAATGGGTAGCTGTAAGGCCATTCTTTAGCACTTTCTACCAAAGGATCTCAGGGCGCTGTACTTACTGTTTATTACACACAAGAACCTTTCAAAATTCAGAGTTCAAACAAGCAAGGCCTGATGTAACATTGAAGGTAGCCCTGCTCTGAGCAGGGGTTGGACCAGGTGGCCTCAGGTCTCTTCCAGCCTGAACTAATAATGGTTCTATGATTCTAGCCCCCTGGGAAGGATAGGAATAATAGTGCCTCACGCACATGTGGAAAACTAGCAATGATGTGGATGAAATGCCTTTTCCTGCAGCACACCCTGTGTCACTGCAGTGGCTGGGAGAGGATCAGAGGCAGCCCGGGTTCCAGCTCCTCAAACCTAAACCATTCTTCCCATTAAATGCAAGAATTACCTTTACAAAGACAAAGTTTATAAACCCTCCACTAAAGGTGATGTTCAGCACGGACTGCACTGTCCCACAGCTTCCAGATATCCGCGTTGCGTTGGGGTTGACAGTCAAGTACTCCATCCGCTTCTGTGGAGAGAAGAGACATTCTGAGGCTGCTTAAGGAGAGGAGGGGAAAATTGAGTATGAAACTCACAGAGATTTACAAATATATTTTTTCCAGACAAGCTCTGTGTGTCTGGATGAGCAGGCTGATGGCTGGTGGCTCCAGCATGGCCTAATTGCTGGCTGCCAGGGTCCTTCCCTGCTTGTAAACCAACCCTAGCACCAAGCTGTCCCAATGCATTAAACTGGCAGAAAAGAAGAGCTTTCTGCTCATTTAGTGAACTAAAATGAGTTAGAACAGGGTTAGATGAGCACCAGCAATAGTTTAAAGAGAGGGAGCAGTGGGAACTTGCGCCTGAGGGCAGAGGAAAGATCGAGACAGAGGCAGGCAGTGGTTAGATTGACTTTGGCATGGGCTGTTCCTCTCTAACTTCTGGCAACCCATGCTGTGGTCTGAAAGGAGACCTCTGAGGCCCTTAATACACTCCTCAGTTCCCTTGGTCTCATACACACCTAACTTTCGCAATAACAATCTCACTGTGGTCTGGTGAAGTCGGGAAGAACACTTCCTGCCTGGCTTCAAACCAGACGAGGGGTGAAAAATACTTTCATCCATATTAGATACTCATCCCATGTTAGAAATATTCTGACTCCAGGCAAAAAATATGTGGATTTGCAGTGGGGATGGCTCAAGGAGTATGAGCTCCAGAGCCTGAGGATGTAACCCCACATACTACATTAATGGAGGCTACAAAACTTTAACTGTGAAGGCTATAACCACAATTTCAAGTTTTCTTACATCTTTTGCTGAATTATCCACCATGGGTCACCACTGAGAGAAGGTCTCAGCTTCCCAGATCCATGCTCTGATCCAGCCTGGCAGTTTCTGTGGTCTTAAGAGCTCAACATGTCATCATCAAGACAACCTATCTCTGAATCCAAGTCTGTGAGTTGAAAATTTCTTGCTTTCATTGCAACTTGAAGTTTCAAGCCCTACACTGAAGTCAATTCAGTTTTTAACTAGTCTCCTATTCTGGAAAATAGAAATAACACTGGAGCCTATTCTGCCCTCCTAAGTATTGGTACCACTGCCATAAAAAAGCATCCATACATCCCAAAGACATCATCATACAAGCCAAAGTAGAGCAGCTGAGCTGCTGTGGCACAGAAAAGGCCTTAGTCTGGTAGCAAACCCCTTATTTTTATCATACAACCTAATTCTGTAATTTGCTTTGAAAGCAGTAGAATAAATTCCAGCAAAGGAAGAAATAGGAATTACAAGGCTGAGCCCTGTAGTGCTTTCACCTCACCTTCTGTTTGTTTTGAACCATCATCTGCAAACCCATCGCTGCTTTGATGCAGGTCTTGTTCCCACTGGAAAGGGTGTATGTGCCAGTGGGGATGGCAGAAGGCTGTGGTGCAAGAGTGGGTCTCACCGTCACTGTACTAGTTGAGGTGGTTGTTTGAATCCGTGGATGAACGGTGGTCATGTTGGGCATGGCTGTGGTTGTTGGACTTTTAGGAGTTGTTGTTCGATTTGTTGATGCTGTGGTGGGATTTATAATTTTCTTGGCTGTAGAAGTTCTGGCAGTGGTTGTCATTTGCTTCTCTGATGTTGTATTCTTCATGGTTGTGTTTGTAGCTGTGCTTGCATGCGTTGTGGTTTGGTTGGCTGGGGCCGTGGAGTATACGGTTGTGTTCTTCACAGTTGGTGTAATTGTTTCCATTGCTTGGGTTGTAGTCTGGCCAGCTGCAGTTGCATTTGCTGCTGTTGTGGTTACTGCCGTGGGAGATGTCTGGCCAGCTGCTCTTCTGGTGGCTGCTCCTGCCTGGGCTGTCACGTAGGGGGCTGATGTTGTGGTTACCTGATGCTGGCCTGTTCTCTGCACAGTTGTTGTATGGCTCATGGAGTCTGTGCTGTTAGATTGAACCGTGGTGCCTCGATGGGGCGAAGAATGATAAAGAGAAAGTGGGTGAGCAGAAGTAACTGCATGGTGGAAGGATGTGGTTTGTGGAGACTGCTTGGCAACCAGTGCCACTTCAGCACAGCAGGAAGAAAATGCTGCAAAAGAGCAAAAAAATGAGTAGTCTAAAACCTTTGCATTTAACAGTCTTGTTGATACCTGCAACATAACTGCACTGACTTTGTTATCATTGAATGGGTGATATGATTTTGTTCTTCCTTTGGCTCCCGCCATGATAGGAGAGTGCAAGCAGAAACACTAGTGGACAACCCATAATTTCTCACCACTCTTCTAGCCTTCACACCTCTGAATATAACTGTTGCAGCGGCAGCACATTGGTTCCTGGCTCCCCACGTGCTGCTTTTGCTGCTGAAGAAGCCAGAGGATGCTGGAAGTGTGAGTCGATCTTGCACAATCCCCACACAGCACATTAATTCCCTCACAGACAGCAATACAGCAAGATTTGCTAAGAGCAAATTATCAAGGTCTAAAGAAGAAGTTCTATGGCTTATGGGTGTTGTTTTAACAGCCTGTACTTTTAAAAGGAAATCTGGGTGGAACAAGTGAAGGGCTGGTTGGTTACTTACAAACAAACATGGGGAAAATACATTTTTTTTTATTATTTGAAGGAAGAGTGGAAGCATAATAGTTATAATGATTCAGAATACTCTGGGAAACCAGTCTGGGAGACAGGGAAATTCCAAAAATGTATTTATGCTGTTGGTGTAGCCATGTCAGCCTGAACCCCCAAGTTCTTCATGGGAGATGCCCAAGGGGATATTCCAAATGGGGAAGATTAGCCCTGTTAGTGATGGTCTTTCAGTAACAAGAAACAAATTTCAAGATACAGCATTCAGGGACTTTTTGGACCACATCTAAAAATAGTCACAGCATCAAAATTACACTTGTAACATTTACAGAATTGTGTCCCTTGCAGAACTGTAGAGAAAATATCTGTTTCCTAAATAAAACTAACGAAGTGAAGACAAGATGAAAATATACATTGTAAGAATAGATAAAGGTCACAACTCTTCTGTTTGAGTCTTTGATTGTGAGTATGCACCAAGACACTGAAAAGATAAGATCAAGCCAAAAGTAATAAATCGTGGGCATAAATCTATTCCTTGATGTACTAGTTAAATGTTTTACCACCTAAATTGGATGGAGGACATAGATAAATTCCCATAATACAACTTCATAGAGTTGAAAAAGCACAAAAAAATTGGCAGAACAGATCCCTCTGGTACTGAATTTTATCAGAAGGAACCTAAAAATGCCATAATTAATAATTATACTTTAGTTAATTTTCTCACTTTCCCCTAGACTTTACAACATCTGATGGCAAAGCTGGAAAGCAGATAACTTCTCTCCTTCTCTGTATGCTCACATCGATAGGGCCAGTGGAAAACCAGAGCAGTTGCTGTGTACCAGGTACAGGTGGTCCAATTTGAACTAGCACAATAGAGATAAAACAGAAGAAGTTGCAATTTTCTCTTTTTTTTTTCCCCTTTAAGTTCATGAAACAACTCATATTTAAATTTCAATGCCTTAAATAGTCAGTACTTCTCAGTTTTTACCTAACCAATATGTTTCGGTTAGTGACCAGATAACACAATCTCATATAGACATGGGGAGAAACATTATTTCCCTAATGCTTGGATGCTGCCCCTAGTTTTTAAAGGAAATTTCATATTTCCCCTAAAGGTCATTGCAACCTAACTATTTTTCATCAGAAAAACATTCAGCCCCATGGGGTCACTGAGGGATAAAGTCCGAAGTGCCTTTGAAGTAGCCTGTGGCTTGTGCTCACCAGGTGACCTACCAGATGTCTCATCCTACAGCTCTGCCCAGCATTTTGGAGCCTCTGCTGGGCCACAGCCATGCTGCCCGTTGGCATGGGTCATCTTCTCAAAGGGCATTTGACCACATGGGCTCAGCAAGCCCTCTCAGGGATAGGTAAGGATTGCTCTCTGCATCTAGTGGTCCTGGCCGTCAAAAGCGGCCACAGAGCAACAATTAATTGAAGCCCTGCATCCTGCCGTTGGTTTCCATTTCTTTTTTCCTTCATTCCTAATCTGGGCCTGGAAGCTCCTGTTTTCAAGTCGTGGTGATGGGAGGTTTCATGGATGAGAGTCAATGCCAGCAAAAGCACACAGCAGCTCTGCTTCCAGGCACCACAGAGGAAGAGGAGCGCTCAGTGCCACGACCTGGTAGCAAAATGTCTCAGCCTGACATTCTGTAATGGGGTGGGTGGGAGAACCTCATGCTGGGGATTTTTTTCTCCTTCTTGCTAACCACACACTCCCACTGCTCAGCAGCCCAGCAGGTTTGTTCTGCTTTACGCTACCCGGGGGAAATGCCTGTATTTGGCTGGCAGATTTTGTAATAGTTACAGACACAAAAACCTGACCCAGCTCCTACAGTCACGGGAAGGGCTCTTTGGTTCAAGCTGTTGAGGAACTGGAAAAACACCAAGATTTTCTGAGAGGTTTCAGTACTCTCCAAGAGAGTTTTCCTCAAAGGCAAGAGGGGTTTCTTAAACCTCCAACCCATCAGATCTTCCTCTTTTAAACTCTGATTGTCTTTAATTTCCTACCTGTGCAGAAAGACCCAACTTTGGGGCATTAACAAAAGATCACAACAAATTACTAAAGGCACAATCAAAAACGGATGAAGAGCAGCTGAGGAAAAAGTTCTTCCTGGCCAAAGATATCTTTGCTGACCACTGAGTTACTTCCCTGAGCCTGATTTTTCTCTCCTTCCTTGTACAGATTTTGGGGCTACTTCAGCAGACTGTGGCTATAAAGTGGGTGTGGGAAAGCAGAGCAAACATGGTTGGAACTGTTTGTGGTCGAGACCCTGTGCTGCTGCCCCACTCTCTGTGGTGCTACAGCAGAGCTGGGAGGGGGGCAGGGGGTGTTACTGGTGTGATCCTGGCACGTTGACAGGAAAACACACCGCAGAAACCCAGTGCCCCACCAGCGAGCAAAAAGACTGTTTGCCTGTTACAGTTTCTATCACTCTCCATCCACCCCTACCAAGTAGATTTCGTACAGCTACAGGTGCTGAGGGCTGACTTTACATGCTGGGACACATCCTTCACCAGGCTGGCTCCACAGATTTTCACAGAGCAGGACTGAACGGTGACTTTGATGTGGTTTGTTGGCAGATAAGCCCCAGCCTGCCTCAGCCTTCCCTGAACCCCCTGCCTCGCTCTTGCTTTCCTGCTCACGCTCTGCGCCTCGCGGTGCAGACAAATGAACAACTCAGGCAACGTTTCTTTAGTTTTTCTTTTGCTTGTTTCACTCAAGACCTTCAGTCCTTTCCACTGGCCTGGGAATCATATTTAATTAAGAAAATTTAAAAAGCCTACTTCTAATACTATTTTGAGCTGACTCTGTCACAGAGTTTATATCACCAAAGAGCACAAGGCAAAATATTAGGGTAAACATCAGACTAAGTCTACACCAGCTGCAATTAAATGTAGTTATAGTTATTTCTCACCGGTGGGACTTTACTGAAAGCTCCCTTACTGTTATGAACAAGACTCCCTCAAGTTTTCAGTCTGTTAAGTGCAAAGAAATAAAAGCATCATACTGTGTCTCTTTTCGGATAGAAATGCTGGTAGACGTGACTTACCACAGGCAAAGGCAAGCAAGATGAGCTGTGGCGAGCTTCTTCCCATGGTCAGCACAGTTGCAAGGCCGAGAAATGCTGCTTCTCACCGTGAAGCAGGTCAAAAGGAGTCGAGGTTTCCTGTGGGCTGCGAAGTTTCACTTGATGCAGAGTGCTCAGTCACGTGGGTGGAAAGGAGGTGGGGAGGGAGGGCGAGAGCAATGCTGCGCATCTGTAAGCTAATGCAGAAGGAAATAAATGATGTTTAGAAAAGAAAGTGAAAACAGAAAGGACAGCTGGGTTAGGACAGGGGAGGACAGGGTCTCCCTGAAACGGAGTCCTGGGGCTCTGCGGGGCCACACAGAGCTTGTGCTCCTCTCTCCAGTTTGGATAACCTGGAGCAGATTAAGACCAGCTAACCTGTACCTTCCCCCATGTGCTTTAACAAAGTAGTTTCTTTAGGGTTTTAACTCCATCTCTGAGGTTAAGGCACAGAAGGGAGAGGTGTGATCTCCGGCTGCCTCCTCAGAGAGCCTGCTCAAAGACAGACAGGGCTGAGCAAAGACCCAGAAGGGCTCTGGTCCTAGCTGGGGACTGTCGGCAGACTTTGCTGCCCAAGGACTGAGTGTGGTCAGGGTGGATCCCCGAGGTGGCTCACCATTAGCATTGTGTCCAAACCCACTCCCCAGCAGAACTCAGTGACTCACCTATGTCCTGTGGCGTCCTCTGTGAGCCATGCCAAGCCAGGACAGAAGCAGCATGGGCAGGTCCTAGCATGTGGAGCCACACGCCAGAGATCTGCAGCAGAGCATCACACCTGCCCGTGTGTGCGGCCGGATTCCAGCCTTGCACCCTTGCCATGGGGCCTGCTTGGTGTGGGTGGAAGCAAAGCCACATGCCCTAGAAAAAGCTTAATGGCTGTAGGAAAGAGATAATACACTCGTGGAACAGGAGAAAGGGTCTGGGATCTGGCATGGTCCCGATTCTTTTTCGATTCTTTTTTTTTTTTTTTCTTCACATCAGTATTAAAATGCAGTAACATGGCAGGGCCAATAACTTGAAAACTCAGGAGAGGTGAAGTTTGCCCCTAGAAGTCTGGGTGCTGATTAAAATTAGTTCCAATTTATTTTGCTCTATTTGCAGTGTGTTTCTGCATTCTCATTTTTACCTCCTTGCCTTTCTGCATGATCCACAACACACGCTTTTATCAATTAGCCCTCCTCAACACACTGCTGGTAGCAGGCGTCCTGGGGCTAACTACAGCACAATTACCCTACAGCTTCCTCACCCTATAACTACAGCATGTGCATGCAAAACTCTCAGCTGTCTTGGTGAACCTTTGCACTCTCCTAAGAGTCCCAGAGATTCAGGAACATGGCTGAGGGAGAGGGGCAAAGAAAAATTAAAACAACACTTTGTGTTTTTGTGACACGTGTATGTTGCACTAATAAAGTTATATTGGATGGCTGGGTGGTTTTTTTTCAGCTATGCAGATGGGCCTTTACCAGTACACATTTATTTTGAACAGAAAGCTCATGGGACTTGTTGCTTCATACAGAGACACCAACCACAATGCTTTGTACCAGTTATAATTTTTATAAATTTCAAACAAAGTGTGGTTCTACATAGGTCAGAATGGCCCTATTACAGAAAGTTCATTTGCACACTTTTTTTTTTTTTTTTCCTTGTAATAAATTCATACATTCTGTCTTGACTGGAAAAAAGGACAGGTAATTCTGTGCTTTTTCCCTGTCTGATTATCTCTCATCAGTCACAATATACAAATACATCATTATCAACACCATGGAAAATATGTAAGAAAAACAAACTGTACCAATTCTCAGCTGGGGAGAGGAAATCTTAGCAGCTATTTCAGCTCCAACTGCAAGAAGAAATACACAATTTGGCTCTTTTTTTTTTTTTCCTCTCCCTATTCTTAAATATTTCTAACCATATATATATTAGAAACCAGGCTTTGAGTATTTTTGGAAAGGAAGCACAAGGCCTTTTTCATACCCAATCCTGTCTGAAATCTCAGAACCTAAGAAAATGATGGATAATAAAATGGCTTTTCATCACATACACAACCAGGATATAAGACACACACGCAGCTTTGTTGTGACTGGCAGGATGAACCAATGTTCAGACACGGTTTGGCTGAGCCGCTTCTGATGCAGACAACGATAACTGGTCTGAATCTCCATTCAGTGGAGTCAGAAAATGAAAGAAGGAGAGGATCATGCCTGGGTACATTCTGGCCTGGTTTACTAACGCAGCAAGACTGATACCATGGTAATCGTCTGTCTGTTGGTCACTGCCTCTGGCAATGAAGGAGACTATGGCCCACCCACAGCCAAAAGAGCATGGTGCTCAGCCACGTGCTGCTATGGCACAGATTTACCTTGGGCCTTGTCTTTTCCACAGCTGAAACTTTGTGGCTACTTCTAAATGACTGCTATATTATCTCCAAACAACACTGAAATGAAATCCATCTTTGGAAACCACCATTTTTGGGTCCATCTATCTGAAAATGATAGTCTCAAAGACCTACATACAGGACAACTATACCTTAATGTACGCATCGGTGCTGCTGGACCTTTGCAGATCATATTCCAAACTGTACATGGAGAGTCACGGAGAGTCATTCCCTTAATCATCACCTTGCTTGACAAAAATACACTAATTAAAAGACTATCCTGTCTACTAATAAAAGCAACAACAACAAAAAAGTCATCAAACCCCATTCTGTCGCATCAGCAAAGCCAGAACATTAGTCCTTGTTGGCTGCCCACAGACTTGTCAGCCTGACCTTCACTGAAATTTATTCTTTAAAAATGCAAAGCCAGCAGTGTCGCACTGTCTGAGGAGCATCGCAGACATCAGCCAGGCAAAGGGCTCCGGGAACTCCCCAGCAGCAGCTGCAGCATGGTCTGAGTCTGGGACACGGGGACAGAAACAGGCAGCTGCCTTTGGCTTTCTGGTTCTACAGAGAGATTAAAGACACAACTAACTGGTGTGGGCTCCCTGCTCAGGTTCAGTGAGTCTGAGGACAGCTGTGGCACAACCAGCTCCCAAAGACTGCTGAGACCTGAGTGCTGCGTCACTGCTGCACACAGCCATGGGGCAGGGAGGCACTTCCCAGCCTCGGGACATTCCTGGTGCAGGGGTAACTCAAACTTTGGTCCAACAGGATAAAACATGAGATTCTGAAATAAAAAACAAATGCTTTCAAAAGCAAAGCAGGAACAAGAATTGTTATAATCCAGCCCATACCTTTACAGTTATCAAATGGGATGGTGAGCTGGTAGACACTTCTGCAGCAATCCTCTTCCCTGCTCCAGCTCTTGAGAACCCCACAGGATGCCACTGCTGACACTCACGTACAGCACAGTGGGGCATGTGAATGCTTTGCTTTCCCCGAAAGGTCCCCAGTTTTTGCATACATGCTAGAATTTAACATCAGAGTTGGACATGAGGGAAATCCAATACCTCCCATTTCACAGGGAGATACTGAGGCACCAGGGGATACAGCAGCAGCACACTGACACCCTGCACACAGCAGAGGTAGGAAAAGGACTGTCAATACCTGATTTTTAATCTCCAGTTCAAAGAAAGACTTCCCACTGCCATGTCACCATTAGAATGAGATTCCTCCACAGAAACTACAAAGTGCAGGTTTGGGTCTTCCCACGAGTGTGCAATGTCACAAATCCTAGTTTTGGCAGTTTCATTTACACAGGGTAACCCTCCCCCATCTCTCTCTCTCTCACACACACACAAAAGCTTACTATACTTACTTACTAATGTGCAATCAAAGCTCCCTTCCCTGTTC
This sequence comes from Anas acuta, assembly GCF_963932015.1. Lineage (NCBI taxonomy): Eukaryota > Metazoa > Chordata > Aves > Anseriformes > Anatidae > Anas > Anas acuta. Next base: position 8,681,661 of record NC_088987.1, read on the forward strand.
CTCTCCTGTGCATAGGGCAGGGGTAGACAGGAGCACTGTTATCAGGCCATGCAAGAATTACTGAAAGTAATATAGAAACCAAAGTGAAGTAATTTTATGGAGAGGATTAAATAATTGCACTACAAGAAAATGTCACTGCACGTTTCCTTGGGGGACTGAAAGGCGTCAGTTCTTCCCTCAAGGTGCTCATAACTTCAGCAGATTTTAGCAGGAATCATGTTCCTGGGAGCCTACACGTCATTTTTAAGGTAAATGACCAGCACAAAATGTACCAGCTCTTATCTCAGTAGGACAAAATTAGCTACCAAAAAGTTACAGTCCTTTTGTCATGAACAGAAAACATCAGAAACCAGAGAGTTTAGAAACTGAGGGTTAGAAAAACATTATTTATGGGGATTCACCACCACAGTGCAACTCATCATTAACCAATAAGCCTTCACAGGCAAACAAAATCTGAATAAGCCTTTACCTACCTACTTCAAAGCTCTTTCTTGAACGGGACTATCTACTTGCTTCGCAGCTATCCTGACTCACACACTACGATATTTGCAATACCAGCCTTCACTGAGACACAAAGAAAAACATTCAGGTCCCTGCAAAGAAGATAGCAAACATGTTACAGACTCCTACTGTTTTGCTAAGAGGCTCAACTACTAAAGAGTACTATTTGGTTTTGCTTTCTCTCCCTTTTTAGTGATCTTGTCCCCTTATTTACATAGAGCATCACTGTTCTCAGAGATAAACAAAAAATCTCTAATATTGAAAGCCAATCACTGTTTTGAGCTTCCAGGGTCATTTTTTCCAGTCTGATCTTTACCTGTTTGCAACCTTGGTCAATACTATTTTTTACTAAAGTACTAGCAGCTTTTGTGGGACCTAAGACCCAATTACCATCAAAATACCTTCACACCTTAACAGCTGCTCTAAATGAGCTAATGGCTTATATAGGAATAATAAAATCTGTAATCACTTTATATTGTACATTACATCCTTATGTGGCAGAGATTTGGTACAGTCCTTTAACCAAATGTCTTGGAAATAAGTATTTAACTACAACACTTTATCCACTCATTGGAGCATCTAATGCTCACTGCCTATTTGTGATGCTTAAGTATATTCCATGTGGGGGGTGAAATGTTCCTACTCCATAGCCCAGCACACAAAAAAAGCATGCAGTCTACTCAAACATATGACATTAAATGGCATTCAATTGAATTCTCGGCACCAAATGCAAAGGATTGTGAACCAGCAACCACAGACTGCAGAGGGGCAGAGGAATGACTTCTATTGTATAAAGAGTCAAACATGTTCTTTGTCACAGTAACTGTCACACATCCTTGCCTCCCGGCTAAGCACTGCACCTCCACATCATGGCCAGGAGTTGCCATCTGCATCATCCCAAAATAATTCTGTGTGCAGCAGGTTGTTCACTGTGCCATTGCAAAAGTAGTCAAGTCATTGCTGCATGAAGCCTCTCCGATGGCCCAAGTCAGAAGTTTCCTTTCCACAACCAACCTAAAATGTGATGGTTTTGGTGTTTACCATCAGCAAAAAGGGCACATTTGTGATGTATCAGCTGGAATTAAGGAGGGCGGGGAAGGCACAGCCACTGAGGCAAGCAAATGGAAAAACCTCCAGGCGACCCCATAGTAGAGCAAGAACTCAAAACCATGTATGTGTCCCTCTGCAGTAACTCGGTGTTCAAGCAAAGTTGCCAAAAGGTGCGTGCATAGTAACTCTCCAGCTCTGCTGTCGACCTAATTTAGGCCACATCTTCTGAAACAGTTTGATAAACAATGCAAGAAGCATTTTTCTCCTCTAATACTGATGGTGGTTTTTGATGTTGTCTGGATGTTCATGTTCCTTTTGGGTTTGTTTTTCCCAGCTTGCCAGGTAGACCTCGCAGTTCTCATCTGTTCATGCTGATGAAGTTTCAGAGAATTATGAAGCTCAGAGCTTGTGAGAAAGGCAACTTTGATCCAGTGTCCACCCAAAATAAACAAAGAGATGGATAGGGTCCTGAGGAAGGCTGGTCCTACCATTCAGCTGCCAGCCCTCTGTTCTGCTGGGAAGCTTTTGGCCACCTCACTCTCCTTGGTGTCTGACTCTACTGAGGCCGTGCTGCAGGAATCATTGTACATGTCTGAAAAGGAGGACATGGGCATTGTCACTACAACACGTCTAAAGGATTTCCCATCTACAGTCTTGAGGTTGATTGTTAAAAGCCTGAAATAAAATAAAAAAATAAGTAAAATAATCACAATTCTACCGTTCTCCTATTCCCTTCACTTTAAAAAAAAAAAAAAAGGCACGGGAGGCTCTTTTGGCAAGTAATTAACTGTAATGTGCATGGTTTGGGTTTTCTTTTAAAGCATCAGACATGCTAACGTAATCAGAGCCATAGTTAAGCCACTGAGGCTGCAGACAGAACTGACCTGTTGTGCAGGTGGAGGAGCAGCAATTACCAAACTCCCTTTAAACCACAGCAAAGAATCCTGTTAACTTTCAAGAAGGGTTTTCTCCACTTTAATGAACTGACCAAAACCACCACCAACAAAAACAAACCCAACAAAAACATCAACAAAGGAAACTAATAACTCAGAATAAATAGCTGCTGGCAGCTCTCTATTGCAGGTCCCCAGAGAGTGGCTGTGCCAGATTTTGCTTTGTTCTGTTACCAACAGAAAACCAGGGCACATTTTAGTAAATTATGCTTATGGATGGGCAAAATTTAATCTAAAATTTTAAACCTTTGATCTGCAGAGTCGTTGAGATACAGCTTTTCCAGTGCAACCTGTTTGGGTGTTAGATCAGAACAAAAGCTGAAGGAGAAAGAATGAGTTTTAGTGTTTGTTTGGGTGAGATCTCACCATAGCAGCCCTTTCTCCGGCCTTTGTAGACAGCAGTGAAATATCATGAAAACATTAACAGTTGATGAGATTTTAATATTTTCAAACCTAGACCAGAATCACAGCCCTGATGCTGATCTAAATCCAAATGGTACCTGTGTTAGGATGAAAGCTATGCCACAGTTACAACATACCCAGCCATGTAACACACTCGGATTAGCTCTAAAGTAGCTAGCCCAGGTACTGGTAGTCACAGGAATTTGGTGGAAGATTCAAATTCCCTCTGAGAAGGGGAAAATAATTAGACCAAGGTAAGCTGTTGTGCCTAACTAGCTCTGACACCCAAAGCACCAAATTTCAGGCTAGCTCAGCTGTGTCACCAGAGACTGCAGCACAGACATACACTCAGGCTGAATACTTTAATATAGGAAGTGTACTTTTTATTACTTCCTTTTTCAGCAGATGTACACACACACACACACACACACAGAAGAGATTTTAAATACCAGTAAAACATTTCCTCTGTTACCTGCATTGCTGTTCTTAATTATGTTGTTACTGTCCCCCTCTGCTGGCTGCAGTATACTGGAAGGAACCCATTCACTTTTCTCAGAGACCAGTTTCTTCACTAACCTGTAACTCAGAGAACAGTCAGTGCATTTCCTTACATTCTCTTTCCCTGAGTTGTGTTTCTTAGAGACGTGTGTTGCACAGCTATTTCCTAAACTAAGCAGGTAATGGTTACCAAGTAGGTGTAAAGCATGTGTTTTACCCAGGGCAGTCCTACAGTTATCTGTTGCCCCAGTCTCAGCAGCCTGAGATGGTGACTCAGTACCACAGAACAAGCTCACTTGTAAGCAGATTGTGTGAGAAGGAGGCAATGGCCTTGGTCTGTGTTTGGGACCCTGGACCAAATTCAGAGCTGAATTTGAAAGAAACTGAATCATCCATTTCCCCTCCTGAAAGGATCATCCAGGGTGCATGGTTTTAGTTCACTACTAAAAAGTGCTTCACACTGTGGGACTTGTTCTCATCTCAGCTGAATGCCACTTCTGAGTGAGGGGTCTGACCATACCAGCACTTCAAGGAGATCAGATCTTCCTCCAAATTGGCCATGGAAGGAGAACTCAGACACCTTGCCAGGTCTGTTCCTAACACTCACTTTATCAATCATGCCTGAGATACAGCCTTATATCTAAGCCTTTGGAGCTAAACGTGTTCTCTGGTTCACTGCTGCAGCTTGGTGGAAGGCAATGAGATTCTACGGATGTATCCTATCAAAGGATGCGGCCTTTGACAGCTGTCCTGGCTAGGTGTCAAAATCCCAAATATTCTCCTTTATTTCCCTTCATGCAAACTCCCATCCTCTCAAGCCTCACGTCACAATCATTTGGGATGAAAGTCAACTAGGTGGAATTAAACAAAGCTGCTCCTATGCTCATGCTCACCACTGCCTTTTCACACTTTGGTCAATGGACTGAGTGGATTCAGACAGAGTTTGAATATGCTTTGGCATTTTCCTGAACATTTTCTATCTTTTCCAATAGACTGTAGACATTCTACCTGTTAAATTGTCTCTCTGCTGTACTTACCATTGTCCATTTTCTCCTTCCTGCACAAACTGCACTAGATCTCCATCCTCAAGTGTAAGAGAATCTGGGAAACAGCTGTCAAAACTTCCTTCTACCCGAAAAAGATTGGTCCCCTAAAATAAACAAAAAAAATGCACCAGAATTATAGTCATTATGGAGGAAAGAACATTGTGCAACAGGAAGTGAGTTTGGTTGAACACTGAATCAAGAATTTCAAGCTAGCAGATATTTCTCTTCTGGGGAATTGTGTCACTTTCTATTATTTTTATCATGCCCATGATTAAACATTATTAAAACTCAGGAAAGAACTGTGCTGTGCATCCAGGCTTCAGAATTAACCAACCAGACATTATTCTGATACAGAAACTGAGTTTGTGACACCAGCTTATGTTACCTGGAAAAGTCTGGAATTATATTTTTAGAGGGTTCAGTGTTTTCTCCCACTTTTGTAATTTAGCAATAAAGGTAAAGCTATAGCTTACAAGTAAGGGTGGCTTTTAACGGTACCGATCCTTATCAATAAAATAGCCTTAGAATAATTCCTTAACATGCCAGATCAAACTCCCATCTTCTGTCTTGCCACACATCCATGAATTTAAGGCAGGTATGAACACAAACTTTGTAGGCTAAATCTTGATCCTTAGAGAAGAAAAGGTTGTACTGTGAAAGGTTGTACTTTATTTTGAAAAAGGAATTACGTTGTTAGGGTTGGTCTCTTCCTCCATGTCTGAAGAGTTGGAGAGTTCATCCATGCTGGAGGGGATGGCTTCAAAATCTTCAAATGTGTCTAGAGATGGCAGTTGCCTGCTGGGCCAACCTTTTTGAAAGAGATAAAACAAAAAGAGTTAGCTATTGGTCATTAGCTGCTTTCAGACTCAGTCTTTTAAAAATAAATGTCACAGGTTCGCTTCCTGCTATTTCACATACTGAATTACTCATACCTTTTTACAGCTTCTTCCCTGATTTTGCCATAAAAATTACATTGCAGCTATTAGTCTCTCTCTAAAACACCTGTACCAGTTGCTGTCATTTGTAGGAGGGTGGACTGTGTGGCCATGATGCACATGTGCATCAATACCTTCTGTGTTTACCATCACTAAATCTCTTCAGTTCATGAGGTACAATAAGCAAGGTCAGGAATATTTCTGTATAGCAAGTACTGTAGCAAATTATGACTGCCAAAATGATTTTCAGAAAACCACGCTCATTCATTTTCTAGCTTACCTCCACATATTTATCTACAAATCAAAGCCACTGAATTTTGGTTGACTTATCTCCATCACACCCCAAGGTAATATTACCATCTGAGCAACTTAAAAGACTGTGCCCTGGAGTAGGCTGAAAATGCAGGGAAGGGACAGAATAAACAAGGTGCAAGGCAACCAGACCTCTGGTGGTAGGTTATTAATAATTATTTAAATAATTATTTAAATTAAATATAAGGAATATTTAAAGAATAATTAAAGAATAAAAGTAATTTTAATCTTTATTTAAGAATAAATAAGTGTGTGGAACGTGTGGTTGTGCAGCTCTGCAGCCCCTTCTCCTTCCTCCTGTTGCCCAGAGGTTGTGGCTGCCCTGACCATTACACTTCAGTTACGAGAGACAGCGACTGTCTTCCACCAGACCAGCATCCTCAGTCATAACCCTACAGGTATGGTTATGTCACCCGGGTGACATTTTTCAAGGTATAACCTAGTCTCTGAAGTGGCGTTCATGTGCTGCATTGTGAGTGTTCACACCAAGATAAAAGAGACGATTTCAGTTACAGAGCCCACAGAATTTAGAACTGGACCCCGTATCCTCTATCAGTAGAATAACACCAGCAAAACACAACCAGCTGTCTGTATGTACAAGAACATGTTGATGGTGTTTAGATTTAAACTGCTATAGCAATTTTAGTTCAAATTTGCAAGTCAAGCTATAAATACCAGAAAGAAAAGAAAAGAAAACAAAACAAAACACAACTTCTCGCTTAGACAAAGCATCAGTGATCTTTTGCCACTGTTATTCAAAGGATATATCCAAGGCAGAAAGCTAGGCAGCAAGAATTTCTTACAAATACATGCATCAATCTTCCTCTTTCACACAAATTGCTACAATAATTTCAGACGTACTTCATTCAAGCTATAAAATATCACAGATCAAATTCTGAGCTCTCTGACATCCGTTCAAAGAATTATTTTCAGCTATGCCTGAAGTGCAGGAAACCAGATTCTGGGACATTGTTTCTATAACTGCTACTGATCCAAGCTTGTTCTCTCATTGCTTTCAAGGAAAATAATGTTCATTGTACAAGAAAAATATCTTTTAGTTAAAGAGAATAAATGTTGTCGTAAACTTACATTACACTCTCGAATCAAGATGATGATAAATGTTTTAATTTTGTTTACCTGTCTGTGAAGCAGATCTAGGTACAGGTCTCGTGGTGGAACCAGTATTACATTTAGTCTGGGCCAATATGGTGTTCTCAAAAGCATCTGTGATAGGAAGTATAATTTTTTGTCTTAAAGGTGAAACAGTGACCAGACAACCAGTACAAAGTGACTTCCAGTATCACCTCTGCAACTGGTTGTCTCTTAAACAAACAGGTGGATTGGGATCCAATGGTTATAAAAAGAGGAGATATTTGATGAGCACAAATGAGTGAAACTACTGCAGTATTCCTCAGAACAATGTGGGAATGACAGAGAACAGCCATATGAGTCAAACAAATACCGATGTGAAATAACGCAAGCAATTGCTGTGCAGTGCAGTGTTCTATTTCTCTACAGCTTCCTCACCCATTTTTAACATACTTTTCTTGCAGCTTTCAAATCATTCTGTAGGTGGTGGTATATGGGATTGATGTTCAACCATACAGCAATGAAAACGGACCAGGGAGGCTCTTCTTCCCTGCCAGAACTGAATGACAGCACTCTTGAAGAATGCGGTTTTGTGGGGGAAGTTTTTATCTAAGTAAATCAAATCCTTAACATTGTTAACTCTGTCAGAGCTCTGGCAACAGCAGTAACATCTTCCAGTAAAGGGATGACAATGCTCACTGTTTCCTGCTTAAAGAAACTCAGTCTGGCAAGGGCTCTTATGCAGTAGGACCATATTCTTTAACCAGTGAGGATCAACTCTGCTCTGGAGTCCTGTCACTAGTACTTGCACCTTGAAATACCTCCTGCCTCTGCAACCAAGTGATATGCTGAGAAAAGCGTCTATCATGGAGAAAAGTGAGCTATAATCACTGCGGTTTGGGAAAATGATGCTGAGTGCCAGATTAATTCCAAACTTAGTGCCAGGTGTCACAAGCATGAGGAAATATTCTGCAAACAGCAAAACCACTATTTCATCCGCTGCCTCTGAACTTCTTCCAGCCTCTCTGTTCCAGTCTCCTCCTTTGCTGTCTCCTGGGAGCAACAGAGCAGGTAGCTCTGATGTGTTAACAATTCCATCACTGGCCTGGCCATCTGTCCTTTCTACCAGGGTTTTGTGCAGAGCAACACAATTACAAGAAAGGATTCCTCAGCCTATGTGTCTCTTCTCCCTCTCCTACAACGGGGGTACCTGACTGCTTGTGTCCCACAGAGCAATGTGCTCTGGAAGATTCTTGTACAAGGGGAAAAGTTGGCATTGGAAGTTGGCGATCTTCCAGTAGTTGGAGAATCACTTCCCAGTTTAACTTTTTTGGTATTGTTTATTAAACAGTAATCGATGAACCTGCTGCAACAAACAGGTGGAAATTCTGCTTGACTGAAATGAAACACTGCACCTTAAATGGATATTGATGTAGTCTAGCCTCTTTTGTGATCTTCATGCATGTGGCTCTTGCTCCTCTTATTAGGTGCAAAGCCCAACAAGGGAAGAGGGATGCAAGTGGCCAGACTGCAGGTGAAGGTGAAAAGTAGCCCCTTGGATCCCTGCTGCTAAACTCTCCTCCCGCTCCACAGTGTAAGGTAGAAGCTGGGTAAAAAACCCAGATCCAGATCATAGTCTAGAGCATTATTTCCCAAAATAGGCAGATAATTGAGGTTTTAATTTAGGCCCATCTCTAGGTAAAAGCTCATAAATATGGCATGAGTGCAGGTGACAAGAAAAGAGATGACATGTTTTGTTTATCACAGTTAAACAGATAAAGTGACACCAAACCCTGAATGCCTACATGGAGTCCAGTGTCATCCACCAGCAGCGATGAGATGTGAATTGGGTGAATAATATCAAAAGATTGCCAAACAGGTTTTCATGCAGGATGGAAATACTCATACCTTCAAACCCCAAGGGAGTTGGATCACTCTTTATTTCATGTCTCTTGACTTTAACTGCAGGAACAAGGGGACCTGTGTGAAGTTTGCAGAGTCACAAGGCTGTAAATACTGTTAAAAGAGAAACTTGCTTTCCCATTACCTAGAACCATGACCTGCCTAATACTTTCCATGTTGCCCAGAAAAATGACCATCCCCTAAGTTCTAAGTGGTGAAGACAAACACTTCTGTGGTGTGAATAGGAAACGGGCCTCTTTTTGCAAAAGTCATTAAGACACAATAAATGTATCTGCTTCCAAACAGGATTCACAGATGGTTTATCTCACTCTTGTCCAGGAGATGGCACTAATGCAGGGAGACTCACAATCTCAGCTTCCTATAAGGCTGGCAGGGAAAGGCTGAAAAAAGCCAACACTTAAGTCCCACAGAACTGGAGGGCATCCTTCACAGCTCCATGGACAGTGCTTCTCCTGTGTCCTGACTACACATGTAGAGAGCTTATGATGTGATGGAGCTAAGCTAAACATTTTTTGAAGCATATGCTGTAAATAAAATGCTTAATTGGAAAGCACTGGTTTTGTTTTCTGGCTTTTAAAATGATTACAAAAGTAGTTTTCTCATCCTCCCAAGAAAATTCCAACAGCCCAATGGTAGACAGGATCCTATGACTTTTTTCTTTTACCCAAACCTTAACAAAGTTTGAATTTCACTGTAATTCATACACACTCTCTTAATAAATCACACTACAGAACAACCCTAGTTTGCCCATTTTCTTTCTATGTATGTGCTTCTTTCTATTCCCTACATTAGGAAGTAATTTTGTAGGTTATCAGTTTTCCCATTACCTAATAATTGACCATATATATCTGAAGCTGATGACAAAGACTGGACACTATAAGAACCTCTTTTCCCACGCTGTGCCTGTAATTTTCATGTGGTAATGCTGAAATATTGTCTAAAGAGGTTGGCAAAGAAGTATTTATATAGAGTGGTCACATCACATCCTTCTCCTTATAAACTCCACCATACTTTCACTTCCTGCCACTCTGAAAGTATTCTAATCATAACTGTAATTACACTAAATATGCTTAAAACTGGCACTAATTGCTACTCTATTTTTGATTTGATTTCAAGCTTTCTTATTGATTACTGCTACTCAAAGAGCACAACCTATCTTTCTTGAAATCTACAATTCCTAAGCAGCTTTAAGGAAATGGAAAAATAATTTCTGTTGAATTTTGTCTAAATTAAATGCATGGGGAAGTTGGAAAACTAACCCAAAACAGCCAAAAGCAAATAGAGTTTCCAATGAAATCATCACCACTCCTTGAAGCTGAGAAATGGGAGCACACCTTGACACAAAGTTCAGATGTCTTGGCCTGCCTCCCTACAGGTGTTATACTTGTCCTGATTCTTCTTCTACTGCAACCACATGCATTTGTAAAAACTAAGCTTGATAACTCACTCTGTGAACAGTTTTTGGCAGCAAATGAATCAGTCAGCAGGGAGGGAGAAGGGTAGCTAAGCAAGCAGCATGACGGTACCTTTGGTCACAGCAGATGCGTTAGCTGTGGTGCTGATGGAGGAGGCTAGGGAAAAGCGACGGGTAACTTCTCTTTCCTTAGATTCTGGATCTGGGAGAATAGATGCAATGCAGGGCAGGATTAGAGGTTAATAAGCACTGAGGTTAAAAGATGTCCAAAGCAAAGCAGCAGCTGGAAAAGGGTAAATAAAAGGTAGGTTGCTCCCTAAAACAGACAGGAGAGATACTTTCTACAAAGTGAAAAGCACAGAAAAGAGTTTATATAAACATATTTTCAAAGCAATTCCAATTGAGCCAATCTTAATGCTGCCGAAGGGAAACTTAATGTTTTAGCCAGTTAATGTTGTAGCAACCAAGTAGTCTAAGTACAGCTACAAAACACAGAGATGAGGATGATGGTTAGAGCGGGGTGTGTGTCTGCGGATGAACTTCAGATTATTTAGACACTGAGCTGCTTGTTCTGTGATGACTGGCCTGAAATACACTGCAAACCAAACACAGTTTAGAATTCACGTTTGTCATTTCTGTGAGTTCGCTGTGGGAATGTCCTCTCCTTATGGGTGTAAATCAGCTCAGAAATATGAAGTCACCAGAGAGTTTTTTTTGTTTGTTTGTTTATTCCAATTCAAATCATGCCTTTTCCCAAAGGCTGTTTGGGAATAAACACACAACTTTCTAAGATTTCACTGTGAGATGTGAGCCGCATTTTTTCTCAAAATAGTTCATAAACAGATCAAAGGTATAAATGGACTAACCACTAGCTTCAGTGAGCCCATAATGTTTCAAAACACTTTCTCGTCTTTAAGCAGCTCTTAGGAGGTTGCATCTACACATCCAGAAGCACAGTAACATGGCTCTTGCACCTACCAACTACAGCAGCAACACTTGGGAGAAAAAGTTGCTTGCTTACAAATATTTCAGGATTAAAATTTCAGTCTCTTCTGCTGCAAACAGTCCAAGCCCATGTGATGCATTGCTCAAGTGAGTATTTTCTTTGAGACATGAGTAAAGCTATTCCTAGCCTTCAGATCTCAGTTTCAGTAAGATCCTTGAACAATTAACTATACCAGGACACAGCTTCAGCTGAAAATGGCATTAGAACTGGTTTTAAATATTCTGTTGAAGCTTTGAAGATTGTTAAAAATTATTTGTGATTTTCATGTTTTGATTTTTTAAAATATCAAAGAAAGATTTCTGTAAAAAATAAATCGTTCTATTTTCATTGAAGATTTTCCTGGGGCAGGTCAAGAATTATATCACAGAAAGCTCTTTGTAGAACATGCATATATCTTTGCTGAATCTTAGCCTAGATGTTTCCAGTCAGTGACTATGATTCAGAGAGACTCTTCTATTCCAATAGCTTTCTTTTCTCTTATTGTATCTTCTTTTTTCTTTCTTTCTTTCTTTTTTTTTTTTTTTTTTTTTTTTTCCATGGTTATGTGTCAAACAGCACTGGAGTAAAAGAAATGTCATGTGATTTTAAACTTCAGTTTTAAATATGCTCTGCAAAACTATATTACTATGAAGATTTGTGTTTCAGGAATCTTAAAATTCTCTTTCACACTTGTCAACCTCACATCTCCCTATTTTAGTGTTGAGTCACACAACATTTCTCTTTACACTGTTTTTTTCCATAGTTCTGCCTCATAAATGTCACATTCACTGTCTGTTTCCAGTGGAGCAGAAATTAGCATGAGTGGTCAAACAGCAATTTCTGCAATGTTTGTTATGCCAAAACATCAGGGAACCATATTAGCTCTGTAAAATCTCAGTGTATTTTTAACTGTACTTCTGCCTTTGTAAAAAGTCTGTAACTCCTGTAAGCATTAATGCAGCTCCTTACTCACATATCGATAGCAGTAAATTGATATCGATAAGCACACATGTTCAAGTATATCCTTATTTATGCCTCCTAAGGCTGAATTAAAATGAGAGGTTAAGCTCTGCCCTCAGTGATGATTAATACAGAATTATTCCAAATGTAGGCTGCTGTGACCGCCCTTATTAAAATGCAAAGAAAACTTCACTTTGTACTCATAGGATTTGGTTACATTTACACTGCTTCTTGCAGCTCTTGAAGACCCTGTGCCAGTTCTGAGGAACTGGAGCTTCGCTCCACAAGCCATGACAGCTAATGCTGCGAGAAGGGAAATGCAAAGTGCTGCAAGTGTGGGTTTTTGTATTTGGTGCCAGTTCTGGTATGAGACTTGGGGCTCTCCATACTGATGGAGTGGAGGCTGGTGAGGCTTCTCCTCCACACATCAGCATTTCCTTCGCCAAAACACCATGGTGCTTCTATACAAAGTCTTCTTCTCCATGATATCTACCTCAAGCAGACAGTTCAGCAATGCTTCAAGCATCCATTTGGCAATCTTGTTTTCCCCCGGTTAGACTCATCATTTTGTTGTTCAGACTTTCCCTTTTATGTGTTCTGGCCATGAACAGACACAATGGGTCCAAACCACAGTAAGCTGAGCTCAGCATGCCATCTTCTGCCAGGGCCAGTAATGAATCTTTACACAAAAGGGTCAAAAGCAGGACAAGGTTACTGCAGTAACTTCCCCATTACCTTCTCACCGTTTCCAATCTGCTATAACAGCCAGTTATGCTGGCAGCCAGTCAGTGCTGGCGTGGTTTTTGTCACAACATTGCCTACAGAAATGACCACACTTTGCAAAACGTTGAGGCCATTTGCCAAGTGGTTTCCTTTAGGCCAGATTAATAACTGAACAGCACGACAAAGGGAAATCAGCAAACATGGGCTGTTGCGTAGGGGAGGTTTGTCACAGGAACCTCAAGTAACCAGAGCCAGCAAGTCTTTGAGCCGACAGTGGCTACACCTTACGGGTATGAACTCTTCTGAAGTGTGCCTTGCTCTCTGGAACATGGAAATACTGGACAAAACACAAGACATCTCACATGACGACACAACTTCAGATAAAAAGGAGACGGAAACCCAAACCAAAAATGCAGATCTGAACTCCCCTGAATTACAGCGTTATCCTGCACTTGGCAGATCTGCATATTGTGATTGATCTCCCCAAGTCAGAGGATCTGAAAACCACTCTTTTTTTTTGCGTTTTCAGAACGTTGATGTGGTTTACCAATCTTACTGCCTTATCCTTGCAGCCATAATCTTACAGCTGCCCTAGCTCTTGTCGTATTCTCTCTTTGTAACATTTTACTATAACTCCTCTGTATTTTTCTTTTTACTCTTCTATCTTACTTCTTCCTCCTTTGATGCTGACCCTCCTCATCAGTGCATACTAGCCCTTTGTCTCACATAAGAAATATTTTTCAGAGCAAGGGAAAAGCAATATAATAACAATTAAAAGAATAATTACCTTATATTTTCAGAGTGATTGTGCATACGGTCATTCAATTTCATTTCTATTCACATCTCTTTCTTTCCTCTAAGGTCTCTTCCTAGTACAGTCAGGAACATGCAATGCTCTCTACTCATGGATATTAAGTGTCTTCTAAACATCTATGCACAAAGACTCACATCATTTTAGAGTGTCATACAACACAATTTGGTAGAAATGACTACAAACTCCAGATCTTCTAAATCCCAGTTCCTCCGTCTTACCACTAGGTCATGGCTGAGCAATATTTGATAAACCAAAGGCTCCAGCCAATGAATGATTTAACACATGAAAACCTAGCGCAACACAACACAAAGATGATACTCTTCCTTACAAGCCAGTAAACTGCTGAAAGAAGTTAGGTTGTCTAAAAAAGATCTTCGCACTTTGGCCCTTGGAAAAAAAAAAAAAAAAAGAAACAAACCTTACTTGCACTGTGCACTATGAAAAGATCCAACCACTCAACTTAAAGCTTGCCTTGCCAACACTGCCATGAGAGCCATTACTGGTAACAAGGTCTTGGAGGAGTCATAAATGCGTATCAGACAGGCGCATTTGGGTGGGATGCGGCAGCACTCTAGGAAATAGTGATGGATGGCACTATGTGATGGAGAGAACATTGTGGGAGTGCAGGAGACAGATGGCCAGAGACCAAATGCTGCATGTGGTGATTTTACCTTTGGGTGGAGCTCTGCGGTTGGAAAGACCTTGCAATGTGAATCGCTTTCTAGCAAGCGCTGTGCGCTCAAGGTTAAGGCTGGTGGAAGCATCAACTAGGAGAGAGAGGGAGAGGGAAGAGAAATAAGGAAGGAAGGGTCAGCCATTCAGCTTATGGGAAAGGAAAGGTTAGCACTGGATGACAACTGAAAATAGAGATTTTTTTTTGATTCAGTTCAAGCCTGAGCAAGAGCTAATCAATTAGAAAGGTGACATGAGGTCAGGGTGATTAAATCAGCTGAGCTAAACAGAGCCCCCAGGCTGAGTTAGGCTCACTGAGTTTCAATGGAGAGCAACAAACAAACAAACAAAAAAAGAAAAACAGGTGATGGGATGTAGCTCTCATCAAAGGAAAATACAGTTTAGCAGCAAGCTCATTGAAAAGGATCCAGTACCTTTGACTAGGAAAACATGTCACTATGGTTGGAACAGCAAGGCTGTAGGGAGAAATAAGAGAAGCCTTGCAGCACAAGACATGCACAGACAGCAGCATTGTGAGCAATCACACTTTTGCTAGCCAGTACCAGCACTGCGGAGTCTGCCAGGATCAGCCCCTGTAGCTGCTATGCTCAGCCTTACCTGCTGGAGTCTTTCTAACAGCCTCCAAAGCTGGCAGATAGTAATGCTCTCAATCAGTGGTTAGCTGGGATGTAAGCAGGGCCATGCCATCAAAGCTTATATGCCAGGCTCCTGCGTGAAAAAGCCAGCCATGCTGCCTGACACTCACATTTATCGAGAGGAGTCACAGATGGATCTAGGTCCTGGGACTCTGGGTTTCAAAGATACACAGTTACTCACATTGCAGGAAAGAGGTGGGCCTAGATCAAATCCCCTGATCTGTGCATTCCTGCCAAATCATGTATCTGTCTCTTTCTTCACGTGGGCAGGTAACACAGAGAGGTTTATGGCAAAAAAGCAGGAGAAAAGCCATGTGTTGGCTGCCTGGTTCTCTGTCTTGGGATTGACCACTAGCTTTCTCCTCTTCATTCCATACACTGTCCAGTTAAAACCATTAGAGGCACAAATGAAGACCAGAAATACAAAGGGAACACAAAGAGACAGTGAATCCAAACTGACAGACAAGCAACAGATAGAGAAGCTGTGTTTCCAAAAGAAAGTGCATCCTATCACATCCTGATCTGCAGCCAAAATAATTCAGGATCCAAAGTGCCTGCACACATAGGTGGGTGTGAGATGAACAGATTTGAACAGTACTTTTTTTTTTTTTTTTTTTTTTTTTTAATGTCAGTGTGGTCATCTGCGTGTCAGATGCATCTGGTGGGGAAGTGCTACCAGGTGACAGCTTCAGCTGTGGGGCTGCACACAGGTGCACTGGGAAGCGCTCAGCTTTTGGACTGCCTCTGTTGGCCTCAGATCCATTCCCTGCCGTGAGTGCTCCCACTGCTAGGCAATACCTGTAAAACTACCATGGGCCTGGTACAATGCCCTGCAGGCTGAAGTTTGGACCACTCTGGATTAGCTTATAAATAAACCAGAAACAGGTATATAAAATACATTTTCTTCCTATTTGTGTACAACAAGAAAATCCATAGTACTTGATCATCACAGCGTCATGAGGAAAGGGCAGGGCTGGGGGGGGATGCCAGTTGTTCAGCTGTGGATTATATCACTTCACTTAGTGAATCCTCTCTCACTTAGGATTTCACAAGTCCTCACAGCATTCCAGCACTAGCCAGTCATTAAAGACTGGTTTCTAGTGTCATACTGTCTCCACCTGAGTTATTTCAAACCTTTTCCTTCAGTCTGCAGGTATACCAAATCATCCTGAAAAACACCTCCAAACATAATAAGGACTGGGTCTAGCTGGGCAACAAGCTGAACATGAGCCAGCAATGTGCACTCGTGGCAAAGACAGCCAAGAGCCTTCTGGGCTGCATTAGGATGAACCCTGCCAGCAGGTCCAAGGAGGTGATGCTTCCTCCAGCTCAGCACAGGTGAGCCCCGTGAGTCTGGTGCTGAGCTCCCCAGTGCAGGAGAGACATCAACAAACCTGAGTGAATTCACTGAAGGGCAATGAATATGATTAAGGGACTGAAGTAGCGGATATATGAGGAGAGAGGAAATGGGATTGTTCAGCCTGGAGAAGAAAAGGCTGAGAGGGGGGCTTATGAATGTATATAAATTCCTGGTGAGAGTGAGTAAGGAAGACAGAGCCAGATGTTTCTCAGTGGAGCTCAGTGACAGAACAAGAGGCAAGCAGCACCAAAAGGAATCATATAGGGGAAAAAATACAGGAAATTCAATTTAAAAATATGAAAATACTTTTCTACTGTCAAGGTTAAATACTGGGACTTTGTGCCTTGGAAGGTTGTGGAATCTCCACCCTTGGACATACTCAGTTCAGAGCAACTTGCTCCAGTTGACCCTGCTTTGAGCAGGGTGCTTGGACTGGCTGATCTCCAGAGGTTCTTGCAGGACTTGACTCCCATATAGCTTCATGTCATTGAATTTACCGATCAGGTCCACACAAATGACTGTTTTATACGTGGACAACACATAATCACATGCACTTAGCCATAACAGTGATGAAGCTGATACATCTTGCCAATAGCAGCTCACACACACTCACACACACACTCCGTACTTCTGAAAGAAAACATTTGAAAATTCACATTAACTACATAGATATTGGGAGCGATACAGTCAGTAGGTGGCACAAAAGAGACAATTTTAGCAG
The DNA here is from genome assembly GCF_963932015.1 of Anas acuta. Taxonomy (NCBI): domain Eukaryota; kingdom Metazoa; phylum Chordata; class Aves; order Anseriformes; family Anatidae; genus Anas; species Anas acuta. Next base: position 8,698,675 of record NC_088987.1, read on the forward strand.
AGCACAGCATGTGTACTGCAGACCAGCACAGCCCTAGTCACAGAACAATTCCTATGCACCTTTATGGGTAGGACCTAACTGTACATCCTTAAAATGACTGAATTCAGCCCCTGCAGAGTCCCAGCTAGAGGCGCTGGTGCCTCACAGGGACACATATTAAAGTTTCAAATTAAAGTGAGACATCTAAAACCAGATAGCTCTTCCGTTGGCTCTCTCCACAGTGTGTTTTGCAGGGCAGAATGCACGCACACACCCTGAATCCCACAGAGAGAAGTGACTCACTGCTCAGCCCTGCAGGAGCAGCCACATACCAGAGCATGAGGTGGCTCTCAGCTGAGCTAGCAGTGAGGAAGAAAGAAATTACAGTGAGAGCCCTACGGAACTGCTCATAGGAAAACAGAAGACAGAGTGAAAATCAGCATACAGGGTGATCCCAGCTCCCACACTCATGTGCAAGTTGGACCAGTTAAAAAACACCAATAATTTCCACAGAAAATTTTGAAAGCTAGGGTTTATGAGTTTAAAATTAAAGATTGCTTTTCTGCTTTTCCATTTTCTTAAATTTTAAAATATTTCACATTTAAAAAAAAATGAAACAGCTTTTTAATTTATGAAATTGCATTCTTTTATGAGAATCCATAACTTTTGCTGCTGATGAAAACTTATTGTGATGAAAATCTTTTGACACATAGCCTACTCTTCAAAGAAAAACTATTCAATATTTTTTGACCATCTCTATTAATAAAGGGATTAAAAAAAAATAAAATGCTGTGCTTTAGCATTTCAAAATAGTACCTAAAATAGAAAGTGGCGTTCCTGCTACTGCCAGAGGAGATCCAGCTTCTTTTCAATGTTCATTTAAACCTGCACTGTATAGAATATATCTATTGTATTTACGCCCTCAAATAATGGAGGGATTTTCGGTGAGTGCATGTGCATTTACTTAATATACACTAGTGGGAAACTTATACCCAGAGGAGGCAAGAAAATCTCTGACATAAAGTAAGGAAATTTGTTAGGAAAGTTCATGGACAACCTTAAAATTAAATATGTTTAGAAACCAACTTATCCAGGATATAGAGGGTTAAAACACACATACTATACCTCCCAAGTCATACTTAAAAATAAATAAATAAATAAACAAACATAGAGAGCACTGTGATGCAGCAAAACTCAGACTTAAAAATTCCTAACTTGGTAACACTTTTTGGTATTAGTGAAGTTTTGCTCAGGTTTGTAGCACTGATTTTTGATCTTGAACTTAAACAACACACATTCTGAGTATCGTCATCAAACTCTAGAAATGAGTTTGCAAAAATAAAAATATTACCCTTTGGAAGCAAAAAGCTCTGTCTCAGAACTCCTACCTCTCTTTTGTCTGGCATTGGGACTGGAATTCCTGTTTTTATTGTTAGACGCTTCCACATTTGATGTCTCGGATTTGTTTTCATATATGTTTGATGACTTCCTGCTATACCTTTGGACAAAAGAAATACAAAAATAGTAACATTCCTGCTTAATACCCAATGGAGCACTCAGATATTAGCACTAAGCATTCTTTGTTACGATCAGATGTTGAAACTATAATTTATGGAGTAAAAGGCAGGTTTTAAAACTGTGTTCTATAAAACTCTGCATCTGTGCAGGCATGTATGGTGGAAGAAGCTATTCTGGCCCTTGCCTCCTTCCTCCTTTTACAAGTCCAGCAGATTTGGAAGGAAGAGGTGAGAAACTGGGTTAGAAAATAGGACCCCGGTTCTCTGTTCTTTGAGGCATGAATGTATTTGACCCCAGGAGAGAAATGTGTACTGGATGGTCATGTAGAGGTCATAGCATGTGGAGAGAAACATACGGTTTCCGTTGGCTCCAGGATCTCCCAACTTCTGTTTCTTCTTTGAAAACATGAATCCAAGTGGGATATACCTATATACAACTGAACCACAGACCAGTGGATCTTTCTTGCCTGATTTGCACAGGTACTTTGCCATCTGTAACGGGAATGAGCCCCCTGCCACAGGTTTGCAGGGCATTAGAGCTGCAAGGTTCTTATCCTCTTTTTTTTTGCAAGTGCCTGGTGGTTTAGTCTGTGTGTTTGACTGTTATCTTTGGCAGACTGGATGTTCCACCCATGTCATTATTTCTACACACTTGAAATACTCTGTCCCAAAATGCTCATTACTAACATGTATCAGCGATTACATTGCTGTTTACAGTTAACATATGAACTTTTTTTCTTAATGTTCATGGTGTCTGTCTTGCTGTAAGGGAAAGTCCAAGTTATCATTAAAATCTTCAAAACATTTGGAGATCCATGAATACATGTACCTTTTATAAGTACAAGCGTACATAAGTACAGCATGGGACTGCTTTGTATTTGAACCTCTGACCTGTTTCTGATGGAACATTAATGGAGGTCTCTGTTACCTCCTGCACTAAATCAAAATATGATTTTGCAGCCTGATGTCAGATACAAAATGGGGCTCAAAATAAATACGGGAACAAATCCAAAGCACACTCACATTTCCTTATTCTTTTTTCTCTGTTCCTTCTCATCTAGGCTGAGATATCTATGAAACATGCAGCTGACAGAGTTAAAGATTTACAGCTGCGAGAAAGACAGGAAGAAAACACACCAGCTTCTTTGAAACAGAATCTGCAGTAAAATTCCTAGTGTCTATCTGTGTGCACAGGATATTTTTACATGGATGTGTGACTTAATCAGTTATTTCCAAGAAATCAGAGAGTTAAACCATTAGAAAAATATTCTATTTAAGCTGTTGATGTTTAATAGATTAGAAAACAATAAAAAAGGATCATTTCATTATCACTAAAATGCAGCAACCATCCCTTCAGAGGGATACAGCAGCAATAGATACCACAGGACATCTCATTTCAGGATTAAACAGTGAAACTTTGGGGAAGAATTTACAGAGAGAGATTTTAAACAGACTGAGCAGACTTAGGGACATGTGATAACCACCTGGATCAAAGGCTCCAGCTCTAAGTGTTTATTTTGCAGAGACCCCAGCTCCAATTCTGAGTCAGCCCAGCCCTGGCTTAGCTCATGGAATTACATTCCCAAGTGTTGCCACAGCATGTAAACAAATAAAAAGGACTGTCAGTGAATGGATGTGGCTTGGGGATGGGGTTGGAATTTTCTGCAAAAAGATTTCCCCAGTGTGACAGTACAGGTTTGATAATTCCCAACAAGCAATAGCCTTTTACACAAGGGCAATGCAGGAGAGGGTGTTCCAATGTTTAGATAACATCTCACTAATTAATTAGCCTCCAACTTCTGGCAGAGCACTGATGATGCTGGCTGCTGTTTGGCTAATACTGCCTTCCACTGGCTAAATAACAGCACCTTTCACAACCGGCGCTGCTTAGTCATGCCAGTCACAAACACAGACTATGTGCAGGCAGGTGGCTGTCACAAAGCCTAGCTTCTTCCTTCCTCACCTTGCCTCCACCCAGCTTCCCAAAACAGGCTGCAGAAGGAGCTCCACAGCCTGAAGAATCCACTGTTTCTCATCAGCCACTGCAGAGGCATCTCACGCTGCAGTTCCTCTGCCCTTGCTCCTCTCTGAGACACATTACAGAAGATCAATGTGGCTTCAGCTTACAACAGTCAGTAAGACATGCAATGGTACTTCGTGTTTTGCTCTCTCATGAAGTCTTACCATATTTCCCTGTCCTTTAAAACAGCCCAGCATTTGGAGTGGAAGCATCTAGCCTTTCTTTCTCTGGGGGGGTTGGTAGAGTGAGGACAAGCATTTCATTTTTTCTCTGGTTTAATCCACTGTAGGATAACTATCTAATCACATGGCCTTTCCTCCTGGAGTTAATTAATTTCCTGCTGTCATATTTTGTCTATAATTTCTACTTTGAAAATTCTCACTTTAATAGCCTTGTGAGAGGGATATACATCTGGATTGATTTGAAACCTTTTTGTGATTACTGGAACAATTTTTTCCTTCTATCTCAAGGGTGGTTTTGCTGAAAGATTTTCACCTTAAACCTTTTCAGCTTAAACTCCAAACAAAGCATCTCTGAAATATAACCAAGCCTAGAGAGAATGTAATGCAGAATTAACAGAACTGCATCTGTTTAAAATTTCTTACATTGAATTCCACAGCTCTCAAAGACTGGCTGTGTTACCTGGGATCTCTTGGTTTAGTTTGTCCTGCTAAAGCAATCACAAGGAAACATTTACAGTGGTTATGCCATGCCAATTCACATATTAAACTTGCCCAGCAATTGGGTCATTACAAAGATTTGCTGACAGCTCCATTTAACATCCTGAAAATGTTCCAATATCTAAACTTCAAGTTAATTGGGAGCATATGGTTCTTTTGAAAAATCAAATGATGATCTTTGAAATGAATTCTGCATTGCAATTTTGAGTTTCCCCATGAGCAAAACCCTTATTTGCCTTTACATGCCTTTGAAGAATACGAAGACAATTTAGTAAGTTTGTACCCTGGAAGCTAAACAGAACACTAAGAATTTATGTCCTGCAAAGGCACAAAGGCACAAAGAAGACATCTTCCTGATATGCCATGATAGCTGTAGTTACCTGGTTATATTGGAGGAATTCATCGGTGCATGGTATACGCTCTCAGTGATTCTTTGGTGTAATTGACTTGCTTCTGTTAAAAAAAAAAAAAAAAAAAAAGTTAAAAGAAATTTCTCTGAATCGTGTAAGTTGCTTCTGTAAAAGAAAGAAATAAAAAAGAGGGGAGAGGAGAGGAGAGGAGAGGAGAGGAGAGGAGAGGAGAGGAGAGGAGAGGAGAGGAGAGGAGAGGAGAGGAGAGGAGAGGAGAGGAGAGGAGAGGAGAGGAGAGGAGAGGAGAGGAGAGGAGAGGAGAGGAGAGGAGAGGAGAGGAGAGGAGAGGAGAGGAGAGGAGAGGAGAGGAGAGGAGAGGAGAGGAGAGGAGAGGAGAGGAGAGGAGAGGAGAGGAGAGGAGAGGAGAGGAGAGGAGAGGAGAGGAGAGGAGAGGAGAGGAGATGGGATAACTGACTGATAGTCATATTTAAAACAATCGCTGCCCTCATACTTTCCCATATACAGGGAAAAAAAATCAATCACAAAGTAAAGCAAAGAATGGGAACAGTTGCTGTGTGCTTTCATTTGTGTGGAAGGAGATCTTTTGTGTCAGTCTTGAGAAGGCACAGAGTGAAGAACGGGACCCCATCTCCTGACATGCTGATGTAAATGGATGTTTCTAATGTTGCGCTTGAGAGGGAGAACAGACAGAAATCATGTTCCTCAGACTAATTGTGAGTGGAATAATTATTCATACACATGGGTTTAAATCCCAGCAATGCTGCAATCTCCCAACTTATCTTTGCATAGAAGATCTGTTCTTGCTAATTTCACTGGTAGTACTGGACAATGCTAGAACTTATCCCAGCTCCACGATGTCACACACAGCTACAGAAGGAAAGCAATATGATCAGATCAGCTGTGTCCTACCTCTGCATGCCTCCAGTTGTCCTGTCAGGACTTTGCGAATCTCTGAAATCCAAGTGTTTTTCAGCTCAACAGAAGATGCCTGAGAATACAAAAGGAAAAGACAAAGCAGATCTAGTTAAAGAATGTTGTCAGTTCCTTGGATGCCTTGACCTACATTTGCTCTTGGTTTCACCTAGCAATCAACCCTTTTAAGATCAAAAGAAAGCAAAGGCCACTCTTTGAGATGGAATGGCTACTATAAACCTAAGGTCCAGTCTTTGCCTTTCTGTCCAACTCACTAAATAATTTTCCATTACTTCGCTTTCTTTTTTTGCCCAAAGTTGTACTTCCACAATGACATATTGGTAATTTTACTACCAACAGAATGACTGTACAGGACAATTAAAGTCACAACACTGAAAACTTCCTCAAAAGTAATTCTATTAAAAGGAAACATAGACCTTAGAAATAAAGGATTGTTGTTACCTGAATGATATAGACTTCTTCCCTGCCGTTATACCAGATCTCAAACTTCTTGTTATCTCCTTTTACATTTTCTGTAATGCCCACAGTGCTCATCTGTTTGAAAATAGAAAAGAAGAAGCTGGACTCTGGAAAATGTCAACAGTCTTTAAATTCTGTCTCCTCTGAGATGCATTTTTAAAAGACTGCATTCATTTCTGCACCTTAGGGAGTCATTAAAAACAAAGATTTAGAACATGTATTTCTCAATTTATGATTTATCACTCATCATCTTGATTGTCACAGGCAAAATAAAATAACAATTAACAAATATGCTCAAAAGTAACACTGGCTACTATCTGACCATGGGTTTATCCTCTTTGCTTCGTTTGCTTCATACTGCAGGTTGGTTTTCAACACTATGTTGACTCTTGTCCACCTATAGAAAATTTCAGTTTGAGGTTTTCAATTTCCTGTCAGTGATTTGTTCTGCCTATAGGCAGAACAGAGTTCTGAGTCCATGCAGCCATGCTCCTCTCTAAGGGACACTAGGCAGGAACACACAAGGTGCCAGTTTGTAGTGAGTTGCAAAACCAACATCTGGAATTGCAAGACATATGGCTGGATCTGTCTCCAAATTGAAACTAAAACAGGAGCTTCCATTTACTCATGGTTGCGAGATAGCTCCAGATATGGCTACATTCTTCAGCTCCACGTGGAAACCTCCCTGTATTTTGAGAGCCAGACTATTTTTCCCCCTTTCCCGTTACCACATTTATTACCTTTAATGAATTTTTAAAGCTGTACGAAGCCGTCTTCTCATGACCATCTGTGTTCTCCTCTCGTTTCTTGCAGAAAAGCAGCATCTTGGTGTAGAGGAACAGGTGTCTCTGCATCGGTTTGAATCTAGCCAAGTCTTTCACCTTGTTGTGACCCTTCTTGTGGTCAGTCCACACGTTGAAGGAACCTTGCATCAACAGCTTACCAAGCTCACTAACATCCCCCTAGCAGGCAAGGAAACAAGAGAACCTACATTATGTTCAAACTAGGGCAATCTCAAGCACAGTCCTTTCCTCTAGTGCTGATTAAGTTTCCAGGCAGAGGCATGTGCCTAGGCATTCCTTTTATGGAAGAGCAGACGTGTTACATCTGCAAGCCCATCTGCTCATATCTGTGGCCTAAACCTGTGTGGTTTCTTCCTATCACCATTAACCCACTGTTTTCTATCTCCATAATTCCATTTGTCTCCCCATTCACAGTTAGTGTCTAAGGTCTGTCTCAGGACCTCTTTAGATCTGACACACTGTTTGTCCTCTGATGACCACGGAAGTGTCTTTTTCTGACAAGAATTGGGTTTCACAACTCCTGATCCCAAAGCAGTATGAAGACCAATGCAGTCCAGATATCCAAACAAATGCCTTAGCTCTGAAAGATCCAGGTTCAGTTTCTTCTCTGCTATGAGCTTCTGATGTATGCATCCCTGGACAAGAACTGTAAAGACATTTAGATGTCTGGAGACAGACTGGTGCTCAGAGGTATGTAGGTATGTAATTCCCTCCTGTTGCAAAACAGCATTTAAAAGCTTTGACAATTGTTTCTTAGCTCACCGTCTGCAAGCTACGCAACTCTCTACAGCCTTGGGCAAAAAGCGAGTAAATGCACCAAAGAGCCCTAAAAGTATCTGAGGGAGAGTGAAACTATAAGCAGGAACCAGAGCTTTCTGAGTTAAAGCCATTGTCTGAGGACAGGACCACTTATGGGGAAACACTTCAATGGATGTAAATGATATTTGGCTCAGATGCCAGCAGCACAAACAAGTATAGCTCAGTTCATTACTAAAGAGCATAGTAATATGTGGATAGAGGACATGGCAGCATCTACATGGTAATGGGCTTTAGAACTAATGATGAGTATAATTATGCTAATGGCAAGTTTTTCTGGGAGTGCTTTGTATAAGTAGTTTAGGGAATAAGCTTGGTTCATTATTAAAGGACATATTTTCAGCATTGTTATGTTCTGTTGATTATAAGGTAAAGATGTTGGCTCTGAGTGGGAGTGATTTCTTAAAGCACGGAGTGCAAATTGGTCTCTCTCATGCTCCCCTTCTTCTAACCTAGATCCAACTGCAAAATGAGGGTTTGTTGAGGTACTTCTCCACTTCATATCAGGATACTATGAGACTCTCCAAAAGACTCAGTCATTTCTATAATATAACCATTTGCCATTTCTAATACACAGAGTTAGAGAGTTTGGTTTTCCTGCATACAGGACTGTATGTTTGCATCTACGTGTGCAGGCTGGTGTAAACCACAAACCTGCGGAAAGAAGGTTTTGATGAAACAGAAAGCTAAATCAAAAATACGCATTTCCTTTTATTTATTTTTTTTACAGTGTTGAGAGCCTCCTGTCACTCCAGCCACTGTTTAATACAGCACTGAGATCCCGAAGCTCAGTTCAACTTTTGTGATAGCTATGCCTCTTCAGTCTTGGGTCTAGGATTGGGATTATAGCAACAGAAGTGGGAGGCCACAACTGCAGAGAGAAAGAGGATGAATGGGGATGGCAGTTTGCAGCAATTCTACAAAAGACTTTGAATACTAGCCTACAAAACCTGGACTCTTGTCTTCAGTGTGGGCAGAAATACAGAAAGGAGGACACCATTCCTGGGAACTTGTGCTAGTGGACAGTGATATTTTGTCCTAAAGAAAGTTTATTTAAGGTGAATGATTTCATCATTATCTCAGATATAATTATTTCCTGTCAGAACAATACACTGCATTTCATGCTTATGGAAGATAAGAGAGATGTATGAATGGCTCAAGTGCTGCATAGCTAATGGACAAACTACCCAGGCCAAATTGAATACAAATAAACCTTTTGAATACATGAAGATTTATTAGGATGATTGTAGGAAACATCTCTGAAAGTTCTGCTCTCCAAGCTTTACTTTACACTTTTAGTGGCTTTGAAAAAAAAAAAAAAAAGCCCAAACCTTCCATATTGACAATTTCTTACATAAGAGTTCAGCTCCTCAAGACTGTATGTGCACAGCTCCAAGAAATAGAATTGCCTATGCAATTAGGAGCATTCATCAGCTGCCACAAAACCTGCTTTTCCACTGGCATAATATCCATCTCTGAAAGGTGTTTTAGGCAAGTATTTCTACCATGCCTGTGTGGGCATTGTAGACTCCACAAGGTGGGGTGTGGCTTTATGAGCAATGGGAGGTGTTGATTTGGCATCAGACCTGAGCACCAGGGATTGGGGTAATGGGGAGAAGAAAGTATTGGATTCATGTACTTTTACACTTTCACCCCATTTAATAATCATGTAACAAACCATCTCAGGAATGCTGTCAGCATTGGGCTACACATCCAACCGTGCTGCACCTTTTCACATCTTTCAGTCCACGCAATAAAGCAGAGGTAAATGTCTACTAGTACTGGGGCTACTGCCTGGCATTTCATGGAAGTCTGACAAATCCAAAAGTAGAAGGGGAAAAGGGACTATTTTTAAAGAATTATTTAAGAATTCTTGTAAAGAATTCCTATTAATAAAAAATTCTTTAAGAATTTTCAATGGCAGAAATAGCCAGGTGCTGGATTTGACCTTGCTTGTTGGAGAAATTAAAAAACCGACAAACTATATCTATCCAGCCAACAAATTTGAATATAGTAGGCTTCTCCTACATGAAGAAAAACTGGAAAAAAATGAAGATTGGATGGAAAATTTATCAACAAGATACTGCTAATTTAAACAGAGAAGGAAATTTTCATGCTATATTATTAATCTAAACCCAGCTCTCAGTGTGAAGACATAGTACAAGACCCCATGGATCAACTTCTAATCCACGCAACCATGCATAATCAACTTGGTGCAGCTTGTAGCCGTACAGAGGACTGGAGTAAAGTATACGCTTTACTTAAGTTTCTCAGGTTTGGGAGACCTAAACTGTGCTTAGAACCTGTGGTGTTTCTCTAATCCACAGGAACTACAGCTAGTCTATGTGTTTACTAATATAACGAGGTGGCCACCAGATCACATTCAACTCAGTACAGATACTGCAAGATAAGAACTCATATCCTCATTTTAACTATAATGCACAACCCACAGGAGCACCTCCAACTGTGTACAGCAGTGGATCTACAACGAATAGCTAAGCATGCACTTAAATTCATTTATAAAATAATGCTGATCTAATGGGCATTATTTGTTCAGCTACCAGGTGCAGATGCACTTGAACAAAAGGGAGAAATATAGAAATTAAAATTCCTGAAGGCACTCCATCCTGCAAAACACAAAATAAGTCTTGCCACCCAGACACAGTCAGTACAGACTGTGCACATCTTCTGGCAGTCACATTCTGCACAGAATGCTGTTTTTCTGGTGCTCAGACTAAACCCCGTTACTCTGATATAATAGTTCTTTCAACCAGGCTGTTCTGCGTGTTTTTCCTTGACAATTTCACCCTGCAGCTATTTCAAAATGGGCAATCACATCACCCTCAGGCCTCATTTCACCAGACATGTTTCTCTTTTACACGTCAATCACTTCCACTTCTCACTCTAGGGTTCATTTTCTGAAGGCAGTACTGGATGTTGCAAGTCATATGACTTTAGCGGAGCTTCAGTAGAGAGATATATACATTCATGGCCTTTTATTTGTACTGTGACTGTTATTTCACATTTCAGATAATGAATTTGCCAGTCACTGGGGTGGATTCTATTACCCACTTTAAATGGAAGCCAAATTTTCCTCCCTAAGAGCAAAAGATTTGGAAATGTTTGACTTGCATTGGGGTCATAGACAGTTCCAGCAAATTTCTTAAGTTACGTCAGTCACGCTTGCTGCCTCTCACCTACAAATGAGTTTTGTGTGTGATTACTCATATGGATTGCATTTGTACTGCTTCCTCCCCACATTCATCATCCATCCCCATGTTGACAGAGAAGTTAACATGTCTTTCTGGTCACTACAACGTGCCACTGAGAGGCATCCTTCAAGAATGTGTCACAGGTTCCTGCAAAGTGTACCAGCCATGGGCACAATATGATCAGTGATGACATGAACATTGTGTGGATCAAGACAACACTAAGAACAACAGTAAGAACAACAATAAATAATACCTCATATCCTGTGATAGCTATCTGGTGCATGGAGTCATTTACTGACTTGATGATATCAAGCACTGTAGCCAGGGCCTCTTCCAGTTCAGCAGTACCCTCTGAATTCTTGCTACACTTCAGCATTTCCTGATTAAAAAAAGATGAAAAAAAATACTTGAAAAGTTCTTATACCTGAAGCCACCATAACACAATCCTCCCTGAAGTTTGTGCTGCATAGACAGATTAGCAGACATGTAAGATAAAATAAAACAGGACATTTGCCAGGATTGTCATTGAGGATGGACACTTTGAGCTTTTTCATATTTTCAACTTTTATGGGTTCATTAAAGATGAGATAGGACCATTTTGATACATTTACAATGATCTTTTGCACATCACAGAATTACATCCTGTCTTTTTACTCCATACCTCCTATAAAAAAAACCTCAAACTTAATACAATGATTTCTGGTGTTACAGAACTCACTGTTTCCCTTTGCAATTTGTTCCAGGAGATATGTATCCCCACTACTAAGAATATAAATTATTTTCTAGTCTGAGTTTGTCAGACTTGATGTTCCAGTCATTAGGTCTTAACAAGCTCTTGTCTGCTAGATAAAGTCTGAATGGGAAGAAGTCGGTTCCTGTATAGATGATTAAACTGTGGTCAAATCATCTCACAAATCTCTCTTCCCTAAATTATGTGAAGCTTTTTTAATCTATGAAACATCTTTTTCAGATGTTAACTTTTTGGTGGAGGAAGTAAGAAAGATTACCATAAATCCTCCCCACTTCTTATTCTCTACCTCTTCACTATGAATTACAGATCTACATCTGCAAATGTTGACAATCTTTTTTAAGGGACAGTCATTTCACAGAGCAATGCTGACATCTAGAAAAAAAATATTTAAATATTATATTCTGCTTGAAATGATGGAAGTCATTCTATCTTCCATCCTCTTGGACAAGAAATAAAACTGGACAAGTTAAACTACATGTGCCCAAAACAAGGAAATTAACAAATAATACCTTTTGAGGGCTCCGTTTCTGTAATCACTTCACATAGAGAGATTCTATTTAGAGTTCCAAGTATTTAGGGCCAACTATTTACTTAGCCTGGCAGAGCTCCTTATGAGAATGACTTTTCTTATTTCTACATGTGTTTTTTACTTGAAGATTTCTAGTCATAGCTCAGGACCTAGTTCTCTTCCTGGAACCAATGAATATAATTTATGCAAATCCTGAAAGACACATCCTCTGCCTACAGAGGAGCTTGAACCTTATTCAGATGCACAAATTTGTGTTTTGTTTGTTGTTTTACCTTATTGCATAGGAAGAACTATTTGCCAATGAGTATCAACATGAAATCAGAAACAGACTGGGAAAAAAAAAGTATCTGGGGAAAAAGGGTTAAGAGATCCACATGTGGTTGGTACAGTCTTGAGAAGTCACGAATCTCAAAGGACCTGGAAGATACCATGATTATACCACAGAATCTGAAACCAAAGCCAATCAGGATTCCCACCACTGAACAGAGAAAGTAATTTGACTGTAACCAAAAGAAGTAGCATTATTGACTACTGACACCTACAGTGACCTATGATTTTGATGCTTGGAATCTGCATCCACTATTCAGTGGAAAGAATAAATTTATTAGCTGTTAGACTTTTTTTTTTATTATTATTATTCACTATTGACTTGTCCGTGCCCTATACATCTGTCAGTGGTATGAAAAAAAGTGTTTTGTTGGATGCAAGATTGAGTTCAGAAATGCAAAATGTAAAGAAACCAAGAAATAAAGTGTTACAACAATAGGACGTGACTAAGAACTGGACAGTAAATTTAGTTTTCTTTCCCTACACTGGCCACAATGCCAATAGAAAGCATGCCCCAGAAATATATCCAGCAATGAATCAAGACTCCAGTTATTTTTCCCTCATCGTTTTCATGGTGTAAATGGCCATATATAACCATATATGGCCATTTACATGATTCTCATTCAGGTACATAATTTTCAGCCATATTTGGAAATTGTTTATTCCAAAAACAGAGGCACTTGTTCTCCTGTGAGACAGGACTGCAAAAAAAAAGTAGTTTTTGCAAACCCAAAACAGCAGGAGTCTATCCCCAGATATCTGGGCAACCAGGGTTTGGAGGCTAAAAGCCTCTTATGGTACCTGTTGCACAATTTCTAGGACCAGTATGGATCCCTGTAATCTGCATCCTTATAGAGGGACTACAGGTTTTAATATTAGCTGAACTGATTGAAACCCGAGGGTTGCAATCAGAATTAAAATTAGTCTGCCTCTTGCACACCAAGGCACACAGTTAAGGCACAAAAGTTGTTGCCCTTTTTTCACACTCCAATTTTCCTACACTCCTAAAATCTCCTGCTGCCAGGAACTTAGTGCACCATCTTCACAGATCTCATAATCCCTGACAAACGAAATGTCCTTGCCAAAGCTTTGTTCCTATGTACAAAACTGGTCTGACCAGCTTCAGCTCCAATGGCTGTAACCCGTTTTGCTTGAGAATTTTACTCCTTGATTTAATCCTACATTTATTTACAGTCATATTCCAAATTAGAAGTAGAATCTGGTTTACTCTTACTCTTCTGAACACCTTGACATTTTCTCCTTTCTCCCTTAAGAAGAAAGCTTCAAAAAATGTTTTAAAAATGTTTTCAAAAATACTTTCAAAAAAGGGAGCCAAACTTATTTCTGGATTAAGTTGATACAAAGGTACTGGTGTCAGCACCATTCTTAATAACCTCCTTCAATTTCTGGATTCTAGAGTTTTGCATAAAATCAGTAACAAGGCACAGAAATACTGCACAAGTGAATAACCAGACAGATCATCACAAGCTGACATAATTTAGCCAGTGCCATGATAGCTATTAGCAAAAAAGATTAGAGCCTAAAACCCTCAATGCAAATTTCACACTAGATTTTGTGACAGTACAGAGCACTGCATTAAGTCCAGATGCTTCAGAACAGCATGTAATTCGCCTTCACTGCCTTCCCATAAGGAAGAGAAGCAAACATTGGCTATGTTTAAGAACTGAGGAGATGAAGACAGGAACTTAAGCCACCATCTTAAAAAAGTTTAATTGGCCTGAGAGTATCTATTTCCTGTTGCTCCGTTCAGGCCAAAATTTCAAGTGTGGACCGCTCGCAGTTCCAACCAAATGAAAACTGAGGTTTCTATATACATCCTGTGGAAAATTTACATACAATTTGTTCCTAATTGGGTCTTCAAAATGTAGGCACCAAAAAGGAGTGGATCCTTCTGAAAGATCTGAGTCACAACTATGGGTAAACAGTAGGTTCAGAGAGCTGGAAGAGTTCTGTTAAATGGGGTTGGATGTTAGAGACAGGATTTGGAGCATCAGTTCCTGTTTCCAAACTGTAAAACCACACTGACCCGATAAAACCATTTTCAATTTCTGTTTAAAGATAATTAAAATAATAAAATACTTGCTATATAACGTATGCTATTTCATTTTCCCAGTGAAGTAATAAAAGTACTTATCCTTAAAGGGAGGTCCTTTCTTTGACTCTGTTACCATTTTACAACTTAGCCTTACTAAGTATTTGTTGAAGAAGTGAGAGAGGATTTATTTCCAGGTAGTCCTTCAGACAACAACACTGATATGCAATTATTTAGGTAAAACAAGCTATGCAATGGAATCCTTTGCACTCTTGTGGAAAACTGACCTTTAATAGCAACTGGTACTTGGTGATTCTCTGGACTGGCTTTAAAAGATAAGCATCTAGTGAAAGCTTATGATCCAATTTACGTTGACATTCCTGTAAGAGATAACAGGAAAGAAAAATATCACTGCTCCTTGAAACACAGGCAAGACACCAAGATCATTATCATTTGGTAATCTAAAATCAGTATGTCTGTGAATTAATTGAGAGAGAAATTTGTTTCATCTGCATAGGAGTTTCCAGGTTACTTTTGCCACAGTGAAAACATATCTAAACGAGAGCTAATCAAAAGCTCAGCTTGGTGTCAAAATCTGGCGTGCCTTGCTCATGAGATTGCAATCATCTGGGATTTGCAAAGAAGCCAGCAATTCTTTGGTTTGGCTATAGCCTGAAGAACTAGGCTCCTGTCCAGGAACTATTCTATCTAACCTCCTGCAGAGAGCACATTGACACATACTGAGCACCTGCCATCAGGATAACGATCATGCAGAAAAATCTCTATTTTTTCTCTAAGTTTTCTAAAGAAAAGGAAGAAGGAAAACACATTTGATGGTCTCCCACTGCTAGTCTGAAATGCAATTCCACCTGGAAAAAGATGCTGTCTCCACATTGTCTCCAGAGAGCTTCAGACCTTGGCTTGTTTTGACAGTATTTTTCATATATTTGGAGGTCCTCTTTCTGCAAGAAAAGGAGAGCTTAAGTAAGGCAAGAAGAAAGGATCCACAAAGCATCTGCCATGAGTCATACTTTTTCTTACCTGCCATCCTAACACACAGAAGTAATTAATTCATGGTCATAAGTCTGTATGTAAAAATATACCGAAGCTACCAAACCTGCTCTTTACTTTCATAAATTAAATACACCAAAAAATGATTTTTTCTCACTATTTGCACAAAGCAAGAAGACTGCAGACTGAAAGGCACATAGCCTAATTGCAAAACTGTTGTATTGCTGAGAGGGTGATTGATTATTTGAAAACAAACAAAAAACAAAAAAACCCACACACAATTAGAAATGCAATTCTTTTTTAATGCTACTGGCACAGAATGGTAAGTGGCAAGTTCGTCTTGCTGTTCTAGCTTAGGCAGGGAGAACTGCTTAAACTGTCCTATCCAAATTAGATGTGGTGGATTCTCTTGACCTGTATTTACCTTTGACTACACTCCAGGTGCTCCCACTGAAGTCCACAGCAATATTTCATTGACTTCAGTGAAAACAAAGGCAATCGCTATGAAAGCCCAGGGAGATTTCAAGCTCCCTAGGTTATATGGATGGATCCCGACTGACAGATGTTCCTCTGCCAGATTGTTAGCTTGCTAACAACGAGCCCAACTAGCTCAGAAGGCCTGCAGCTACACCACCATGGAGCAGGACTGGCTGTGCCTGACCAGCTTGGAGCTTCTTATCTCTGCACCTAGCCTGGTGGGCATGACCTCAGTTAATGAACTGGTGCCAAAAATAAAGCCCAGGAATTCCTGGCTCTCTCCTCTGTGCTTTCAGGCCACTGGACAGTGCCTACTTACCCTTGCTACAGGGAAAACATTTTCTTTTTCATAGTTACTAGAAGAAAGCAGTATTGTTGATATTTTCTTCTATAGCCCTTACTGGCGTCACCCTGATGAATCAGATATAAAAGAAGCAGAACTGTGCCATGCAACACCTCACTGTGTCAAGGATTATGCAATCAAAAAGCTCCACTGCAACTTAATAGAATACTAATGGTGCTGTTTCAAAAGAAGCGTAGAGTTTTCTTCACCTAAATAGGATTGTTTGTACATGTTGCCTTGGAGGAAAGTTAGCAGGGGGTAAAACCCACAAAATTAAAATAATTAAAAAGGGTAATCAAGCATTACAATTTGTTTCTGGCCTATAGAAACCTAATTGGACAGGGCAAGAACAGAAACAGTGACAGTCAAGAGCAGGGGCAAAAAGACAAGTACCTGTTTGACATAAAGGAAAGGTAAAATGATCAACAACTCACCAGTAACCTGCCCTAGTGGAACTGCCCTGTGCTAACGCAATCTACTGCTACATGCATCAGTGATACCAGCTCAGGCTGATACCTACATCTTTAGATCCAGTTTTTAATTTCTGCAATAGTGTGTGTGTAAGGAATAGAACATTACTGATAAAATTATTAGGCTCAGACTCTAAAATTCCAAGACATAATGAATTATTTAGTTACTCAAATCCTAGCGTTAAATGTTTCACACATCTCTGTTTCAATATTCAGAGGTTCTGACTTCCCACTGGTACTTTCACACCATGCTCATCATGTTATGACTTTCCTTTCCATGATGAACTTGCACCCTGGAATCATAGTAAGCTTTAACTCACAGTGTATTTCTGTGGCATACATGCACAGTTCCACTTATGGAACTTGACTGCTGCTTTATGAATATATTTTCTTTGAGATCAGAATTTAGCTCTTTGAATCCAACACCAAGGTTTCTGGTCAGGTGCTAAAGTACTTTCACAATTCCTGTCAAATTATTCTCTTTTTCTATGGTTGCAATATGAATAAGTAACTGGTAATCCACAGTGAGTCACTCCTGCCAGGCACCTCACCTGGCATATGTTTGTAAGCTGTCTGACACACCTTGCGATTCTTCCCAAGCATTGTTGCTTTGGTTTAGTGAGCTTTCCTTCTTCCCAGCCCCAGTTTTGGCAGACCAAACTAGAGCATTCATCTTATTGCTGATATAGTGCTACAAGGTCCATCCTGCGAGGCATTTCAGCACACACCCCATCTTTGAGCATCTGTGCAGTCTGTGCCACACAGAGCTTTAAGCAAGGTCAGGTACCTTCATGATAGTATTTACCCCAGGTACCACGGGGGTGAAGTTGAGCTGGCTTACTTGCAGTTTGGTTCACTTGATGATCATGCCCTAACAAGATCAGGCAAAGTGTGAGGGAGGACAAGAGGGGCATTTCTGTTTCATCTTGCACCTGATTTTGCTGCTGTGTTCCAGGAGAGAAGTCAGAGAGGAGAAATATGCTGGAACTCCATGTGCTGCTCCTGCCATCGCCTGAGAAGATGGGTTTGTATTTCTGGTGCCAGCTGACCAGGTGGCATTGGTGGAGGTGGGAGAATGGGTGGGGACACAGGAGGGGAATGACACAGAGGGGATGGAGGGTCTCAGCCAGGCACCAGGGCATCCCACTGCAGCTCTTGGAACGCTTTCAAGCAGCTCTAGAATCACGGCGGAAAGGTCCAGTGTGATCAGACAGGATAATATTCTTCAAAAAGTACCAGTCTGTTTCTAATTACAGGCCCACCAAGCTGTGATGGCAGGAAGGTTACACCGGGACAAAGGAGAAACAGAAGTGAATCTGCAACAACGTGAATTTCCTCCCAGAACCAGCCATGGCTTTGAAGAGCAGCTGTTTCGGTTACCCCCATGCCACGGCAAGCGCAGTCACAACTCACAGGGCAAGGCAGAAGCCTCTGCTCAGTGGGAAGACGCAAAAAGCTGCCAAACTGTGGGGAACACAAGCACACAACCAGACTTTTGTTTGTGCCTCCTAAAGGCAGTCCAACAGAAACAACAACTTTCTGGATTTTATGTGGCTTCTTCTAAAAACAGAACAGGAGGGGAAGCCTTTGAATCAAAGGTGCTTCTGTGTGAGCACAGACCTTTCAGGAGATAGGCTTCTGCCTTCTCAGCGCAAGATTTGAAATAGGGAAAAAGCAAACACAAAATTTAACTTCTTATTCATAACGTTTGGGGTTTGACTAGCCAATGGAAGCTGATAAGCAAATATGACAAGAGGGACTGATTTTCTTTCACCTGACACCTGAAGCACAGTTTTAGTGATGCTGATTTTACATTGGTAGAATAGAGAGGAGAACTGGGCTCAGCAGCTGTTTTGACAGAGAGAGACAAAAGGTGCAACATTTAAACATGGAATTTGAACTTTCTTTAAAAGTATTTTTTAAAAAAATCAACATGTACACTAGAAAAGTGGCAAATGCTAGATGTAGTGTGCAGTGGAAGCAAAAGGTACACTGACTACAGAGAAAAGAACAGATTTTCCCATTTTCCATTCCTCTTCCCTCTCCTATATGACACACAGGGTCTTATTCTAGCAGCTGCTTTGTCAGAGTATAAGAAAGCTGTAGCAACCCTCTAAAACAGGTTTTTCTTATTAGTAGGCACTCTGAATGAGTGCTAGACAAACAAGCACCTTTTGTTATGCCACAGGAAACAGTCATGCTAATGGGGGCATGACTAGGAGCTCCCAGAGGAGGTTGCTGCAGAACTCAGGCACTGGAAGCAAAGGCACAGGCATCTGACTAAAGCCACCACTTGAATGATAAACTGAAGCTTTGGGCCTTCTCATAAACTGAGCTCACTCTAAACAAACAGCTAACCCTCAGCACTTCATACAAGTGGGGAGAATCCCACTTGGTTGTTGAATTATGCGAACACGTAAAGGAATCAGCCCCAGGCTTATGGAGCTGGTGGAGTTTCACCACACAAGGAAGGTGGTAGACTCTACTGAACTGGTTGCAGGGCAGTAAGCTTCCTGAATGGTGCAGAGAAAAGAGAGAAGACAGAGATATCTGCGGTCTGAGAGCAATCTGCCATTAACTGTTCTCTCCTTATTTACTGTACGGTGGTGCCTGTTGTATATTCAGGCAGGTCAAACACTTGGATCATTTCTTTTTTTAACCAGGGCTTACAATACATTGGTAAAATAACAGTAATAGATCCCATCCTATAATAAACCAGCTAAAGGTCCAGATTTCAAAATATACACCCATTAATAGTGGATTAATTTGTGAATATTTGCTTATATGAATTTACCTCATTTGCACAAGCAATCAGAGTGAAAAGATAGGAGTAAGTCTGTAAGCATTGTAGGATAAGACCATAGATACTCATGCAAACTCGCAAAAGGATTGACTTACTCTTTTTAAAAAGCATCGGGCAAGAAGCTCAGGATTTTCAATGCAATTTTCTATTTCCTTAAGGAAAATCCTGCAAAGAAGAAAGGAAAGCAAACAATAATGGAACATCCTATTCACACTGCCATATAAACTTCCATATAAATAACTTCCATAACTTCCATATAAATCCAGATTAAAGTCTATGTTTTTGTAGTAAAAAGATTTAATGGGAGAAACAACAACTCTGACACACAAATAAATATATTACATGTATTTTAGAAAATGGGATACAGTTCACAGCTGACTGCCCAAATCACCAATATTATCATGGTTTCATCTGCTCACAAGCAACTCATACACCTGGTTCCTCTGGCTGTTGAGATTTATTTCCAATATGTAGCCCAAACACCCGCTTCCCATTTGGTTATAAGCATATTTCAGAGCAGCTAGAAAAGACAAAAAAGCTCTGTCAGATGCAGTTGTTTAATCAGCAAGCAATGAAAATGTGGGCTGAAGTCCAAAGACCGATGCAGTCACTGGCAGTCAATGCACTTAAGCCTTTAGGAAAAGAAAGACCAGGCTTGCAACAGGAGGGGAATTACATTGTCAAAATAGAAGACATTCTTTCAAAATGATATGTAAATTGGAAAATATTTTTTCTACTATGTGTAAGTTGCTCTGGTATAATAATTAAATTTGCAAAAGTTTGTTTGTTTTTCATTTTGTTCAACTGTTGCATCTTACAGGCAATCATTATTCAATATAATTAAATTCTCACCTTGACTACAGACAGGTTTACTTAATCAGGACTAAGAAAAGCAGGAAATTAAAATAAGTGGCCTTAAGTTTTGTGTTTTGGAAGGGGATCAAAAAGAGCTTAATCTTGTCCATACTCGGTATTCTGTAGTTATGGGCACCAGATCAGGTATACGTTTTGCTGATGAATGTCCAAAGTGCAGACAAGGCTTCTGGAGAGGTTTTAGAACATGTGAATGATAAAATTCCTTAAGAAAAGTGCTCTCAAAAGTATCATGTCTTCTGCTGATGTGATACCAGAAATATAGGACAAATAACTGAGAAAATTTCAACACAGAGGCGCTTGGGCAGAGAAAGAACATCAGGACTTAGCCCTGTGACGTTTACAAGTGTACCAAGGGAGGTCATAAAATACTTGCCACTAGGGACATTCAAAATTAATAATGCCAGGGGAAATCACTAGAAAATGCATGAAAAGGTATAAGCTTTCACAAAGAGATGAAATTGATGATCTCAGGGGTGTTGTCTACACATGGGTTTTATAGGACACACACAGAGGCAAAGTGAGGACGACTTTTCCTGCCTGTGTACATAGGAGTGTAACAAAGCACCCTATATAAAGGGATTAGAAGTGTCAGCAGCACCAGGAGTACAGGACAACCAGCAGTTCTCACGTGCCTGTTGTGGAATTCATAGATTTCCGGGAGGTTCCCAAAAAGAATTTCCTTCTTGTTCTGGAGCGTAGATGGAATCAGATGTACTAAGTTGGGATTGTCCATTTCTGAAGCATAACCCTGCAGAGGAGAGATGATAATAAAACCAGGCTATTTTTTACCAAGGAAGAAATACTGTCTGAGACACTAAAAAGCCCCAAAGCCTATGTACTTTTGGTTCTCAACAGAGCACACAAAGGCTTCTCCTATGCCAGCTTCTTTGTTGCTTCATGAATTTCTGATGCTTCTAATTTTCCCTAGAGCTTTTACACCATAGCTGTTCAAACATAATCTTAACTGTGAATGGACAGACTACTGGATCAGCAAAAAAGATTAAATGATGGCCCTAGCCATCATTTGACTCCCATTCCATGGAGTCAAAAGCCATTTGGGATGTGTAGGGATAGAAACTGCTAAGTTTGATAGACACTTATCTTTCTGCCACACTGCTTCCTCACAAAAAGGTTAGTTTGATTTATTTGTTGAGCTGTGGCATTTGGCTTGATTATTTGGCTGTTTCTTGTAGAAGCCAAATTGTCTTTATTTAATACAAATTTTGAGACAAGAATATTCTGACGTCAGATTTTAATGTCAGAGTGATGCATCAGTTATCAGAGCTGTCAGCTCCCACAGATCATTACTAACTGTTCCTCTGCCCATAACTTTGAGAACTCCACAATTGTCATCATTCTGTGGGCTGGGGTCAAAGAAGGTGCCTCTTCCTTTAAACCCTGAGGCAAATGATCAAATCATGCTTCTTCCTTTCCATCTCCAAGGCTGAGCTCTCTTGTTGACAGAGAACTTGTGTTCTATAAACACAAGGTGGGAGGTGAGAGTGCTCAGCCCGTGAAGGATATGCAACCCCAGCAATGACTTAGAGGTTAAGCACCAGAAGAATTTACAGAAGAATTTCTTACCTCTATTATACTTTGAAGTTCTTCTACATAAACCCGTTCCGTTTCTATCAGCTCATTGATTATGTGGCTAAAAGAAAAGAAAGATGGAGAGTTGTAATGTTTAGCAAAGCACACATGAAAGAAAAAAATGCATTCCTTGTATGTTTGCTGTGTTAAGGCACTCATCTACACAAAAATAAATAAATAAAAAGAAAAAGAAAAATAAAAATAAAAACTCTGTGACATTTTCAAAGGTCATTTCTCCGTACTTCAATACTGTGCCTTGTTGGTAAGCTTTAACAGCCTAAATATTTCTTAGATTATTATTTTTTCAGTATATTTTAAACTTCATTTTGTTTGTTTCTTTCATTTTTATACTTGTACACCTGAATAAAGATTTAAAAAGCCCCACAAAGCAAACTAAAAGGGTTTCCTCTTCTAATAATAACTAACAATAGTCAATAAAATTGGATTCTATTTCCCAAGGTGATGTTATATTTCCTAAGGCTATGTTCCATTTCTGTTTTGCTTTCTTTTACAAAATAAACAAAATTGCTGATTAGACTTCCTTTCTTTAATGTATTACAAAAACAGGCAGCTGGTATCAGAAGTCTGAAAACATGAAAGCTAATTAGAGTTAAAAAAAATATGTTATAAAGTAATTAGGATTCCATAGCTACCTTGCCATAATGGCCTAAGTCAAGACAAAATCATACAGTGCCTACCACAAAGCAGAGAAATGGGTGAGGGCTGGACACTGCCCACCCCTGGAGCGTGGACTCAGTTAACCTCCACATTGATCTTGAATGAAGATATTTATGAACAGCAGTCATGTCTAGCTATAGAGGAAAAAATATATCACTCTTCCTAACTAAGCAGCACTTTTGCACTCTGGGGCTATGCATGCTCCAGGAAAGCCAGGCCATGTTGGTGTCTAACTCATATAAAAGCCCTGTTCATATTTCCCTGAATTTGCATATACCATCAAGTTTCGAAATGTGTTTGGGGCATACTCGCAGTACTGGATTACTCCTCGTCAGGCAGATATATGTGTCACTTCCATGCACCTCCATGAGAATTGCATAGCCAATGGCCTAATGGCCAATAAAATGATTTTACAAACATTAACACTTGCTTTTATAACTGGCTGAAACAAATAAAAGTGTTCTAGTTAAATCTGCCTTTCCTTCCAACAGCTATTGCAGTTAACCACACAGTCCGGATGCAAAGGGGGTGAGCAGATGGCTACTGTTCTAGCATTACCACAACTCACAGCAATGAAAAGAAACCAGAAGGGCAATCCACAACTTGTTTCTGGAGTCAACTACTTCCATTTCACAGAGATGAAAAGTTGGCTTCAGACAGAACTAACATGTTTCATCAAGCTCTGTTTCATCAAGCTCAGCTACATCACAAACTCAAGCGGTGTAAAATTGTTGGATCAGACGGTTGTTTGGTGGTCACTACCTCCTTCTGTCTATGTAATTCAAATTACTTTTGCCACTCTGGCTATCAGATTCATCAGAGAAAATTGTAGATTCAATTGCCCAGGTAGGCAGCCACTAATAGAGACACTAAACACAAGCATGCGGGTATAATTTCCCACGCAAACTCTGAATTTGCATTAGCATGACAGTGTGGCCATAGAAACTGCAAGTACATCACAACCGTGCACACAGCTATGGTCTTTGCAATGATACACAGAAATATTTTAACTTTGAACACACTTCAGTGAAAGGGTGCTTACATTCTTGGTTCCCTTGGTGGACCTAGGAACTGCTGCCTCACACGTATTTCATGAATTGGAGAATGGGTTTGACACAGAGTTTGAAATGGTTGTTCCACTCGTTATAAGTTTTCAAATGCCACCTTCAGCTCTAACCTCAATTTATTTTAAGAAAAGCTCTGATTCTGTTTATTGTGTCTGTTCTCCAGATTCTGAAGACTTGGAACTATTATATTCTCACCAAGCTTTATGTTGCAGCAATTGGAACTTCATGACATTTATTTAATACTCACAACACACATTTCCAAAGAGCTGCTGCATTCTTTAAAATATGTGTGTGTATATATATATGTATATATACATGTATATAACTGAGTAGGTGTAACAAGATCATCAGAGAAACTGCATGTTTCTAAGTTATAAATTAATCTTAAAGCTCCCCTTACTGTGGAAATATGCTTATTTACCTGCAAACAAGATACAGATTTCCATATGTTATTTCCTCTATTACCTAACAGGTTGCATGAGGACTGACCCCACCCAGCACTTTGCTGAGAATTGTACCTGAAAAGTAAATTTTTAGTCCAAATGTTTCCTGGTAACTGTGACATATACAAACAATAGTGTGGCAGTGCCTGTCGGAAGCACAACTCAGAGTAATCTAGTGAATAAAGTACAGGACTTTGGAATATTTTACTACCCATCTTTCCATGAAAGATGATTTTCTCATTGCTATTTAAACATAGAGTACCAGCTCTTCAATCTCTAGTGTTATAAATCTCTCTCTCTCTCTTTTTTTTTTTAACTTTTTTTTTTTTTTACTGATCATAGTGTTTTAGGACTAAGTGTCCATTCAGGGCATCAAAAAAGTTCACATATAAAGAATGCTTTTTTAGAGGAAGTTCTGTGGGACACCTTAGATATGGCCATTATAGTTAGGGAGGGGGTCTCATAAAATTTAACAGGATTTTTAAAGAAGATTTTTTAAAAATTAACTTAATTATATATGTTGATTTCTACTAAAAGTAAATGCATTATCTTTCTAAGTGTTATATAAGACTTGTCTAACTAACCCTTTCATTCCTTGCAGAGGTTTCATTGGCCATTTTGTCATCTCAGTTTCAATGACACTGAAGCAGAGATAATGTGATGACAATATTCTTTATCCCCTCCTGGTTAGAGTTCAAGAGCTTCACTGTGATGCTCATACCTCTAAGCCACGAGTCTGCACATACAGGGTAACCATTTCTCTATACTTCCCACATGCAGGCAGATGGATTTCTGCCTGAGTAAGGCTTTCATTGTGTTTTCATTTTTTCCCCTCCAGAACTGTACTTTTTTTTTTTTCCAACCACAAATTATGTCCACATGAAAAAGAGCCATTTATCCGGGACTTCCAAACAGCCAGCATTGTGTCAGACTCAACACGTTGGACACAGATCCAGGACCAGGTGTGCAGTAATGGGCAAAGCTAAAAACCTGGGGAGTAAGGGTGTTGTAGGGGGTACAGTAACAGGGCCAGTGCTGGAGCAGCCATCAGGAAGACTCAGCACAAGCTACCAGGAAGACTCAGCACAAGCCCATCAGAAAACAGCCTCATGTAGTGCCAGTACTCCGAGTAACTTCCCTGAATTGCTCTCCAAATAATATCCACAGCAGCGCAATCTCAAACATCAAAGGTTGTTGCACGTGCAATTGCCTAGTGACACATGAATTGCTCTCTCATCAACCTGTTGACAACCTGAAGTTGTGAACTAAGGCAAGGGCCCTAGAATTGCCCTGACAAGGATGCAATGTAACAATGGGAAATTGAAAAGTTACAGAGGTGGGTCTTGCTGCTGTGGGGGAAAGCGCTGAGAGGGTTTAAAGGAGATACTTTGACCTGTGTGGGTGTGCTGGGTTGCTAAATGATGAAGTGGAGAGCTTGCCATACAGCACAGGGGATTTAATGACACTTGAGATGGTCTAACAGCCTCAAAAACTGGTAGTAACATAATCTGACTTACATCAAACTATGACGGGTGAAATGTGAAATGTTCACCATCTCTTCCAGTATGTCATGGGACAGTGAGAGTAACTCAGAACACACCTGCTGTAGGGTTATCACGCTAAAGGGAAATATGATGCAGCAGCTGACAGAACTATTGTCACAGGCAGTTCTTTCAAATCCCTTTTTTCCCTTCCATGGTCTCAAAAAGTATGATTAAGTTAGAAGTAATTTCTGGTGACCAGCTGCATTAAAAGTTCTCTTTACATTGTCTAATATTTGAACAAAGCTGATTTTGCAAATGTAAACACACATTGTTTCTAGACACATGGGGCATTGAACTGTAGATAAAAAATAATGATGAATGCTGCTAATCCATTGTCTTTCTAACTGATAAGAAAGTACATTCTTTCTGTCAATAATCAGAAATTAAATGAAAGGTGAATCAGTGAAGGAATGAAAAAACATAACAGAAAAATAACAAATATAAACTACTGAATGGCAGGTCAGATACAGGCCCACACTTTCGTTTTAAATGTAGGTCCTCTGACGTCAATGAAAAGCAAAAGGTTTGCCAAAACTACAGTTCATTCAACTTTTTTTCTTTCTTCTGTGTTTAAGTCCATATTACTTAGCAAAGTTTCACACAGATTTCTACCAGATTGCAAGGGCTTTTTTCCAGCCTCCAGTGCTGCCACACACACTGCTCACTAGCTTGAATCAGCAGGCGGCTCCCTTGGAGGCAGCAGCAGATGCAGCACTGATACATCCCATACATCCCATTCACTTTGGTATTTGCCTCCCCCTCCAGAGGAACATAAAAGCAGAAGATGGAGCCAGAAAGGACCACTTGAAATCTTGCCCTTGGTGCCAAGGGACTCTTTATGGTTTGGTCAATGAGAACTTGCATGCTGTAAACAGATTTGTTGAGCTTGGCTGTCTCGAAGGAAGCAGCGAGCGGCCTTGACTCTGGCCTCGGCATTGTGATTACAGGTAAGGCCCAAACACTCCCCTCAGTGACCCAAAGTGGAGAAAAACCAGGTACAACTGGGATGAGTGGGTAAGGGGTTAGGTCTTCCACAACCCATTGTTCCTTTGTTTCAGAGACATTTCACAGACATGAGGTTTGGATGGCTTCTATCCAAAGACAACCGAACTCTGAGCTGGCTGAAGTTCAAGGTCAGCTTTCTCAGTTCCTTGCTGGGATCATTCCCAATTCAACAGGTCATCTCAGCCCTGTTGCTGAAGGACCAGGCATATGACCCGAAGATCTAAGGCTTATGTGGAGTCTGAGAAATCCCTACGTCCTGTCTGTCAGAGTCATTTTTGCCAGTAAAACTTCATTCCACAGGAGAACGCGCAGTATGCTTGCTTCTTCCAGAATTAGCTAGGAGACTTAGCAAACAAGAAGAGTTCCAAAGGTGGAAAATTCTGGTGCCAGCAATACCTGACCCACTAGCTTTTCTGTGGAGAAACAATGATGTGGTCCAGTGACATGCTGCTCGGGAGAGCAAGGTCAACTTTCCACCTGTGGAGGGGGTATCCTGTGTGTCCTAGCACAGCGGGCTTAGCCACCACCAAGCTGGTAAGGCACCTGGATGGCAACACCTTTGCCGCTACCTTAATTTGGCAGGATTAGGACGTGGCTGTGGTAAGGAGAGATCACAACAGGCTCACTGATATGATGCTGTCAGATATTCTCCAGCAAAGAAAACTTCTTGCTACGGGAAACAGTTAAAAGGAATTAACCCACATTTCTCTGATTAATGATCTGAATTTCTCAAGAAACATCGTGGCCTTGGAAACACAAAGACCTCATTTCCCACAGGTGTGATTTCTCCTCAGTGTCCTATGGGCAGGTCACTCCTGCCCTGGCAGCCGGGACCCCCTGAGGTGCTGCAGCACCCCCAGAACCTCCCGCCCGGAGCTAGGCCGCAGGCGCTTGGCAGCTTCCTCCTGACACAGCACCTTGCTTGGAGAGGCTCCACAGTGCCAGCACAACAAGGAAAGGAGAAAGGAACAGGAAAACTATTTCGACTTTGTGCTCTCTCTGACCTCCGTCAAGTTAGTTGTGCCGTGATAAAGCGAAGAAAAAAGATCTGGTTGCCTAAAGGATTCTCCTCAGCAGGGGTAAGAATGGAGGAGCTGCACTGGGGAGACACTTGGAGAAGGAGGCTGAGGCGGGGCGGGATGGTGGAGGCACTGCCTCCGCTGTTCTCAGCTGAGGTCGTAAGTGTAACCTCAAAACTGAGGTAAACGCTGGTATTACTTAGCACCCTTTACTTCTAGCAGTGCATTTCTGTACCTGTCATATCCTTATCTGTCTGTGCTGACATTTACACCCAACATTGCTATTTATATTGCTCTGGCCTGTACAAACAGCAACTAGCCGTGTTGCAAACAAATAAACTAATAAACTAATAACAACTAATCAGTTAATGTATAATCTAATCTCAACAGGTATCGCCTGCACTCTGTTGCCTTGATGGAACAAAATGTGGTCAATTGGTGTAGAGCTGGCTTTTCCTGGAAACTGAGAGCAACCAGTGCTGAGATGGACCTTACCGCAAAGATGACGCACACCAGCCCGCTCCATTTTTGTAACTCTCCCTCCTTCCTTCTTCACTAATAACAAAAGCAAAATGAAAAGTAATTGAGCAGCTTGCCAAGCTCCCCAGCTCTGTCAGGCCACTCTGCAGTTTGGTATCACAATAGTCCTGGTAGGAGCACTGTCGGATTGTCACGCCGCTGTGCTACATGCTACCTTAAAAAAAACGATCAAACATAACGAAGCACTAAGCAGAAATAATATCTGGAGACTACCACAATCTATTAATATCTGCTCTGGCTAAACTTCAATGACTTTTTGCCCATATGGTTACTATTTGTGCATCCTACTCAGATGGCAACGTAACACTGATTCAGGATTTTTGTTTCCATAACTGCGCTTCTTTTCTAACAAATTTTGGCTCACTTCCATTCACAAATCTTTTTTCTATGCTAGGATTTGCTACCACAGGTGCCTGTCCCCAAAAGTAGTCTTTTCCCAGAGGCAGAAGTGGAGCCATCAAATAGAGTTAAGCTAGTGATTTCTTTAGGGGGGAAAAACCCAAACAAACATCCTCAGTGGTGCTCCACAATCAGTATATTCCAGAAAATCTGCAAGCAAAATCTGCATGAGTGATGTAGAGCCAGCAAAAGTGGCACTTGTGCATAGGTATTCCATATCTGTCCTGCAAAAATGCAGTGTCTGGAAGATGAAAAGTTAATGTATGCCTGAGTTAGACACCTACAGTTTAGAGTGTAGAGTTTCAACAGCTGAAACAGCAGAATCTATCAAATTAGCAAAAATTAAATAAACATAACGTCATAAATCTATCTGGTTTAGATAGAAATCTACTTAAATTGGAAATGCTAGCTTTTTAAATACCGGAGGGTTCAAAAGCAGCAGAAAGGACTGAATGGAAATGTATTTCACTGCAGCAGATACATATATTTAGAATAAACATCAACATTGGATGTATCTGAACAGAAGAGAAGTGAGAGTGAAAATAGTACTGGCTTGCAAAAATAAGCAGACTGATAAAGACCCTTTTGTCCCAGTACTGGCTGTTATTAACTGCTGTCCAGTTGCTTGAATGTGAATAAAATACAGCAAAATCATAATTTTTGCAAAGGTATCTATTTGTATGCAATAAAGGACAAAAATGTCACTGCCTCAGTGGAAACAGAGTCAGCAATAATCTGCACATCCAGTTTTCAATTAGAAGCTGCTGCTAGAAATTCTGACTGGTCTAATCTAAAACTGCCCCAGCAATGTCTGTGATACAGAATAAAACAACGACAACGTGTGAAGTGATGCGTAGAGGAAACTTCCAGTCCACGTACCTAATTGCTTTTAAGAGGTTTTTTTTTCTTTCATTTCTCACAGTGCTTAAAGTGCTTTTCCCAGCTGACAAGTATTTTCAGCTGAGATTGTGCAACAGTTCAAGTGAAAATTGAGTAATCGCTCAGTTGCAGTACTTTACCTCCTAAAGTGGAGTAAAAGATCATTATGGACGTAAGAACATTGTATTTGTTATTTGATACAGAAAACATTTCTGAGTTCTCTGATATGTTCGTTTTTGGTTTTTGGTTTTTGTTTTTTTGTGTTTTGATTTTTTTTTTCTTAATGGAGGAGAGCAATGCCTTGAAAGAACAATGATTGTACTTAAAGTATATTTCAAGACTGTAAATGAATCCCAACTAACTTAGAGAAGCAGAAGGGATTCAGGGAATATGCTCCCTCTCACTTGAAAACTAGTGACTTTTAGTGAAGATGTTGTATTTGCCAGCCTAGACGATCCTTTTCTGCTGTGATGTAAAGTCAAATGCTCATGTTATTACAGAGGTTCTGAGCAGAAAGACTGTATCTTTGTTAGAAATATATTTCACCTCCAAAGTCACTATTTATAATATTTTGTTTCTCGTGAGATGGTCTGATCTCGTCGCATATAAGAAATTGTCCCACATTCATTGTTCCCAAAACAAATGACCTTGGGGAAATATTTTTATATATCTAAATTAGTTGACCTACATTATAGGAACCAGAACATCATTGTTAATGGAGAGGCAAATTAATTAAATCACCTACAGAGATGAATAATATGAATAGAGGACTAGAAGTCAAGCAAGAGTTGTTTCTCACCCTAGCTGTGCTTCTACACTGAAATGATGCAGCTCTGTACACAAATCTCAGTGAGCTTTAGACAATGTGGATGCTGCAGACTGCTCATTACTACTGGCCAAAATAACATCCAACTAGCTGTGTAAATATTTGCCAAGTACTCGTACTTGTGAACTACCCATCCATCTCACCTGTAGTTTTAGTCTTCTAACCTTGCAGCTACACCATTTCTATCTGATGATCAAAATATATTTAGCTCTGCGATAGCTCAGCACTGAGTAATCAATTAGGTAAAAGCAGGTGAATAATTTATAAATTAGATTTGCTTCTAATGTATCTGCTATGTAGCATTAGGCTTGAATATCTCTTAAATTTTACTGGAAAGCTTCTGAATGGGTAGCATGCACACATGCAAACCGTATTTTATCAGATTGTTATCAGCTGGAACATTGTGGGTTAACAGTCTGCTCCTGTACCGTGGAGACATCCGTGTCGTTTCTTAGCATTGTTCACTTGCTTGAGATTGAATATTTATACATAGTCCATAAAAATAACTTCAAATGAAGCAAATTTCAGTATTATTCCCTAGATATATTATCCAACGAACTGTAAAGCTTCCAGTTTCTCAGGGCCAGGTGGATCTAGTAAATCTGTATCTTTCATTTACTGCGGCAAAGTATATTGCATAAAGGACTTAAACTGAGGACAGTGGAGAAAAAAATAATTAGTAACTACACTTGCCTAAGAATGGCTTTGATGTGCTAAACTGGAGTCATTATGGGCACTCAAGTTTACCAGACAGCAAAGGAAGCTTACTGCTTTTAAAAATATAAATAAATATCTGCATGGAATTAAAAGGATGGTTATTAAGATACTCATGCTAAGATGACCTCTTATGTGTTTTCAGCCCATAAGGACTAGCACATACAGCCACAGATACTATTTACAAGATAAGACAGAGCACTCTAGCTGTTGTGTGTCCTACTGCTGTGGGAAATTTGCAGGATTCCCATTTCTTAGCAGCCATTTCTTTCAGGGATGCTTTTTTCTTACAAGTTTGAAACAGAGCAGCTAAGAAACCTCTAGAAATGTAATAGTTTCTGACTTTTGCAAAAACTATTTAACAAGCTTTTTTATAGTAAACTTGAATTCTAAGACAGAAACTGTTTACGTGTTGCAGTGTACTTTTTCCATTCCTTTGCAAACAGGATATAATGATATCCAAATATCAATTGACCTCCTTGAGCGAGAAGTTGATAAAGGCTGACAGTGCTGCGGACTTTCCCACGCAGAGTGGTAAACTGTGGCATTTGGAAAAGAGCTTTTAATAGCAGAAAAACTTAAACTGTTAAAACCACAAAACTTTCAATGAGATATGACCAAAAAAATTAAATAGAGAAGTAGGTTCAAGGAAGCTTTGTAGGAACTATTTATAGTGAGAATTCCTATCTACTGCTATAGCTCAGGCTCCCAGCAAACCTAAAATGTGCCCCCAGCTTCTCTCCAAAATTGTGTAATCTCAGGTGGGGTATCCTAGATAAGTTGGTGTGGCAGAGAAGGATGCAGGTACGTGTGACTCTGCTCTGTGCAGGTTCCTGCACCACCCCACTCTCTTACTCCAGAATTTCCCCTTTAGGGCTATGACTGACATCTCTCATGTCCGTGGTAGTCTCTTTCTCATCCTGACCCTGCAAGGGCCCTTCAGAGCTACTTTAGTTGGGATAGAGAAGCTAAACATGAAACTGTTGCTCACTTCATGAGAATGGAAACACAGACACTACCCTGAAGGGTCCACTGCTGGAAAAGTTCCAGTGTTTTTTATTCTCCTAGCAGATCTGCTCGACAGCTTTGCTCTGCAAGACTTTGGAAGGCCATTTGGGCAGAAAGAGTAATTATTATTACTATTATTAAAATGAATAGTAATTGATTTTACAGACATTCCTATGCTTATGTTGGAGAGGGCAGAGCAGAGAAGTGCACCACATTATGCTTGGAACGGAAGCGATGGATTTGATGAAGATTGCCAGGTCCTATGGGGATTTGTATTTCAGTCTGAGATGTGACCCTAAGGAAACTCCATCCTGCAAAATCTGTTTCTCCCTATAACAGCACACAGCATTCTGTCAGACTTAAAATCTGTGGCTCTCCTGCCCACAGACCTCTTGGACAGAGAGATACCTCAGAAGACCCTGGTAGATCTCTTGGATATACACTGGACGACATGACAATTAAGAATGGAAGAAGGAAAGAAAATCCTGAAGATCCAAAATGGAGTTTATGGGAGCAGCTGGAACATACGTTCTGCTTTAGTTAATCTCTTCTTGGCACGGGTACATCAGTATGTAAGCTGTGAATTGCCATGGCTGAGGAGCAAGTACATCGTGTTTTTTTTTGTCATGCTTTCTCTCTGTCAATAACCTGGGGCAGAGGGACAAGAAAGGATCAGACCACCTGCAGCTACCATGCTACAATGAGCAGAGACTGGGAATTACAGCTCTTCACAACATCCATTGGACGTTGGACAATCCCCTCTACAATACCTCTGGAAGTTCTCTTGCAGCATTTAACAACAACCCTAGAGAAAGAGGGAGAGAGCTGTCTGCTGGAAGATTTTCCAAAGGAAGCTGCTTTAGAGAACTGTGGGATAGATCCCAGATGGAGAAAGTGGTTGAAGGGGCCACTTTACAGTCCCACAATTGCAGATTGCACAAAATGCAGAAGATATTACCCAATATTTGTCCTGTTTCTTATTTTTTCCCTAAGCAGCTGCTAATGGCCAAGGTCCAAGATAATACAATGGGGTAGACAGGTATTTGGGTTCACCAGGACTGCCATTCTTCTGCTTTTTTTTTTTTTTTTTCCTGGAATAATAGGAGGCTTGGTTTATCCATCTCAGGGCCTGACAGAGGTCTTACACAATCCTGACCTACCAGGGAAGTCTCTAACTATTCTGCCCCATCAGTGTTTGTGGTATAAACTGGGACTAGGTACAACTGCAATGGTGACAGTCAGAGGTGCAGCACGCTGCTCCAGGCAGGGCTGTCACAGATGTAAGAGCTCTCCCTGTCCTCTATCCATGCAGTAATTCTGGCCTGGGGGTACAAGTAGGGGATTCAGAACAGACAAACAGAGCTCTGAATGCATTTTAACTAACACTAGCATGTTCACTGCAACCTTATTCAGCCATGCTTTAGCTCAGGTGAGATGCCATACATACAAGACTGGCCACACTAGTTCATCCAGCATGGACTATTAACCAGGGAACAGAATCTGAAGACAGATTTCATTAACAAGAAATACAAATAAAACATCAGTGCTTCCAAACCAGACACTGTGGAGACAGATCAACAACAGCGTATTGAATAATCTAGATACACACAGAAACTTTGGAGGGCGTGCAGAGCATCTGCTTGACAAAGTGATCCTGCATAGAACAGCATTCCTCTTTAGGCCCACATGAGGAAAGAAGCCTGCTGCACGAAAAATGTAAGTGAATTTTCAAAAGTAAATACAGCATTCTGAACACGAACGTGCCATAAGTCTTCCAAACCCAGTTATTATATCCTTGGTTAATGAGCAGCCTGTTAAATGCAGGAAGTCAAGTCAGTGGTGATTTACTGAGCAGCGCGCCCGATAAATCCCTGCCCCATTGAATCACAGGCTCACAGCACCGAGTGATCTCCCGTGGCCCTCTCTGCCGCTGTCCTGCAAACCGTGCAATTATTTCCATCAGCCTAGTGTGGGTGCAAGTCACCGTCACCCCGATTAGGCAACACAGCCTGGGCTTTGTGCTACTGTAAATGACAACGTGAAGGACTCAGCATGAGCACTCCTTCATGAGCTCACTGACGACATACAGGAACTGCATACCTTTACCTTCTGATCTGTTTAAAAACAGGTTTCATTGGAGCTGGTGTTGGTGTGGGTAGGGATAGAGAGGTGTGCTTTGGCAGATCCACCTGGAGAATTTGAAAAAATGCTGCCTCCAGCTAATTGTCACCTCCCTGAAAGGCACGAGTGCTCCTCGGTAGTTTCCGTGATTTGTTACTCTGGAGAGTTCCTGTCCTGCCCTTTAAGGAGTAAGCAGCACCAGCTGAACTGACGCTGTATAAGAGCATACCAGCACCTCTCCTTCTCCTTCCCCATCTATCACAGCAGGGATAACAGGGCTGAATTCCATCCCCAGCTCCCTGGCTTGTGCCTCTGCTACCTCTTACTTGTTGGAGGACTTCATCATGCGAATAAAGAAAGGCCAAAGATTGTCAGCACCTTAGATGAGAGCAAAGCAAGGTTTTAATGGACAGTTGATACATCCTACTAGATCCCTTGCAGCAGTTAAGGGCAAAACAAACATTGAAACCTTATGGCCCATGTATGCTTCTTCAGACAAGATGTATCCAACCCTAGTCCCACAAAGCAGCCTTCATTTGCACACACTCGATAAGCCCTGAAATGGATCAGGGGGTGGGAGAAAGCATATCTTTAGTTTTTCCAGAGTCCTGGATAGGCACAGCAAGTGGCCAACTGATAGCCAAAGCGACTGCCTGTGACACAGGTAAGAAAGGGGATAGCTGTGGTCCTAAAACACACCAAGCACCCAGCGTGGGCCTGTGGCCAGCTGCATGCCAGGAGCCTGCCCAGAGCCAGCAGGCAGCAGAACTGCACAGAAAACAAGTTGAGGAATTCCTGGAATTTCTGAAGGGTATTAAAATAACCTTCGTATCCAACAGCAAGCAGGTATGAGAGATAATAGCAGAAGGGGCTGCTTATCCTCCTTTGATACTTGATTAAGTGCAAAGTTTGTCAGAAAGCACGTGAACGTTGAGACCAATCATTTCAGCCTTCCATATCCTTCAGGAGCAAGGATGCAAGGTCTCCAGAAAGGCTCCAGAACATTCAGGAAACCCCTGTATGGCAACAAGATTTTTTTTCCCTCCCATTCATAATAATTTTCCCAGTTCCCAGAAATATTTGGATCTATGCTAGGAATGTGTCTCCTCTTGCTATTCTACAGACATTTCTATCAGCAGCAAGATCTCCCTACATGGCAGCATACACTTCACTTCAAAGGTCTTCCTAACCCTTTAGGCTGTAATTAGAGTTGTAAGTGCTGGAGCCAATCTGCCTGACAGGGAAACTTCGCTGAAAACAAAGATTTTGTAAAGGCTGAAAGAGATGACGGCAAACAAGAAATGGCTAGTGGCTTCACGAAATTGCTCCTGCTGACTGCTCTTTCATTAAGTCTGGTGAAATAAAACAGTTCTCTGTGCCTTACAATAAAGTAAAAAAAAAACAGTTTCTCTTTTAAAATGTAGGTTCCAAGTTCCTCCCCTCTATCAGCTCTAAGTTTTTGTGAGTCTAGAAATTAGACTGAAAAGACAAGCTGTTGGGGGTCTACTGTAACGCTTTTTTGTCTCAATCACTTAACAAAATTTCCTTATCTTAATTGCAATATAAGTCAATATCATATTATCATGTGAAATTTGTTACATCTTGCATTTACACACTGTAGGGAAGCCTGTGCAACAGATCCTATTTTTGCCATACAAAAGGGGAAACACATTCATCTCTGCCTCCCGTAGAGGCTCTGCATCTGTGGCCAATAGCCGATAAACCCAGGGATCTCGGCTCCTCCTTCCTGCCATATGCAGCTCTGAAGATACAATAGGCACTTGGACACCAAAGCTTTTAGCAGTGCTCCCTGAGCAACCAGTATCTTTGACATCAGCCCACACCTAAATTTAGCAATTCCCAGACCTAACGTCAATGCAACTTTGGTACTGCTGATTTAGAATAGGTCTCTGGCACGGTATTCCCATTCTGAAAATAGCTCCTGATTCTTTACCCAAGGCCAAAGGCGCTATCTTGTCCCACGCACACAAGCTGATGGTTCCGTGATATACTTTGCCATTTCCATGTTCAGAGTGATGCACGCTGATTAAAGAAGCTCCCCAGTCCTCGTTAGATCAACAACACTGAGAGGGGGCCTGACCTAGATATTCTGATACACTGAATTTAAAGGAGTCTTCAATTTAAATCACATCCAACTCTGCAGTTGGAACCTGTCATTTAAGGGTACAAACACCTCAAGGCATAGGCCCAAAGTTGCATGCTTGGGAATTTGAGTTTGCATAGATGCCTTGACAGCTGGCTGCTGCTGTGCCCAAGAATTGATGCCAGATTGCTCCACAGATGTCCTCAGCATGTAAAGCAAACTTTATGTGCACCACCAGAAGATAAGCAATGAGTCTGGACAGAGTACATGCTTGGAGACTGTTTTGCAAGTATAGAGAACTGCTCCATGCATATGTGATGGCTGAGGCTCTCCCAGATTCTTAAAGCTGATTCATTAAGTCTCATAAGTACTACATCAGACTGCAAACCCTAGAGCTGGATATTTACAAAGTTAATTCTCTCTCAATACAAGCTCTGTGAAAGCTTACACTCTGATGAGATTTTAATTCAGAAAGCAGGGATTACGCTGCCTACATGACATGCCCCATCTGCACACAAAACCACCAACACCTTGCAATTTTCCAGCCTGAATTATTATTCAGTACAAATAGACACGAGTGAAAATCAGCCACCGGTAATGCTACTGTAACTCCCACCACAGACAGTGCACACCTAATGCTTCAATCCACATGTTGCTGTGCTTACAACGATCACTGTCAAGGCCACATCAGTGACCCAGTCGCTGATAACACCAACATCACATGCAATATCTGGGGGGCCATCTCATGAAAATACAAGGTAGACCAGAAAAGTGAAGAATGAATGTGTTCCAAAGCCAATCAACAAGAAAATATTCCAAAATTACAGGAAATTCAGTTTCAGATCTGATGGAGATCAATAGCAACTGTTTGGATACAGTTTCATGATCAGTTTATCCTACCCGTAACTGTAGAGGAACAACTGAGCACTTCTGCATGCTGCCAGTCACTCCGTCCTGCCCTCTCCTCTCTCTTGCATTTGACACTGTGTACAGCAGCACTGACACTTGGGTAAGCTGGTGAGCAAGACGAGTTGACCTGACCCAAAATTAACCAAAAAAAAAGTCATCCTGGCTGCACAGCCGCCTGCCCCAGTACAAGGGATACAAACGGTCTACATGGGATGGGTGTGGGGAAAAAGAGATGAAGAAAGGACAGCAGCAGCAATCCTAAATTAACTTAAACTGATTGCAAAATCATCATAAGAATAGAAGGATGAATCAGATTTCCTTTTACAAAATGATGCCACAAAACATCTGACTAAATCAACTTCCCAAAGATTTGAGCCTAAGTCACAAAGTATCACAGCGATGTAGTTAATGCATATACGATACCAAGGGTGCAGGTGTTAGAACTCCATCAGCTTTAGGCGCTTTGCTACAGTAGCATCCATACAGGCTCCTTTACAGCCCTCCCTGTGAATGAACTCGCAAAGGTTTCCTGCCTTGTGATTTTATCCAACTGCCAAAGCTATTTCATGCTTACTGCCTAAACTCAGAGTCACATGGTTATGAAAGACTGTCAGATTTCTCATCCAGGAAACATCTCATGGATACACAGAAAGATTTGAAAATGCAAAGCAAAGGGCTGTCCATTAGAATACAGTAACAAGAGAGCTACAAAGTGCACCTGATATTTACTATCAGGCAATGAGAGTCCAGGATTATGATTTTTGAATGGAGGCAGTGGTTTGGCTTGTCAAACAGAACTGGATTTAAAAATCTTCTTTATATGGATTAAATATCTCCTCGCAGGAATCTCAGGCTCAGACTCTGCATACTGAGCTGCAGCTGCTGGGGCACAGAGATGCTGTTGGATGGTGCCAGTCCATCCTGTTGGAACGGGTCTGCATGGTGAGGGGGGCAGCAGCTGGATCAGAGGCACTTTGCACAGCACCGCTATGAGCACTGGGTGACTTCATCAGGTGCGCAACTGTCAAACGGCAGCCTCCGATCCCAGCCTCCTTGTAAAACTTCATTGTAAGCCGGCTTCTGTGTTAATTTTTCTTCTCTAGAAAAGAATGGTTGCAGGGAAATTCCCTCCTACCTGCCTCTCCCTCCGGGCAAGAATAGCTAAAAGCACACTGTTCACACCAGCAGTAGGAAACAGCAAAGGCAAAACAACCAAGCACAAATCTGCAGAAAACTCAATTCATTCCCCAAAACTAACACCTCTGTGCTTCTCCTTGTTCGGTTGAATCTTATCAAATTTTCATCCACTTCCATTCTACATGCTGAAATAGGGCCAGAGGTCTCCAACTAGAGCTGAGGCTGGCTGCAGCAGAGGGCTGTGTGCACACGAGGAACCACCCAGTGTAAAATTCTGTTCCTGCGAGCACGCAGCTGCACTCCTCTGCACCAGTTCTCCAGTGTCAGTGCCTGTGCCAATAAAGCCCTTTGCTCCCGAGACACCTCTGCCAACCTGAGCCTGTGTGCAGTGCCAAAGTGCATGAATACGGTTAACCGACAAGGTAGGTACTTCCTGGACAAAAATACCCGTGAAGCGTCTTTTAAAACAGCGTGCTGTTTCCTTTGGTGTTGGTTTAAATATGCATCCTGTTATGCATCTCCGTTAAGAGCAGATGTCAAAATAAACCAGATATGGCTAGGGTGACATTCTGAAAAAGTCTTCCCCAATAACAGGGGGGAAAGGGAAGAGGTTGAGTTTGATTTCTAAATAGGCTTTTTACCTCAATGTAAGATCTGACCCTAAGAATATTTTGTTGGAGTAAGGAGGCAAAATGGAATTTTGCTTTAAAACAACAACAACAAAAAAGGCAAGAAATAGAGAAAGTGTGTTTTCATTATTATTATTATTATTATTATTATTATTATTATTATTATTATTATTATATAAAATCCCTGGAGTGATTCACTCTCCCAGTGTAATTTCAGATCAGAAGCAGGTTGAAGTCTGTTTATGTCATTAATGGAAAGGCCTCTTCCAAATCAGAACAACCAAAATGGGAAATTAGTGAGGACAAGTGAAAAGGTGTTGATCTGAGCCGATGTCACTTTTCAAAAGAGAAGTGGACACAATTTTAAACAAACCCCATCACAGCAAACAAAGTCTATTTATAGTGCTGATCAGAAGCACTCACTTTTGTTCTTTAATTTAAAAACCTAACTTTGCTTTCCACAAACCCTATTCTTGCAAGCTTGTAATTATATCTGAATCACACTTCCCCATACACACCTTGCATTTAAAAAGCATATTACATATTTCTACTTCATGATTTTGAAAGTGTGACTACCTGAAGATGTTTTGTAGAAACTGTTATCAAGAACACAGGTAACACAGAAATGTTTTGGCTTTAAATGGCTTTGGAACATTTGACTTTGGAAGAATCTGACTTGAGAATACTTGGTGACTTTGTTTGGCAAGCTGACCTCATACATAGTAAATATTAAGTTTAAAATGCATGCGCGTAGGAATATTTGGTCGAAGCACAAGTGAGTCATGCTGTGTAGTTTTATTTTTTCACACTTAGTTGCGGAAGGAAGAATCCAGCTGCTATTTTATTTTTCTCTCTGGCTTACTAAATTCAACTGAAAAGGAAAACAGGAAAAACTGCTATCAGCAGCCAAGAAATCGTTAACCTAGGTTTTTTTAAATATCTCTCATTGAGAATTTCTCATCCATACTGTTTTACTACTGAAAAACTGTGCAAATGGGATGACATCTGAAAAGAAGAAAGAAAGATAAACTTATGAAAAGCCTTTTATGAACAAGGAGGAAAGTCAGCAACTATCACTTGGGTAAGAAGAATGAATGATGCTTTGTTTATTAGGTTACTTTTACTCTTATTTAAATACTGTTTAAATAACATGCCTAATTTACACACGATCTATGAACCTTTACTGCTATGGTGAATCAACAACTGGAAAGTATTCCGTTTTGTCTTGGGGCAGAATCAAGCAGATGAAGAGAAATCTGGGAAGGCTGTTATAAGGTTCATATTAAGACATAGAGCAGGAAAAAAAGAGAGGTCAAGTGAAAAGCTCCTTAGCCCTTGAAGTTTCCCCAAACAAAACCCATATTACAAAGCAACCCATCCTTCTGTGGGATTGGAAAAAAAAACCTGCTTGGTTTTTACCCTTGCTCTACTTTTGTTTGGTGCCCTTGACAACAGAATTCATATCTCTCATTGTCTCTCCTGTGTGTACAAAGAAAACAATTCCTCACTCGCAGAGATGTTGTCAGATTTATGGTTGTGAAGTGACAGCAAACACTAATGGCCATAATATGCAACAGTTAAGTTTCTATGAACTCAATGATGAGGTCAGGAATAATTCGATCAATCACAGTCTGTGGGAGAATAGAAGATACACAATGAGCCCACGTCTGATATTTGTGTTCATTGAGAAATCTCAGAGTGCCTCCTCAAGCCCACGAGGCACAATGTTAGAGCAGCTTTCCAGCCTAATTTGAAACAGCTTTTTTTCTTCTAACCTAGTTTTCCTCTTTATAAGAAGTTTGCAAAAGACTTTAAAGAAGGCACGTTCCTAACGCTTACCATCACTTGGTTTTTAAATACTCCCAATCTCTGTCTATAGAGACTGACTGAACCTGAAGCACTGCAAGGCACAGGCACGTTTTCAGCCTCTGAAAATCCGGTCTGTCTAAAAACGGCTCAGAAGAGTTTAGAAAAGGGCATCCTCCTCAGGATGACGCAAAGAAATCGCCAAGGTAGGAGGGAAAAATAAATAATAATAACCAAACCCTGAAACCCTCTTCTTTCCTTCCTGCCCTGGATGTTCCCAGCCAAGCCGTGCAGAGCCTCAGCCAGCTCCGTGCCCTCCGCGCCCAGCAGCCGGCTATGGGAGGGCGCGGAGCCCTCGGAGCCTTACAGCAGCGACAGCTACGCCTGCACCGTGACTCCCCATCTCCCTTTTAAGGTATAAATATGATCCATCGGGACGTCAGACCACAAAAGCAACTGGTTTGAGCCTCGGGAGAGAGGAAGCAGGGGTCGCCTCCGGCTGACCCCCGGGCGCGGTACTCGCAAAGGCGGTGAGGAACCCCGGGGCTCGGCTGAGGAACAAGGGGAGGAGAAGAAGAGGAGGAGGAGGAGGGGAGGAGGAGCCCATTGGCTCCCGGAGCCGAGGGATCCTATATCCTGAGTGAATGGGGCGGCCCCGGGAGCGGGCTGGGCGAGTCCTCTTCCCCGAGGAAGGAAAAGGCGGCGAGGAGGAGGCTGCCGGCCGCTGCGCTGGGTGAGCCCCCGAGGTCGGTGCGGGTCTTTCCTCCCTCCTTCCCGGTTCCTGAGCTCGTCCCCTCGCCAAAAGCAGGCAGCTCGGTCCCTTCTCAGCCCCGGCCGCGGCGAGGAGAGGAGTCGGGCGGTTAAAATCCGCGAGAAGTTGCTGTTTCCCTAAGTGCTTCTCTCCGACCGCAGGGAGGGCGAGGGCTGGGCTCCTCATGGGAGGGGGCGCCTGGCCGCGGTTCCCTGCATCAGCCAAATTTTCCGGCGGCTTTGTCCCAAAGTTTTCGGCTCCAGCCCGGCCCCGTGAGCTCCTTGCTTTTACCCCTTAAGGCCGGCTTGGCGCCGGACTACGGGCTGGCACATTTCTGTGGCAAACGAGCCCCAAACTTTAGTGCGTTTCCTACCGCCTTTTATGCATCGTCCTAGCAGATCCCTTTCAGCCTCATCTCTGCCCGTTGTCTGCCTGCTTTATGTCCCGAAACAAAGCCGGGGAGCCCTCAGGGTCCCCCAAATCCCCGCAGGGTCCCCCCGGTCCCGGCACGATGCGCTCCCTCCCGCAGCCCATTCAAAGCCGCGCTGCTTTCCCCCGCCCCGGGAGCCCCTCCCGCTTCCCTCCTTCCCCCAATTACTAGCTTTTATTCTTATTTTCCCTACTGGAAAAGGCTTCTTTTTTCACATTTTCTTTCCCTATGCCCTTTTCTCTTTCTTTCCCAGCCCTTCCCACCCAAGAAACTCGCCGATCCGGCTGGGAGTTGCTCTGCTCGGCCGCGGTTTGCAGCGTTGGGGGGTTGGGGCAGCCCCGAGCCCTCCCCGGCCTCATTAACGCCCTCATTAGCGCCGCGGCCGCTCCTCGGCGCCCTTCCCCAAACTTCTTTTGCGGGAGCTCCGGAGAAGATAATCGGCTTGAGAGAATGCCGTAAGAGTAAGGGGGATTTACCGAGCGCGGTTAGGAAGCGCGTTTGTGCTCAGCCCGCCTGTACGGCTCTAAAACCTTTTGTTTTTTTGCTTTTTCCCTCTTTTTTTTTTTTTTTTCTCTCCTCCTCCCCTGGCCGCAGGCGTGCCCGCCCCGGCGGGGAGGCGGCCGGGAAGGGCCGGGCCGGTTCCCTCCTTTGTTTCGCGGCGTGGCTGGAAGCGGTGCCCTGTCCCCCCCCGGAGCTCCGTGCAGCCGCTGGGGAGGGCGCTGAAACCCCAAGCAGGGGCCGGGGTCGTCCTCGGGGGGGCCGGGACTTGGGGGCTGCCCCCGAGGAGGACACGGGGGGGGGGCAGGGGCACCCCGCTGGAGGCGGTTGAGCTCTTCAGGGCAGCCAGCTTTGTTAGAAGCGCTCCCCAGGAAGGTCTCGGAGTCTGTCTGGAGGTGGGAGACCGGCTTGGCTCTGCTGTAAGCTACTCTGCGTTGTGTGGGGCAATGATAAAAAGCCTGAAGTTGGTTTTGGGCTGCTCGAGGAGGTGGAGAACTCGATTTGGGCAGCCCTTGTGTGCTGGAGCATCCTCATCTCTTGCCTGCTGGGGCTTATGCCTGAGGATCTCTCAGCAGTAGTGTGTGCAAATGTTTCAAGCTAGTTTGTGTGATGCATCTTGTTGTTGGTTATCTCCTAGCAGTTGGAAGAGGGAAAGGATGTGCTTAAGAAATGGATAAATGTTTTGGAAAAAGGGAAAATAGTTGTCCTCCAAGGCAGTATGAATGCTAGCTTTTTCTGTTGATCAGGGCAGTAGATAGCAAAGCACGGTTGAGAACAACAGCCGTGGAATATTCCAGCAGTGTACCCAGAAGGCTGGAGCATCACACCGAGCTGGGTGTTGTGCTGGTGTTACAGGGGCTACTGGTTGTTTGTCCTGCTCAGGACAAAGATTCCTGGAAGCCCATCATCTGATGTCTATGGAAATGTAATCTCAGTGAAAATGCAGGCTCCTGCACTGGTAAGACTTTGTGGTTATTTTTTTTTTCTGCTTTGAAATTTACTAGCAGTGTCTGCTATACTAGTTCTCATCCTTTAAGTGATTTGAAACTGTGTCACTTGCTGCTTTCTTTCTCTTCATAAACTGAGAAGCAAGCTGGTTACTAATGCTGCCCAAAGCAGTAGTTGGGACAGTGTCTCTGACATCTGGCCAAACTGGAGTAGCAAGTACTGAAACTAGGAATGGTAATTCACCTACAGATTGGGGAGCAGCATGTGGAAAATCCTGCAAGTCATTGCATACGTAAGCCACCGGCTTTTCAAATAAGCAGTGTTATTCTTTACCTATAATGTTATGGCATTTAGGATGTACTAAACATTGCCTCATCTCCCGTGGCTATCAATCTATGCCTGAAGAATTGTTTAGGTGATCCTTTAAGTTGCAGATGTCACTTACTGAAAGGGCTTGGGTAGACACAAGTAATGAGTGGTTTTTACTGGGAAAATTTACTGTGACTTTGTTCCTGTAGTAGGTCTGCTGGCCTTGGAATTGGCAATAGAAGTGATGAATTAGTGTGGCACTACTAGTTCTTCCTTCTATATGGCTTGCAGAGTATAGTGAGGCATCCTCCTTAGCTTCCTAGGACATTGAATATCTGGGGTGAGGCTATTTTGGTTAGTTACTACCATGGTCCGCTGAATAATCAACCTTTAAAGTCCAATATAAAGCAATGTGGTCCATCTCTGTCAAGCTATCCAGAAGTGACAAACAGACTCCTTGCTCATACAGGAAATGCTTGTGTATCTGGGATCTCAGCAACACTTGGAAGTGTGGTCCAGATCCCAAAATGAGGTCTGTTCGAGTAGTCCTGATCTATGCATCTCAAGTCTTCAAGGTCTAATAAAACACTCAGGGATGCTAGAGTTTTTCCTTCTTTCAGAAGCTTCATGGATAGGACATGCCCTTGGCATTAAGGGGAAGTGCTATGGCAGGATCTTTGAAAGGTGATTCTTGACCTAAAGACTACAGTCAGTGGGAAAGTTACCACAAGGTACAGAAATATGATGGAACAACTCCTTTGCTTTGGAATTGAATCTTTTTAGAGTGAACCTCTACCAGCCCTGAAGTTTACCTGTTGCCTGAGTTGTTCTGTAGCCTGATCTTAACATAGATAAAACTGTGGCTTGGAGATGCCACTGCTAGATGCCTAAATGAATTGGAAAACCTACAAGATTCCAAATGGCCTGAGGACAGATGACCTTGAAAGAAGGCAATGTTGTAAGGGAAAGCAACTTAGTTTGAAGGACTGTTGAGGAAACATATCTACATCTTGCTAATATCATAAGCTGTAGGAATTCCTGTCTCATAGCAAAGAACAAGTTTGTTTGCTGTGAACCAGCTTCATGAGGTTGAGCTTG
Source organism: Anas acuta (assembly GCF_963932015.1). Taxonomy (NCBI): domain Eukaryota; kingdom Metazoa; phylum Chordata; class Aves; order Anseriformes; family Anatidae; genus Anas; species Anas acuta. The sequence continues at coordinate 8,743,557 of NC_088987.1, forward strand.
ACTGTCTGGTACCATCTACATACTGCTGGATGTAGTTTTAAACTTGAATAAAACGTGTTTGGTCACTCTGAACTACCAGGACTACTGTCATGCTCTGAAGATGTGCTGTCACCTTTCACAGTGCAGCAAGACAAACTGTCCATCAGAGATTTACAAACAACTTCTGAAACAAAGAACTTCTTTGATCAACACAGATCATATTGTTGGGAGGTGTGCTAGGATTTATCACAAAAGGTAGATATTTTAGCTAGTTTTCTCCATTGAGAGCTGAGGAAACTTGCTTAAATAGAATTTTGTCTGCCCCAGATTACTGCTGTCCCAATAAGTCAGTCTCTGTTCACGCTACTTCTCCTGCCGCATCCTAAAACTTTAAAGTTCTACCAGTTTCATTTCTTACAAGAGCAGAAGTGGTTTGTACTGAATGAGGTAAAGCGCCCTTTTCTCTTTGGGTAGGAAACTTATGGCTCTTATTTCCACAACCCTCCCCCTAACCCCACTACTAGTCATATATGGAGGGGTTCCCCCTTCCTCTGCTCAGCTCTTTCATGGCCTATGAAATGGATGGATGGCTTTTCTTCTACATGAATTGGTTAACTAAGGAAAAATTAGTGTTTCACTTTGGACTTGCCACTTAGAACATCATTACACATCCCGGTGTAATAAAGTGATAAGGTGATTTACAGTAACTAGGGGTACTGACTTTCTATTGCTTTATTTCAAAGTTCAACTTTCTAGCACAATCAGGCTCTTTCATGAATGTTTTTCTGTTTGTTTCCTTCTGCCTTAAGTTCATCCCTGTCATGTATGCTTCAGCTCTTGTCTTTGTACCTTCCTTCTAGAGTTCACAGACTGGTGTTCTCGGTCTGTTTTGCAGTGACTTCTGTTTTAGGTTCTCCTTCATTTTGTTTCACTAAATGGTCCTTGCAGCACTTCTGAATCTGGTGCAGTATGCATTTCAGCCATATTCCTGGCCATGTGTTAGTCTTGTGTGAGGGTTGTGTGTGTATAAATGTGTTTTCACTAACTCTAGATATCATTAAATAGTGTGACCTACTATCTATTTCATGAGCAGAGATGAGTACTGCTGGCTAAATGTAAATGCACAAGTCGCCTCATTTAATTTACGAAGGCTGTGGTCTTAAATCTCACTGCCTACTAAACGTGTTGGGAGGATAGTACAGCTCCTTGCTTATCTGGTTTGAATCATGAAGTTAGGCCTGAAGAATTCTTTATGGTCTTCTGTTCTAGGGCCTGTGATGGCCAGCAGACTGCTTGCAGGTCTCAGAGGGCCCTTCAACTACAGTAAACGAGGAACTGCCAGATGCAGTTCCATTTGCTGCAGCCTGCTGTACTGTCACGTTTCTCGTAAGTGTGTGGGAGTGTGTGTGTCAGTTCTTCTCTGCTGTGGGCTTGTAGTGCTCCTGCTCCCCATATTTCACAACAAAAAGCAGATGAGTGTCTCCTGTTCTGTCTCTGGCCTTGTTTCATGGCAGAAAGGGCTATATATAGGGCCAGAATTCTCCTTGGTTACCACAGAAGTGGGAGAGGATTAATGGAATTCATCCCACCCATCTTGCAGGCAGGCTTCAACAAAGCCTTGAGCTGCTGCTATTCCAGCCAATCTGCAGCTACTTTAGTTTTTGAGGTGGTTCTCCGTCCACTTTATCATCAAATCTGAGGTGTTTCAAGCAAGCCAGAGAGGAGCAAACGTGCATGGAGACCCCCAACATGTGTGTAAGAGTCTGTAAATTGGAAAGTAGATTCAATACAGGAGAGAAACAAAAGCTTCTGATATGAAGCATATTTGACTGTGAACTGACAGGAGTTTGCTTTTCCTCAAACTACACGTACCTCTTCACATAATGCATTTAACATGTTTATGCAGTCGACTTTAAAATCACTTGGAAATTTCTCATTATGCTACTGGAGGATTCATGAATGCCCTCAGAATGGCAGTCTGAAGTTGGGACTGATGAGAAATGGAGAGTCAAGTCAGGTCGCTATTTCTACACAATTCCCCTATGGTTAAGGTGACTTTTCGGTTGAATTCCAGGTGCTGCTTACATAACTTTAATTTCAATAAAAGTAAAACTTAGTCATTCAAGATACAGCAATAAAAATTAAAATTTGACATTTTTATTGAAATTAAAGCTATATAGGTACTCTTTCAACACGTGCAAATGCAGTGTAAATAGTGCTAGCAGACTTATGCTGAACTACCTCAAATTGGAATTAACTCAAGGAAATAAACGAAGCACAAATGTAAAACAAAAGGAGAATATATAGTCAAACTGCTTACTAGATCTAGATTAATTTCCTATTAATGAAACAAGAACCCATTAGATGCGATTATCCAAGAGCCATTAATAGCAGGACGGGGTCACTAGTAACTCTTCCACTTCTCAGCCCAAAGCAGAATACAGCACTTGTTCTTCAGCTTAAGAGTTGCTTACATCTACATACAGCAGTGAACAGGAGCGTGTGAGCATGAACAAGGCATGATTCTGCTGAAGCCAAGGGAACACTGCAGTACCTATCAGTTCTTGCAAGTGCTTAGCAAGTGTATTTATAATCTTCCAAGTGATATGGAATAATCAGTTATTTACTTGTGCAAGCTTTAAGATAAGGTTCCAGAAATGATCTACTATAGAATTGAAGGGTGGGGGCTTTCTAGAGGCTATAAGAAGTGCTGACCAAAGTCTTACTGAAGCAGGAAGACTGTTAACTGCACACAAAAAGGGGAAAGATGTGTTCCTGGTTATATTATATTTCTAGTACTTTCTTTGCATAATAGGATAATTGGTTTCTCTCCTACACCAAAAAGAGGGTTCTGGAGCCAAGCTCAGCACTGTAACACGCAGGTTTTTCTTCCTGTTTTTGGTGGGCTTCCATTGTTCTGAGAATAAAATTGCTCGCTTTTATTTTAAAGCAAAGCAGGAGTATGAGCGATACTAGACAGTCTCTGTGTAAGACTAGACTCCTACAATGGCTTTAATTCTGCTTTAAAAAAAAAAACTTTCTGTTACTAGGCTGTTTGGTGAGAGGAGGCCAGTGTAGAGTAGCTGCTTAAAACTTACTCCTCCTGTCCACACAATGGGGTGAAGCCTGAGGTTTTGTCAAATTTGTTTGCCTTTCTCAACTGCTTCCCGTGTTGTCTGTCATGGCAGATACCCTAGCTGCTTATGTTAGGTACTGGGTTAAAACTGCTACAGAATGCAGCAAGGCCTGGCAGCTGTTGGGTAAGCCTTGCACTGCTAACAGCAATGAACCTTGGGCTTGCAAAAGGTGAGACTTCTACTTGAGCTCTGAAAGATTCACATCTTTGTGAGGTTTTTGTGGTGGTGTTTTTTTTGTTTTTTTTTTTGGTGGGGGTTGTTTTCTTCTGGCGAACAATTGTCTTTCTTCCCTTATCACTTAATGTTCAGTAAGATTCTCGGGTGGGTTTTTCACTAATACAGGTAAATGGCAGATCCTCTCCATAGAAAGGGTGGTAGTGGTGGAAGAACTTTTAGGGAAGGAGGGGGGAGCTCTACGGCTTCTGTTCTCTCTGCAGTTTTTTCTGGGGACTAACAGCAGTTTTGACCTTCCTACAACTAAAAACTGCTTTAAAAAACACTTATTCCCTCCCTGTAACTGTGGTGGCCCATGACCCTAGTTACAGGAGTTGGGTAGCTGTCTCGCTGTTCCTGTTCCCAGAGCAAGCAGTAGGAGATGGACCTTCCTGCAAATCAGCAAGGGACCTAAAAAACAAACTCAAACCAGGTGCTGGTCAAGTTTACTGCTGGTGGTATGGACAGCCAGCAGATAAGTGGGGGAAAATTGTGTGGCTTAGGAAAATCTCTGATCAGTGTGGGCAGAATTAATTACATATTTATCCTTAATTTGAGGCTACATGAGGTCTTAAAACTGAAAAGAAAGATACTGGGCTAGACTGACTGATCAGTACAGCTCTCCATGTTGCTTTTCCTCTTACTTCCTTATAAAAATTTAACTGACAGAAGTTCTACTAGCAAAAGGAAATGGCTTAATGTGCAGTGGGATAGTTACTGGTGCCTGTAGCAGTAGCACTGGAAAGCTTATACAGTATTTACCTAGCCTTTGTGATGCTGCTTAGCTTGAGGTAGTTTTTAAAGTATTTGCTGAAGTGGTACCTACACAGCAATCATGAGAACTAAACAGAAAAGTGACAGTGGGGAAACCACTTTTACAAACAGTTATTGAGTAATTGGGCACTGGCACTCAGACAAAAACAAGCTGCAGATGTGTTAGTTTCTTTACGAAGAGTTATGTTATCTGAAGTCACAAGGTGTGTTTAATTGGTTGTAATTGCAGTCAGTCAATCATGTAAGGTAAGGGATTATAAGCAAAGCAGTATCTTGCTGACCACCACTAAAAACAACTGAGTTCCTTACTCTCTGAGCATAAATAGGATGCACTTGTTTCCACATGCAGTCATCGCTAACTTGGCTGCAATAGACTCTACTGACCATGTCTTGAACTTCAACTTAAGATTAAGATACCTTTTCTTGAAACCTGCACGCTACTTACGGCTATTAAACATGTGAAATAGCAGTTCATGTATTTCTGGTAATTCTTACTGTCTTTTCCTTTCTGTCATTTTTCTTTCTTCAAGAAAATGACGGTCCTGTGTGCGTGTGCTTTCGTCTTCCTTGTAGAATGAAAAAGATGTTTCTCCACCATTAACAGGAAATGGCAGCTCTAACTTTCCGTGGTACTGATGCTTATCAGAAGTGCTTGTTCTCTTACAGATTTTTATCTGTGAATTTAAACGAGTACAGTTTGGCTTTTTATACTGAACAGATCGGGGTGTGTAAATACTATGTCCTATGTGGTTTTGAAATTCAAGCTCTGCCATTCACACTGGTGGTGGGTAATATTATTAACAAGTGTAGCTAATGTGCTCTGCCTGTTTTGTGTATACTTCTGCCTTAGTACACGGGATTCAAAAGGAATGTGTACCAGTCTGGCACATCTTTTAAATACTAGCACTATGAAAGTGAGCTTACGTAAATGCAGAGTGCTGCTCAGGATAGTATTAGAGCTCATCGCTGCCATCTGCCAAAACATGTGTTGGGTTGTACTATAGGTACTGTTACAGCCTTTGGAGCTTTCTTGGAGCTCTGACTTGCCTGCATGGAAGTTGGTACATACTTCATCAACTTTTGCAGAAAATGAGGGCATGTGGCCTCAATCATGTAACTGCCAGACTCTGAAACTTTAGAATATTACCCTTACAGGCAGTGCAAAGAATTAGCTCTTTTCACTAGCTCAGTCTAGCACAAAAGCATAGAACTTCATGTTGGTGCTTGTGTATTTTATGTAAAATCCCTTGAGCTACTAAATCATTCATATTTTGTAGGCTTTTATACTTGGAAATATACTTGGAAACAATCCTCCCTTCTAGCTTGTCTGGGGAATAGTCTACATTGGCTTTAGCAAGTTAAAGCAACTGAAAATCGTTGTCATTGTAGACTGCTACTTGAAAGGCGTGGTCCTATACCTCTCCTGCTATCTGAACAGTAGCTGTTCCGGGGAACTGATCCTGCTGAAAGCAACTTGAGAAGAAGGCAAGGCTCCCTCCACCTTCTAGCAGATGCCTCCATTTAGATTTCATAGCAGTTAGGAAGCATGCTGCTGCATTTTAGAGGAAATGGAAGAAATCGTTCTTGTCCTTTTCACCCAATTGCTGTAGCACATATAAAATATCTCTAGGAACTAAACCTCTGCTGGCAATTAGCTGTTTCCTGGCAGTCCTAATCCCTTACAATATGTCTTGCTTCCAACCCTGAAGGAGCTAAAATGCTTTACTCAATTGCCATCTAATGCTTTGCCATCCTTTTGAATTTCTCTGCCAACCAACACTTCAGAGATTGCCTCAGCAATTGCAAACATTGCAGATCAATGAGAAGCAACAAGTGGTTACAGCTTTTGATTCACTTTTTTTACCTATGTGTTGCTGTATTATTTCTCTGATATGAAGTTCCCCTTGAGAGTGCTGTACTTCAATGCATTTTTTAATAGAGGGTTTCTTCTTGACTGAGCAACTACAGAAGTTCAGGTTTAGGAAGATGTTGGACATCTTAATTGGGTCTCTGTTCAATCTGAAGTCCTCAGTGCACGCACAAAGAGCATTTAATACTGACTCGACTATTCCAGGAAACTACCCTGGTTGTAGGTAAACTGTAAAATGAGCAGGCAAAGCTTGCACGTGAAATTGCATATAATGGGTTAAATGATTTCAAAACTGAACCTTGTCACTTCTGCATTTATGTTCCTTATTGATGCAATACTTATCACCTGTCTTTCTACACTTTAATCTTTCTAACACTATGCTGCTTCTTTTTGATTGTTATCTTCTTGACGTTTTTTCTGGAGTGATAACTGTCCAAACTGACTCCCATCTCTCACTATTTTTGTATGGAACAGTGTAGCAGGGGAGGTTTTGACACTACTTGAAGTGTTCTTTGGAGGATGTTTCTTTCAGTCTTGGAGTTTGTGAGGAAGTAGGATCCTTCCTTGTAGGAAGGAAGGATCAGCTAAGGACCTTATGACGTTTTTTCTAAAACATCTGTCACTGTAGTGTTGGGTGTGACTTGTTTCTGTTCAGTTTTCTTTCTTGGTACAGCTCATATGAGGAACTTGAATATCCTCTCAATGCAACTTGTTAGTGTACAAACTCTTCAAATACAAGGGAGCAAAGGAGAAGGATATAGGCCAGGGCAGAAATGCCAGATAACACGACTTGTGAAGACATGCCGGTAAAAGAAAAAAATGGTGAGAAACTGAGTTGTGTAATCTTGTAGCTGAAGTTGTGAGCAGCAAAATCAGCTCAGGCCTTGCTTCCATTACCATAGGCACATACCTTCCTAGCCTCTAGTTACTAGGAAGGGGAAACTGATAAGCCATCAGAACACATGTTTATTTGATGTGTTAAGGCTAAATTTTCTTTGGTCTTCTAGTGTAGGCAGTACAGAAATACTGTTGGAGATGGAGTTTAATTTCATAAGGATTATAACTGCTTAAATTGCTCAGAAACCAAGGACTGCAAAACTTAAATTCTACCTAACAATGAAAAGGCTCAAACATGCCAAAATTTGTGTTCTCTGTTTAGGCAGCAGCTACAGGGTTCAGACTTTGAAAGCTTAAAGAAAATCCAGTGTATTCTTTTAAGGATCATCTCATTCTTATACTAGGGTTGACAATTCTGCCTGAACTGAAATCCAGGCAGTGCTAATCCTCGTCCCTGTGCTGTCTGGCTTCTGTCCCCTCTTGTTGGATATGTTCCTGCAGTTCAGGGGAAGTGGTGCTGCAGCTGGGGTCCATGTGACATGGGAAGTCTAGCAGGATAAAGCAATGTCAAGCAAGCACTATCAAAGAAGCTGATCTGGGGTAGTTGAGTGACAGGGCTGCCCTGACTACAGTGCAAAAGCCTGTCCCAGGATTTCAAGTTTCTTGTAGTAACACAAGGCTACTTCCAAGCCTTGTGTGAAAGTGAAAGCTTCAGAAACAATGAATGTAACGCTTTGGTTCTGCAAAACAGAACACCGAGTCCTGTTGTAACTTCAGTTTTGCCTCTAGATACAGCCTGACCTAAATAAATTGCTTGCTGTTACTTCACTGTTTCAACAGGTTGGTTTTTGAGGAAGAATTTAGGAGTGAGCTGAACTTGATTTCCTGAGCAACTAGACAAGCTTCAGAGGCAGGGATGAAGAAAGAATGAGTGTAAGGCCATCCTCAGCTGGCAGCAGTAACCTTTTTATTGAGTTCAATTGCATGGAACTGCACCCTTAAACTAATTAGCTGTTCTCTGGCACAGCCTAGAATGAGCATTTAACTTCATAAATATTTGAGTTTGCTGAAGGGCTGCTGCTTCCTTGAGGTCTTTCTGTCATATGCTGCAAGCCAAATAAAAGGGATAATGTGGGCACCAAAGCTGGCATTTGGATGAAACAAAATTGACTGTAGCTAGAAATATCCTTAATCTGAAGAGCTGAGTCTGTCTGTCTGTAACTAAGCAGAGAAATGGCTTGTCATTCATTCACCCCTTAAGTAACCAGTTCCTTCTATCTCCAGTAGGATGACCAAGCTTAAGTCTATCCAAATACCATGCAAGAGTTGATGAGAAAGGGACTGTTGCTACAAGCTGTTGGTAGTGTCTTTGTTGTGTTTTTTTTTTTTTTTAAATAAAAAGCTCTAAAGTGTTTGTTAGAATATCCTGCATTGCTTGAGAAAGTTGTTTGTGTTCTAAACTATGTTTCTTTCCTTCTGCACAAGATAGAAATATACCTGATAATCAAATAATCTTTGTTCTAAAACCAGATGTAATTTGGGGGTGTGCTGTGTCAAATTGATTACAGATGAATTGAAGCCCACTCTTTGTATTGTACCACAAACTTTGTAGCTGGGGGTGAGGGAATGTTCCCTCTGGGCGGTCTCAGCTGGTCTCTTCTTGGGTTTAGGTTTCTCTCAGGGTGGTGGTAGGGAATCTCTTTTGTGGGGCAGTCTCTTGTGTCAGAGTTTTCTCTGGGGTCCCTCCCACAAGTGTCTGTGTTCATGTCTGAGGTGTCTGTTTCTTTAGCCTCCTCTGCCTCCTCACTGGACTTTCCAAAACAAAACTGTTCTATTTCTACCCTGAAATTGACTTCATACTAACTTCTTTCAAATGCTGACTTCTGTGGACACTCAAAGTAGCTCCCTAGGGATCTGCTTTTCAGTGTTCACTCTACAAATCATCACAAAGACTTTTTATTGTGTAATACTTCTCTGGGATGAAAATGGAGCTAGCATATTTACAGAATGCAAAGTACTGAGCTGCGAACAGTTGCTACATTCAAATGACACAGTTGTGCTTACGGTAATACCAACAGGTTAAATAAACAGACCCATCTAGGAAAAGTAGGATTGCTGCAGGGTGAAAAAAAACTTCCAGTACTTAACAACTGGGGGAGGACCACACAGTTGTATTTTTAGATACACCTGAAGGGAAGGCAGCTACAGGAACTGTTTGGGTGCATGATTCTCCCAGTCTGTCTCCAATCTCAGAGTACATCTAAAAGCTTCCAAGCCACAAGTAAGAGAATGCACACCAAGAGGCAAAAACGCTTTAATTATGGTCTGGAAAATGACGGTCAAGCATGGTTTTATCTCTGTCCCACAGTTTCCTCTTCCTAGGAAGAAGGCCTTTTTTTCCCCTCAGAATTAAGAATCCATTGTCAATAAATAGCTTTTGTGGGGTACAGGTTGAGGCAGCTGTTAAGGGGAGGAGGGCATAACTAATCCAAAGGATCAATATTGAGAATGTCTATAAAGTTCTTTTGGTGAAGATCATTCTAGGGTATCAGTATCTTTGCATGTCTCTGGGCTCTTTTTTTTTTTTTTTTGAGGGAGACAGTGTGGAGGAGAAGGAAGCCTCTTTAAATGTCATCAGTATTGTTTATCTATAATTGCATTTAAGTTTTATGAAGGACATGTTTCTGAGGAGGGTTCTTAAATTCTCTCTGCTAAATGCTGATTTAATTTCTCTGGAATAGATCAAATGAGGCTCAACTTACAGCCTGTAAGTTGATTGTAGGGCTTGTTTTTTTTCTTCAAGGAACAACTTGAAGAATTAAAATAATAATAATAATAATTTTCTTTCCAGCATCTCTCTTTTTGGAGGGGAGAGCAGGAGACTTGATCTATGCTAAAATCTCACCGCTGTATCTTCTCTGTAAATTAAAGCTGTTTGCACAGATATTTTGGTAGAGATTTTTCTGAAGTGTATTTAGTCTTCCCTAGTAGCAACAACTGTTACATAGGTTAGCTTCAATATTAGTCTCAAGTTAATACTTTGTGGTGTTGACTGTTCTCTCACTTCTCCCTTTGCCCAGATGACACGAGTAGTTGTAGACTTTTGCCAAAATCTGTTATCAAAGCACAATCCAAAAACGCTGTACGTGGTGACTAGGCTTTCTGAACTAACCAAATAAGTACAGGTACTTTACCTTGTGCTGCCTCTACTTTCTTGAGAAAGTCAGTCAGCTGTTTTTAAGCTATCCTGATGGCAGTGGGCAACCTAACCACTGAAGCTGAGTCACCTTTATTTTTCCTCCTCTTTGCTGATGACTGGATATTGCCAAAGGCTTTACAGTGCAACTCTACTTTTCTTTCCTTTTTGTGACACCTGCTATATATGTCAACAAGTTGATGTACGCTTTGCCTCACCCAGTTCAGTTTACAATGCTGCAGCATTTGTGTTAACTGGCCAACTTCATGCAGAGTGTAGACTTTCTGGAGAAAAGCACACGCAAGCATGTAGGACAGAGGGGAAAACTAAAACTTATCCCCACTTTCAGGAAGTAGTGGATATTTTCAGACCTACTTCCCCAAAAGAAGTTAACAAATTTCTGTGTTTCTGTGACAGTCCAGTTCCTTGTTTGAGTTCATTTCATCTGAAACAAGAGTAAGCTCTGCAGTAGCATTCTATTATAAAGTTGCTGAGTTTATAACTCTGAGGTGCATTGTTTAACTTAATGTTTCCAAAATAAAACGGGTTTAAACTGATACTATAAAAAGTGCTGACTGACTGTTATTCACCAAACTGCCTATACAGCTTTTCTGTTATGCACTGCAGTCTGCAAGCTTCAGCCACACCAGTCCATGGTTTCCATTTTGAGCAGTCAGCCCTCCTCCCTGCATTAGATTACTACACCATAAAATTGCATCAACTTCTACTATCGCTATCTAGTTGGTTTCTCCTAATACCGTCCAGTTGCAAGACCTCCAAATGGGTAAAATAATCTCTCAAAACACTTGTGTTGCACATAACTTCTAATGTAATAGCGATAGCTCATGTTCTCTTGCTTCAGAGGTTGTGTTTGCCTGCACTAAGTGCTTAGCTAATGGGGTGCCTTACTTCCAGTGTGTGTCAGTCTTACATTTCTGGTTCTGAGAGCGCACCCTGGGTTTTTACGGGAAGAACAGGTAGCTACTCTTCTAGGATGTTCTTGTTTAGTGTAGCTGAAGTCACGTCTCCCCTACATAAGAACTGACTTTTAGAAACTGCAAGGCAAAAAGGCTGGACTTACGTGACTTTGTGGTTTTTAGATTCTTCACTAAAACCCTAGCTGGTATCAGTGGGGATAGCCGTGTGATGGTAGCTGCCTGATATTAGCAGCTGTAGCTATGACAGGGGTGCCAAACTGAGGGGGAGTTTTTGGCCCCAGCGGCTGCAACCTGCTGCATAACCTGTCTTCACCTGAGCTTGGTTGCAGATGGTCTCTATTGCACCACTGTCTAGAAAGTACAGGTTTTAGGATGATACATGGAGTGTTTGGTAATGAGTGTCACTGGAGCACAATTCTGTTCATATCTCATTTCAGTCACGCTCTGGCAGGCTGAAATGGCTGCTTACTTTCTACAAGCCTGCCCATAGGGTTGAGCTGGGAGAACAGCACCCATGCCCTGCCTGCCAGGCCACCAGGGGCTCCATGGCTGGGGCAGGACAGCACTGGACAAAGCTGGTGTGGTGCTACCCCGGCTGTGGTCAGGGGGGCAAAGTGGCCCCTTCCCGCCATTCTCCTCAGAACACCATAGGGTTGGTGGCCTGGTTCTGCCGTTACTGCTGGCTGTGAGGAGCTGAGGTGGCGACAGCCCTGCTTTGCCTGCACTCCCGTGTCCCTCTCCCAAGTGGGAACGAGGGCAGTCCCCGTTGGCCCCGATATCCTCTCTGAGAGCCTGGTCGAGGTGGGGTGGTGGTGAGAGGGAAAATGGCTGCCTGAGGGACCAGTGGTGGGGATGAGGGGGGTGAGGCCTAGCAGCTAGCTCTGACTGTTGGGATGGGCCCAGCCCTCTGACACTGGGGAGCTGTCACTGGTGTCTGTGTGGGCCTTGCTCTTCAACAGGCTGCCCAAAGACAGTTTGTAAACTCAGTCATTTGTATGGTGTGTGGCTTGCTTCCCAGCTTAAAGAATTTTAAACAAAATGTTTTCATCTGGTTAATGGCGGTGGGTTTTCCTAAGAGCTTCTTGCGTCAGAACTGAAGCCTCCGCATCAGGTTCCCCCTTTCCTTTCCTAACCTCATGGAAGTTTTGGGCTACTGACAGCTCCTAGCTTGTTGCCGGTTTTTGAGGGGAGGGGGCGGTTATGTAGATGAGTGGTGATTGGGAATGTCTCAGTAAAGTCGGTCTCCCTGACAGAACATAAAACCAGATGGGTTAATAGCAACTCACTGAAACTTTCCTCCCTCCTCTTCTTACATTTCGTAGGTATTCATCTTCATGAAGAAAATCAGCATGTAAGAAGATCTGATTAGAACCAGTGTTCACTTTAAGATGCCACAAAGGGAAAAAACTCATCTGCAAGTCCCATCTTTCAAAACTGTCTGTACTCTTCCAACAAAAGAAAAATCTTTTTGAGAAATATGACTTGTGAAATCTGTGAAGGAAGCTGGCTTTACAAGGATACTGAATGAAAGACAACATGCCTTACAGTAGACACTTATCCTGAAGGGGTGACACTGCTCTCAAGCTAAAACACGGGCACTCTAAAAACGCCGATCCTGAACAGGAATAAGGATTACAAGAACTGCATCAGAATGTTTGTTAGTCCTAGGAGAGTCAGAAAATGCCAGTTTTTGCAGTTATTTGCCACTTGTTTCATACTATGTCTCATGTTTTTTTGGCAACCATTTGATAGTCGCATTGTAAGCCATATGAAGTCCTATTCATACAGATACCTCATAAATAGCTACAGTTTTGTGAATGAAAGCCTGTCTGTCAACAGGGAAGACCTGGACAGAGTATCAAGCTACCAGTACTTGATCAACCACAAAGAAAAATGTCAACAGCAGGATGTTCTTCTCCTGTTGCTGGTGAAGACTTCTCCTGAAAACCATCATCGGAGGAATGCGATTCGACAAACTTGGGGTAATGAGAAATATGTTCAGTCTAAACTTAATGCCAATATTAAAACTCTGTTTGCTTTAGGACGACCCTCAGATCATCTGCAGCAAAGAAAACTATATTTGGAAGACCAGAAATACAATGACTTGATTCAGCAAGATTTCTTGGATACTTTTCACAATCTTACTCTTAAATTACTTCTACAGTTTAGCTGGGTGAATGCCTACTGTCCTCATGCCAGGTTTATTATGTCTGCAGATGATGATATATTTATCCATATGCCAAATCTTGTTGCTTATCTCCAAAGTCTAGCACAAATGGGTGTTCAAGACCTCTGGATTGGCCGTGTTCATCGTGGATCCCCTCCCGTAAGAGACAAGACTAGCAAATACTATGTTCCATATGAAATGTACCAGTGGCCCTCTTATCCTGACTACACAGCAGGAGCTGCATATGTAATATCGAGTGATGTAGCAGCTAAAGTATACGAGGCTTCATTGACTCTCAATACAAGTCTTTATATAGACGATGTCTTCATGGGCCTCTGTGCCAATAAAATGGGAATTGTACCACAATACCATGTATTTTTTTCTGGGGAAGGAAAGGCTCCATATCATCCCTGCATTTACAACAAAATGATGACATCTCATGGACATGTAGAGGATCTTCACCGTCTCTGGAAGCAGGCTACAGATCCCGAAGTTAAAAAGATTTCCTCGGGGCTTTGGGGTAGAGTATACTGCAGAATAGTTAATATTGTACTTCTCTGTAAACTATTCTATGAGGACACATATCCCTGTTCAGCTGCATTTTCTTAATACTTGAATATCTGTGTTGAAGATCCACTGAGCCAAAACAGAACAACAAACTTCTTAGCTGTTTATTCAAAATATGTGTAAGTGTGAAAAGAGGGTAGAACTTAAATGTGAATAGCTGGGGTGGGGATTGGGGGATGAACCAGGGGTGGGGGAGGAGGATGGTCCCAAGTTCTGTTCAGAAACTGTTATTGGAATAGCTCTCCTATTGTACTGCAACTTTCTACGTTGTAGCCTGTTGTGTTTTTTGTTTTTACATGCTTCACAGGATGAGTCTGGATTGTATGATCATTAAATGAGCTATAACGGGCTTCTAGAATTTGAAGTGCTTGGTGAAAATGTCATTTACTTTGAACTTGATTCAGTACACCTTGAAGCTTTTTTTAAAAAGCAATGTGAGCTAAGGCATATGGTTCAAAAAAGAAAAAAAAAAACTATATCAAAATGGAGTAGACCTCTCAAAATAAGAGGAAAATAGAACTGAGTCAATGAGACTATTGTACTAGTCTAAAACAAAGTAAATTGGTTACAAGTACTCAGCACTTCTGTTTGTCAATTATGCAGGTCCAGATATACTTTCCATGAAGCAAACAGTACTAGAAGTAAAGACCTGCTACAATTCTTTCCTCAAAGCTAAGTTTTTGACATAAGGAAAACTGTTTGAGTGCCCTCTGACTTGGTTCTTTTAAGTAACAAATGAGCTCCCTTTAGATCAGAAGTAAACTTTAAAGGAAGAAAATCTAATGTTACTTACACAACTGGTTGTGTTAATCTCTGCCTTCTGAAAAAATGAAGCTATATAATTAATCCAATCTCTAATAAGCAAATAGACTAAATGCATTTAAGGCCTATTTTCTTTTAACAATTCTTCTGTTGTCCTATATTCATAGTTCTAAAGGTGAAAAGCAAGCAAAAGTCATAGCTGTATTCCTTTAGAATTTTATAGTTGAAGTTGTTATTGACTTGAAAGAGCAAAGTTTCTTGCTTATATTTGTTAAATAAGGAGAATACTTTCTGCATGAGGTTTTGACTTCACGGTGAAGGGACAGGGAGATGGTGAACCACAAACTCAGTACACAAATGAAAATCACTAAACCTGAAGTTTTTCCTAAAGACAAGAGATTATTTACAGCTTCAGGGTAGTCTGTGTCCACAAAACTCTTGAATAGAGTTAAATAATATCACCTGTAGAGGAACAAAAATACCCGTGCATTGTAAATCTGGATAGAACTAGGTGGTATTGAAACTCCAGTTGTTATGAGTTGTACTGCGGTGCCATACAAACTTTGTAAAAACAAGGTTCTTCAGTTTTTTCTTGTATTATCTCACTGATGGTGTCTTCACAGGTTTCCAGTACAGGTTATTTAGTTGCTAATTGCAAAGCCTGTGGTAGCTCTCCCTGGAGTGGATACACAGACTGCACAAGGTACAGTCAGATATTGTTTGTGAACTGGTTTGATGCTGGAATGAGTTCTTGTGTGGGTAGTGTCATGAAACTACTTGTGAAAGATTGAATGAGTCACGTTTATCAGCACAGCAATAACAAATAACCCCAAAGCTTGCAAATTACCAACTATCTGTCACAGTTCTTG
Organism: Anas acuta; assembly: GCF_963932015.1. Classification (NCBI taxonomy): domain Eukaryota; kingdom Metazoa; phylum Chordata; class Aves; order Anseriformes; family Anatidae; genus Anas; species Anas acuta. The sequence continues at coordinate 8,758,866 of NC_088987.1, forward strand.
GATCTGCCAGAAATGTACTATATACAGGAGCAATGCTACTTGCTTTTTAAGATGTCTAAAGCTAGCCTTTTCTCTTCTGCCTGAAGTTTCTTGCTGCTACAGCAACGTGGAGCAGTGAATTACTTAATTTGTCTTCTAACTTTACAACAATGTATGTGGCACAGCAGTTTTAAACTGCAACTGGTAAACTTCGTTTAAATGCTGCTGCTTTTGTTTTAAGGGTTTGAATGGCTAATGGTATATGCTAGCATAGACAAACAGCACTGAGCTTGCTGTCTGTTCTTTAATCTGCTATTTCAGATGGATGTTAGGTAACTACTGGAACTAATTGGAATATGTAACTCTAAGTAGATTTCCGGGGGGGGGAGGGGAACCCCAACTGGACTCAAATGTTGGGTATATAGAGCCTACAAATAACTCACTTGTCGGCATTAAAATAGACTGCAACAGCTGTAGTTCAGGAACTCCATGTCCTTGCCTAAACAAACTCAGATTATAATCTGAGGATGCTTTAAAACAAACAAGAAATAGAACACAGCAAACCATCAAACCTAGCTCTACAATCTGTTGGCTCTAGCAGGGTGTGGTGGTACACACAGAAGAAGTATTATTCAGTACTTGAAAGAAAGACTTCATCAGATCTCTGACCTGTTGTGGGCTGTTTAAATTAGTGAGGTGCACAGCAAAACTGCACTACTGAAAAAGTCACCCCATTCACTTTAGGGGAAAGAGGGTCTACATACGCTCTATATAACCAAAGTGTACTACTAAGACTACAATTTATTCCAGCAATGTTTTCACTTGCACAAGCTGAGTTGGAAGTAGATTAAACTTCTATAGGTTAGTGATTTAGCTAACATCTAAAACACTGCTTAAATGCAGTTTGCCATTATGTGAAAGTCACTTGACCATTGAAATACTTTTGTTTTATAGCTAGTTTGAGTTTAGTTTGAATTGTTTCTTAGACTTAAAAGGACCTTGATGTTTGTAGCATGCATTTTCTTCTGCTGCAGTGAAAAAGGAAGTTGCTTATGAATAAAAACGAAAGCATGAAGGCACTCCTTTCAAAAAAAAAAAACTTAGAAAACTTACTCTCTGGTTCTAAACACTGATTTAACATTTGACACCTCTAACTGGAACCTCTTTTAACAATTGTCTTGGTGCTCCAATGCTGGGCTGTCAGGTTTTACTTCTACAAATAAAACTATCAGCCTGAATGGTCGGTTATGCCTCATTAAGAGTATGACATTGTTGCACAGCATGTTTAATGCTAAAGTTGTTTTTACCTGTTTGTTTGATTTGCATCAGTTTCCCTTTGGTATTACTAATTTTTATACAAAGTGTTCAATATTTATTCTTAAATTTTGCTCTTTACCACAAAATACAATTGTTTTGTAAAACTTGATTTGAATAAACAGACTTGTTTCTTTTTTTTTAAAAAAAAAAAAATAAAGCTGGTGAGTTTCTTGTTGCTTTCTTTGTAGCTGACAAGCTCAGCTCTGATGCTTAATTGCCATTCTGAGTACTCTCTTAGAGGACTTTTGAACTGATTTTTTTCTTCTTTTCTATCCTTCCTGTCTGTTCTACTGTGAACCAAACCTCCAGATCTTTTGAGGGGGAGGGGGTGGAAATGTGAAATTGGAATCCTCAAGAAAGGAGGCAGTTTAAAAATTTGTTTAGCAACTTTCCAGGTTTAAAGTTGTGGGAAAACTGCCTAGTACTAGAAGCTTCACCTATTGTTAATATTAACTTCCAAAATCATATGTTCTCTTGAAGCAATCATTCCTGTAGAGATGTGTATCTACCTAAATAAATTCTATTCAAATCACATCTTGTACTTTCTGAAAACTAGCTGATAGTTTGGTAACCAGTGATAGACATTATTTTCATAGTATATAAGATTACTTTGAACCTACTACAAATTGAGACGTTGCATTTTGCTGTCTCTGACTTGTATAGCACAGCGTATTAACAAGCTAGCGTTTTCAGACTTGTACTCCTGTATCAAGCAATTTTAGTGTGTACCCATGTGAGACAGGCATAATGTACATATAAATTATTTAAATTATACTGAAGAAAACAAAAGAAATAGAGGTAGTAAGGAGCGTGGGGTTTGTTTTGTGGGCTTGTTGCAGTTTGGTTTAAATTATTCTCTTTGGCCTAGAGACACTGAAGTTCAACTAAAACTGAGTTTGCTTGGTATTTCTTGTTAAACTAAATGACTTGAGCATTTGGTTGTTCAGGTTATGTAATTAGTATGATCTTTCTCAAGACCTTCTAGAAAGGGAGACAAGATTATTATAACTTCTACTTGAAAATAGAAGCGTATCAAAGCCATATAGTCAAATGAGAGTTTCCTGAACATGAGATGATCTTTACTACTAAAGATGAGCAAGGCTTATTCTAAGGAGTTATGTCACATAATGACTAAAGCACACAGCCTTACCTCCTCCTTGTTGACAGGTTCTCATCGCTTTCGCTCATCACCAAGACTCTGCTAGATCCACCTTGACTAGCTTCATGCATCACTTCGATCTGAATGGAAAGCACACGCAATGTGAAAATACTTAATCACTGATACTTTTATTTAGAGAACTTTAATTCTTTACAAGAATAAACACATCACCAGTCTAGTATGTCATTTGACAAGTTAAAAATAATTGACTTAGATGTGCAAATTGAAAATCAAGAATAACTCTTGAAATGAATTGGTGTGTTGTAGACTATTTTGATAAGCTATTCTAATGATATGCTGCCCTAATAATTTGAATCTTCATGCAAGGAAGACAAGAAAATTACAGCAAAGGAATGTCATTTAAAAGATTAAGTGGCACTGTGTATGTTTTGATTTTGTCTTTTGACTAACGTAACTAAAATGGATGTTGGCAAAGTTATGAAATATTTGTAGTATAGAAACATTCAGAATACAACTTTTGTGGTTCTATCCCTTTGTAAAGGTGTATTTACATGGTCTTAAAAACAAGCATTTAAAATATGGCAAGGGAGGTGTTAAATTTAACAGAGAGAAAAAGTCTGGTCTCTAGAAGTGGTCATTTCTGTGAGCTTGGACAAACGAAAGGTTTCAGGATGCAGCTGCAGTTCATTTTAGTTATAAAGAATGCAGATAAATGAAGTTTCTGGATTCTTCTGTCCCCAGTTCTAAAATAATCTAAAATAAGCAAGGAGGGCTATTTTGTCATATCTCATTATCCCCAGGTAAGCTGCAGCTCAAATAAAAATACTCTCTGCTGTAAGGACAAGTCTCTTAAATGCTGTAGGGTTTGGGATTAGGGAAGGACAGATAAGGATGTTCAAAGTGTCCAGAGCAGAATTCTGCTGCAGAAACAATGATGCAACAAATCTCATCACAGAGACACAAAAGTAAAATGCATTTCCCTGAATCTTACTTGCTCATGCAATAACAGTTAGCAATGGAATTTTGTTGTTAATGATGGTTGTTTATACTAAGTATTAAATGTTTAATTTTTCCTCCTTTGGGTATAGAATGACCTTAGAAAATGTTTCAATGAGGAAAACTGTATAACTTTTTAAAACCTTGAATATAACACACCTTTCATATGAGTTAGAATAAAATTTCAGTTTGGGAAACAAAATAGCTCGTGCTATAATAAAGGAGGGTACTTTTAATGTATCATCATTGGACAGTCTCTCTACGTTGCCCCTTTCATCCTCTGAAAGTGATTTTTACTTCAGTGTAACCTGTTTGCTCACATTTATGAGCATAAATCTTAACACTGGTATCTAGTAACTTAAACTGCAGTGTGAAGTGTAAAAAATGTTTTGCAGAGGGCTTGCAAATGTTTTTCTTCTATTTTGAAATAAGTACAAATATGTAAACACTAATTTTGAGTTCTCACAACATGGAGTATTCCCAAAACAGAGACTTATACCTTAATTCCACCTTTAGTTTTCTTAATACTTTTCTTTTTCAATAACTCTGCCTCAGAGATGGACTTTGGAGGGCAGGAAATTTCTGTGGACCTCCTGTTGGTAGCTGAAGGAGACAAAAATAAAGTAACATTAGAAAACTCATGTTAAAAGTCAAAGTCCTACATGTTAATAAAAACAATGAGCAAAGTTCCTTCCATGTCTTTGATAACTGACAGCTGGCTTAGAGAACTGAACTTGTGGTTGTAGTTGTGAAGGATCAACTGGCATGAGGGAATGGGCTACGTTGTTCAGTCGTCCACTGTGCCTCAGATCGGCATGTAGTTTCATGCTGCAATGACCACCATGGTTTGGTTTCCTCCTTGGCAACCATCTTTGGGATAGCTCAGGTAAGTTTTAGCCAGTTGTATCAACAGTTAGATAATTTTCACTTTGATTGCTTTTAAGCTCATGGTTTGCTACTTTTGTGATTTCCCAAAGAAAGGACATTTTTGTTCCGGTAGTGGGTTGGAAAAGTCAGACTATAATTGTTCCCTGTAAGGTTTCATCACATGAACAAGCCTCAAGGGAGTAATCACTACAAGTGTTCAACAAGTCACTCTGACTGTGTATATAATGACAGCGATTCTGGGAAAATGATTTCAGAATATGCTGTTGTGTCGGGTTGGTTCAGCCTTGCAGTTGAAAAACAGTTTATAGCAGTCATCAAATGCTACTAGAAAATCATCCTCAACAGTGTAACCACTTGTCCTGAGACTGCCATTCAAAGAAAAGTGTTTGAATGAATGGTGAGAAGGGAATTCATACATTTGACTTAAATAGGAAATAATTTCTTTGTTGTAGTTTGTATCTTTAGTTGTGTTAAACTGGTAATGCGTACGCAGTACATGTTGTTAAGTACAAGGCAAACAGTGCTCTCCCTTCTTCTTGGTATCTTCTTGAATTGATACAAGTGAGGGTGCATGTCATGGTAAAAACAAATATGGATAGCAGAAGAAATCATGTAAGTTGCTGGGTCAGGCAAATAACAATATTGTTGCAAGTGTGAGAGTAACAGATTTTCAAGTGTTCCTGTCATTAAATTCTCCTTTTAATGTATTTTAAAAAACAAACAACAACAAAAATAGAAACACCAAATTATATACAACTAAAAAGTCAACATCTTTGTTTTGTAAACAATAATACCAGAAGCTGACATTTCTTCTACCCTGTGTCTTTTCAATTGCCTTATCATGCAGCTGGGAAGAGAATTAAGGGAGTTTCCATCCCCCTCTTCCCTAAATCTTCCAATTTCCCTAAATCTTCCCCTATTTATCAGTCCATGTTGGATGACGTGAAGACTTGGCAGTGCACGTTTCAGGCCTGTTACTTCCTCAGTTACTTCCTCAGATTGATTTCATATTGGAAAGTTTAAGGAAGTTTCTTCAACAGAATAGCAAAGCCTGGCAGCTACCAGTGGTTGAAATTGAGCTGAAACATACTTCAAAGTCCTTCATCAAGAATAGGCATGGAAATGACTAATGCGCTAAACTGTTTTATTGGGACATGCAGCAAATGCTGTCCCACAGGAAGACAGGTTTGAAGACAATTAATGACTTAAGAGTGTTTTTCTATGCTGCTGATGACAAAGCAGCATGCCAAGGCAGCTAAAGAAACATTTTTCTAAGCATCTAAGGTTCATCATGTATTGTATAGAAAGTATTTTCCATTCTTAGGCAATAGAGTCCATACTTCTCTGCTCTAGCAAAATTGCTGTTGAACCTCCTGAAAATCTGTCCATATAAGAAGCAGAGAGTGAGGCCCTGTGTAAATGGAGTATTTTTCTGTAAGACACACTTGCTTAGTTTCCTCAGATTTGGCCAAATGTGATAGCAGCCTTAAAGCCACAAAATTGAAAGCATCTTTTCCTTTTCTCTTTCTCTTTACAGAAATATCTTAAGCTACAGAAACTGGTGTTTTCCCAAGAGCCATTAATGAAAATCACATTCATCGTCTTTTTCTGAGTCAGCTAATCTCTCTGCTGCTTCACTTCCCTGCACACATCCCCAGTCTCTTGCAAGACATTCTCTTTTAATCCCCCTATCCAGATGTTATTAGTTAGAGAGTGTTATGCATTAGTGACTGCGAGGAATGCTGGAAGGGATCCAATGATCAGTTGTACACATTTAAATGAGATGGAACCAGTTTGGCTTTTGTACTTTAAAGGACTGAAAAGCCTCCAGCTGTATTCCCCCTGTATGAATTTCATGTTCCAAGCTGGCCTTCTAATAAACCCATATGGTGAGTCATGGATTTTGTATGTGTGATGTGCTGCTAAACATATTATTTGCTTAATGAGCTAACAGAAATTTTGATGGTTTTGCTCCTGTATTTCACATTCATGCTGCACACAAAGAAATCCCTCCATGAATATTTTATAGTGATGAGAAGAGAAAAGATGACAGAAGTAAAGCTACATCTGCAACGCTAATTTTTCCCCTTTTCTGTTCAGGCATCTAGCTCCAACCATTGACAAGTATATTGCACATTTACTACTTTTTCTCCCCCTCCCTAAGGATTTATTCTATTGCCTCATTCAGTAAAAAAAAAAAACAAAACAAAAAACACTGAACTCATGAGCAGCTATTCAGTATTTTGATTTATCTGTATTTCTCAGCGGGGGCTTAGAGCCTTACTCTCCATAAACTATTCCAATCCCTGCTCTGAAAGTACATTTTTTTGGGTTCCTTTTTACAATTCAAGTGCTTAATAAATATTCGCTGAGTTGTTTTCATGATAGTTCTCAGAGGTAACAGGAGAAAAGACTAATAAGGAAGACCAACTTGACATTTTTAGAACTGATCTTTCAGATTACTGACTGCTATACGCCACTTTGCATGTTTAAGAGCACACACTTTGACCAACAATTCTGATTTCAGTCTTTCACTGTCCCTTCAACGTAGATCTTTTTATGTAGTTGCACTAGTTATTAAAATCACCCCTCTAATAAACAAACAAACAAACAAAATGCTAAGTTAACACCCACATGGGTTTTTAATGGGGTCAGAACTTCACACCTACTGCTGCTTCTCCCACGTCAGCAGGAGAAAAAACAGCAGTAAACTCTCACAGTCTCAGAGACGACTCCAGAACAGTTGAAACCCATCTGAGCTGGGGCTGGTACTGTTCTCCCTTTCTTCCCAACCTCCGGCCACACACTTTTGTCACCTCTTTTTTGTCAGCACTGCATTTCTTTCAACTGGATGATGAGGAGCTGAACTAGCCAAAAGAAACAAAAATAAATAAAAAAATCCAACCACTGGTTATGTGACTGTAAGTACTGATGTCAAGCAGTCAGAAACACATTGCTGTGTTGGGCAAAGAGGAGACAAGCAAGAGCCCAAAACAGCCCTTCATTAAGGAGGGTTTAAACTGCTACGAGATCATACTCTAAAGAAACCAGAAGTGCAGAGGGATGAGAAACATGTCTCTGGATTCCAGGCATTTTTGCTGACAACAAAAGAAATGAGACTTTGGGAGCCAAAGTGTAGCAAGTTAATCCATAATGAACATGTGTGAGCTGAGATTTTTTTTCCAAGTTTTTAAAATTCTACCAAATCTGGAAGCTTCAAGAAGGGACAAAACCATTTGGCACCGCTGTGTTTCATCTTTGGCTACAAGGGTGATTAAAACAAAATGCTTTTCCCTGCCTTGATTACTGAGGTGGCTGAATCATTTCCACTAAAGTTTTCCAAGAAAATGTCCAGCTAAGTAAGACAGTCTTTGGGAAAGCTTAATTCATGCAAGCTTCCACGGGGAGCACAGAGTTTTTCTTGAAATAAGATGCCATATATACCACTAAAATTTTTCAAGGCATTTGTTATAAAAGGGTCAGCAGCTTCCTGTCTTTTCTGGGTTGATTTGTGAATGATATTTAAGCAGACTCCTATAAAATTTGCACTAATTGCAACTGGTATAGACTGGTGTAGATTTTTGTTGTCGTTGTTGAGCATCATAATTCCAGTACCACTGTTGAACAGGCCTGCCCTTGTGAAATTTGCAAATTCTTTGTGAAACCAAAAGCTTCAAGGAAAAATGGGATGAATTTCAAGTTTTGCCTCAGGATTCCCAGGCCCAAATTAAAGCACTGGGGGCAAGCCTGCATGAGGGAAAGTTTAAAGTGCAGCCTTTCTGTGGATCTTCATTGAGCTAAGACTCTGCCAAGAGCCACCACAGGACATAAATGCATAGTCAAAATAAACTCCATCATTTTCCTGATAGAAATCTGCCCTTTCTCTCATATGTGGTATCAGCTTTGCTTGTGTGCATCTACGTATATGCACAGGCAGAATGAAGTGTGTCACGGATACATTGACAGAATATTTCACGCTTAAACCTTCACATCTGTTAACGTTTTTCCATTAGCACTCTGAATCGGGGTGAATTTACCCTACCACTCCTTGTTAGGGAAATAGAGAGTCAGCAAACAAAAACAAAACAAAACAAAATCTATTCTGGAATGAATGTAACTTCTTTGCTTTCACAGACAAGCATTGCAGTGCTGCCGTGGTATTGTTAGATCTGCTGCCTAGCGACAAGCGCCTTTTTTTCTGGCTTTCTGTTTCTGTTTATGTTTACACATCCTAGGAACATGGTAGTTTCTTGTTGCCTGTTTCATTTTGCAAGCTTTTACAAATATTCAGATATGTCCTGGATAACAATGAAGTACGGTATCTGTTTCAAAAAGGTGCTTTCAGCCTCTTTCCGTTTTACAAGAGGATTCTCAATAAATTCTACCCATATGTAAATGCTGCCTCTGTGCTGATCCTGTGAATGTGAAGAAATGGCACAGAGGAAATTCCTACAGAGGGCAGATTCAAGAAGAACAGAATATCACAGCCTCATTTTCTAGGCTTGGAGTAGGGCTCATTTAATATTAACAATTAAATGGGGTACCTTTCTTATTATTAATTAATTAGTGGCTGGTATCGTGCTGTGCTTTGGATTTAGGATGATGAGAATAATGTTGATAACACGCTGATGTTTTAATTGTTGCAGAGCAGTGCTTGCATTAAGCCCAGGACCTTTCAGCTTCTCACACCACCCTGCAGGCAAGGAGGCTGGGGGCTCACGAGGAGCTGGGAGGGGACAGACCCAGGACAGCTGGCCAAAGGGATATTCCGTACCATAAAACATCATGCTGAACAATTAATATGGGAAGACTGGCCGGGGGGATGGGAGAGGCTGCCTGGGGACAGCCTGGGCATTAGTCATCAGGTGGTGAGCAGTTGCATTGCACATCACTTGCTTTGTACATATTATTATTATTATTTCTACTACTACTACTATTATCATTTCTATTTCTATTTCTTTTCTGTCTTATTAAACTATCTGTCTCAACCCACAATGCTTTTACTTTCTTTTTCCTGATTCTCTCCCCCATCCCACGCTGTCTGAGGAGAGGGTGAGCGAATTGCTGTGTGGTGCTTAGCTGCCTGCCGGGACAAACCGAAACAACCTAGTGCCAGTTTCTGTTCTCAGCCACATCTCAGACTCAGACTGAGAAACACTTTGGTGAATCACTTAGTTGATCTGTGCTTCTGTTCTCTTTCTGCAAAAGGGAGATGAAAATACTTACCAGTAACATAGCATTTGCAAAGTGCCTTGGCATTCTGTGGGAAATGGCACTCAGGAAATTCAAAGAATGATTCTTTGTAGTGAACAATTGGGTAAGACCCAAGTGATGCTATTATACGGTATATATATTCTTATGAGGAGTGGGTAAGGAGTGTGGTTGTTTATTTGGAGAAGAGAAGGCTCAGGGAAGACCTTATTGCTCTCTACAACTACCTTAAAGGAAGGTGTGGGAAGCTGGGGGTCAGCCTCTTCTCGCAGATAACTAGCAATAGGACAAGAGGGAATGGCCTCAAGTTGTGCCAGGGGAGGCTGAGGTTGGAATTTAGGAGACATTTCTTCTCAAAAATAGCAGTCAGGCATTGAAACAGGTTGCCAAGGGAAGTGGTACACCATTGTGGGAGTATTTAAGAGGAAAGGTTGGACCTGGTGCTTAGGGACATGGTTTAGTGGGTGATAGTGGTGGTAGGGGGATGGTTGGACCAGATGATCTTGGAGGTCTTTTCCAACCTTAATGTTTCTATGATTCTATTCTGTGATTCCATGTAAATATACATATACTGCTCGTGGCAGTTAAAGTAAACGTTTTTAAGTCCTAGGATAAGCTGTAGAAAGCCGGGGACTTCTGTTTCTTTGTACATTTCTCTATGTCAATCATCTTGAGGCACAAAAAGAAACCGAATGAGATGATACAGTCTACTTATGAATTTCTGAACAGGCCTGGGTCACACTTTGCATCACCACAGAGGATGACTGGAGTAACTTTTCAAATTGAGTATCATCTATCTATTAATTCACAACAGGACATCAGAAGCTAAGTAATCCTTACCACGCAGTTATCTCCTGTACTGTGTTATATAAGACTGAACAGCAATGCAAGGATCAGAGCAAGGGAACATGTCATGGTTCTCTGTAAAGTAGCTGAGAGTATTGGATGGGGTGTATGAACAACAATCAACACTTAAAGTATTGTCATTTCTGCACTAGTGACTATATTAAAGGTTCTATTTATATCAAAAATGGAAAAAAATCTGCAAGTGCTTTAAAATGACAAGAAAGAAGTTTAAGAAACGCAGAGATTGCATGCATAAATAGAAATGCGAGACTAGCTTTTAGCCTGAAGGTGCAGTTTCACAACTGGTGAAAGCCATTCTAAAACTCTACTGCCACTAACAAGGACTAACTAGCTTAGACCTACTGGTCCCATAATGTCATTTTTCAGCAACTGTCTTTGCTTCAGCACTAGTGGCCTGAAGAATTTTAAAGTTAGTGCTGCTCTGAGGAGTTGATTGGGCGAGGTGATCTCCAGAACTCTCTACATTCTACTAACTTACACAATGGAAAACTAACTACTACTTTTTTACTGTCAGTTCTTTGAATTTTCAAAGACTTAAAAATTCATGCAGCTAACTGACTGCCAACAACGGTGCAAGAGTGGAACACATTGCTAGCAGATGTAGGTATCAGAGCAAGACCTCTTCAAAAGCATTGTGGTTTCAGCTTGCTTTAAGGCAACAATGAAAATGAAACTTGAGGTAGTAATTGCATGTTAAGACCACAGCTAGCAAGGTTTTGGGGAAAGAAGTAAAGATGTCAAACTGGCATTGGGAAAGGATGAATGTTGGGGACCAGAGGAAAACAACAGGGACATTTGTATGAGCTTTTGACAGTATGCCTAGAAAGCAAAATGGTCAGGCTACTGGCCTGCCTAATCTTCCTGATGAAAAATCAAAGCTTGCTGTACATGTATGCTCTTAATGCTAATTAGTAGTTTTTTCCCAAGCCTTTTAGCTAAAGGTTCCCTGTTAAAAAGCCCTGAAGTTCTTTTCTTTAAATTTTTATAACTATCTCTGCTGAAAAGGTTAACCCCTTCCTGCCACCAGGTACAATGTGGCTGGCCTCCAAGATGCACAGTTTCAAGTTGCTTCACCCACGTTCCTTTTGCAGAAAATAGGTACCTTGGTTAAACATGCTAACCTCAAATCAGGAACTTTCTGTAAATTCCAACCAGAAGCAGTATTCAAATTTTTTAGTTAGCAGAGGACAACTCTAGAAAGTGACTAAATAGTTATGTGGAGGGAAAAACAAAAGAACAGAAAAATCACACCAACGAGTCAATGTCACCAACGATGCATAAAGCTTTTTGCAGTATCTAATTGAAACTGGAGGGATTGTGATCTTTTAAAGCCAAATATTTGTACCACTGTATGTGCAATTTAAAAGAGTTCCTCATGCATACTTTACATACTTTGCAGTGACTAACCTGGTTTTCATTTTCAGGGAAAAATTAGCAATATATGACATAATAAGAAACAGTATAGAAATATGCTCTGTAGATTAGACCTAAGAAAAAGAGCCTGATTTTTATTTATTTTTTTTTGGTTCACCCTTGCTTATATGCTTTTAGTGATAGATTGTTTCACATTTGTTTTAATTTTCTGGGCCTACAAGGTTGACACTGAACATCAAATACAAGTTTTCATTCTGAAGACAAAAACTAAAGCATGACCATGCAAGAAAAACACTGGTGTGTATCTGAAAGCAGCTGTTCATGGCCTACCTACTCCTGCTGGTCTCGTAGTCTTTGGTGATGCTCTCTTTGGGGAAGATTCAGGGTGTGGGGCAACAGGTTGTACTGGCCGGGTCTGTTTGGCTGCCAGTTTCTTCAGACTCACTTGCCTCTTGTCAAACATTTCTTGTACATCTTCTAGTTTTTGTAGAATTCTTTGGGCATTGGCCTAGGCAAAGAAAAGGCAAACAGCAGATGGTTGTCAGTGCTGGACTAAGCAAGTTGAGATGACTTCTGTTACTCAGACTAGGTGTATTAGAGATAAAGATCATGTTGTAGCTTAACCCAACCCAGCCCATGCATTCTGCACAGATCTATATTTCATGGAGTAGGACTTGGTGACTCATTAAGTTTTCTAGCTCTACCCTGAAGTATGTGTGGTTATAGGACTGCTCATATAAATAAAACTTATTGCCGTATGTGCTCACCTCTGTATCCTTTTGCTGTAGCAAAAGAGGCATATTTGAGCACGCCCAGAGATATAGTCTGGTACTCTCTCATGTAGAAAGCAATTGGTATTTTGAAATTTGAACTGAGTGCATATGCATTTGAGAGGTTTTACCTTTATTTCAGGGGTGAGGATCATGTCAAACTGATTGTAGAACTCCTTCGGGTTAGAAAGCTGGTGTTCCTTAGCTGTTGCCAGGAACTTTTCAATTTCAACGAGTGCGGTTTCAGCTCCCTCTTGTGACTGGCACTTGTCCACAGCTTGGGAAGCTAAGAGGTAGATTCCAGCTTCACACCATTTGCTTGCCTTTAAAAAAAATCAGACAACAAGGACCCCAACATCACCGACAGTCCGTATTATGAAGTGTTGCTTCTACCACCCCATGAAATACAGATTTGCCCTACCATGTTGCTGAATGAATGTTTACTTCATAGCATGGTCCTGGTCAAAATACATCCCACCATAGATACAGAACAATAGCAAATTAAATTCAGCTCTCATGGGATAGATGGATGGTTCAGTAACACATAATAATATTCTGAGGAGGAAGAGTGTTACTGTGGTTGCTGCAAATCAAATCTTTCAGCTGTACTACCTCATTTCAGTGTTCAGTCACAAAATAATTCAAAACCCCAGATTAATATTTGATCTGTATCAAAACTCCCCAAAACTTCTTAGGCCTATTACACTCAGTTAAAAATACTCCAAAGCAGGTTTTCAAGATGAATTTCTGGTACTTCCTCTTAGGAATTAGGCTGAAATAGCATGTAAACATTCTCAGAGCATTTACATGTAGCTTTCTATTCTACTCAGATCATATGAAGTGGGATAAATAAAAAGAACAAGTAGTAAGCTGTTTATTTTTAAGCATATTTTTACACATTTGTTTCTTGTTTCAAATTTAGGCCTAGTTCTATTCTTTTTTTTTTTTAGTAACCTACTATTCATCATTTTAAGATCATAATTATGAGAAGCTACTGCTCCAGTTTTTATGGTAATAGTTTCTGAATGAAATGGAGGAAAAAGTACTAAGTCTTTGTACCTGTGCTTATAAAAACATTCATTTTCAGTAGAACCGTCATTAGGGCTGTTCTCTAAAAAGGCTCACTCACCTTATCTAACTGTTGATGCAGCTCAAGAGACTTTCCCAAAATATCGTACTTTTTCTTGGTCTCATTGGTAAAGTCATCACAAATACGCCTGAGTTCAACACACTTTGGTCTAATGGAATCGACTGCATAATGGTTGTTTTGGATGAGCTGTTCTCCATGGAGAGCTAGAGTCTGGGCTTTCTCCAATGGTTCCTGTGAGATTAATGAGAAACTATCCAAAGTTAGACCTTAAAATTACACATTTGGGTACTGTTAGTGTTAGGTTAGAGGTTGGACTCGATGATCTTGAGGTCTCTTCCAACCTAAAGATTCTGTGATTCTGTGATTTAGTAAAGATAAACCATCTCTGTAATCTGTGCTGTAGCCTGGAGCTAAAGGTTTGGGATATTCATCTAGCTGACTTGTTTTTCAATTTGCATTGAAGACCAATGTGTTAGTGATTATTTCTTACTATTGTTCTTCCTGCCTCCATAGCCTAAATTCAGAGGTGAGTACTTAAACAGTATCAAAATCATACAGAGCACGTATGATCTGTAGATCATACATAGAATAAAAAAATATTCTACCACATGCTTAACCCAAGTTAAAGATTAGTAGAGCAGCACAATATGGAGAATGAACCAGAGCAAATTTCTGTGATAAATCTTGTTATCTCAGGCTTTGTCAGCTGAGCTCATATCTGTAGAGCTACAGATTACAAATTCTCAGAAGAGCAGGACATCACATCTTCACAGAGGGGCAGAAGATAACAGGTTGTGATAACAGGTGTGGCAACTTTTAAAACCACTGCTCAGGAGTGTGAAGGTCCCGAGACTTTTGCAAGGCAAAGTCAGAGTGAATTTAAACTGTTTATGGCACTGAAACATTTTCTCTATTTTCAGCTATTAACCATCAGCTCTTTGCTGAATACTTATAGGTACAGAAGATTTTTTCCCATTTCATGGGATGAGTTCAAACTACATCCATTATTATTGGTTATTTGCTTCATTGGAGTACAAAAGCTGTCTGTGATAATGTGTCAAATACAAAAATATTTAGTGCTTTAACACATATGCTGTGAATAGATCATAATTAAAATATCACCTAACAGCACACAACAAGAAGGGACAATGGAAGGAAAATGTAAGTTACAGTAACTTAAATTTCTTTAGATTTCTACAGAACAGATGGGCAAAGATGACAGCATTTCTAAATCTTAATCCCGTGCTTAAAAAAGATCATCAGATCATCACCAGTTTTTGCTTTTGTTCATGTGCGCCCTCCTCTGATTCAGCTTACTCATTTGTTCAATGCTTTCTAATAATACTAACTGTGATGCATATTATATATAGGTGACCAACTGATGCAATTGCAAAGTTCTAACGTCTGAAAAAACAAACAACAACAACAACAAAAAAAACATGTTTATCAGAAGGCATGTGTGTTCCTGAAACTGCTATAAGCTTGAACAGAATGATCTTAAATGGTATCTGGCCAAGGGAACCTGTTACGTCTTCCAAGTTTTTCAAATACCAAAGATGGCCCTAACTTGTCTTGGTTTGAAACGCAGGTATTTCAACTGATTCTAGATTTCCAGGTAACAAAACAGAACTACTGAATTTGAACAACCTTGGTTTCTGGAAATTAGGATCAGAGTTTCACAGTTTAAAATAATGACCCATGAGAAGAGAGTAAGTGTCACAGAACGATAGTGACAGAGAAACATCTAGATGATCAGCTGGAATACAATATTGAGCACAAACCTGTCCTTTCTCTTCCAGTTGTTTCTGTTCCCTTAGGAGGTGCTCTACTCGAGTCACACTGTCTCCAATGTCAGAAAAACCTGCTTGTGCTTCCATTAGATTATCCAATGTCAGTTTTACCTAAAACAAACACGACAAAAAAAAGCGTACCCATCACAAGATGATCATAAAATTATAACAAATCTATGAGTTCTAAACATTTATCTCCATCTTTTAGAAGAGTTTGCATTTCAAGTTTAGTCTTTCATCTTGTTATAAATGGCTTTCAAAATGGAAAATACCAGGCAACAAACAACTATTCTCTAAAGAGCTGTCCCTGGTTCTTGTTATTTATTGAGACACGCAGTTTTGAAGATCCATAACTCTAGAGCCTATATTACTCCAAGATTTGTATTACTTTGTCCTTTGAGCTGACAGCTGGGCTTTCCATTTTTCTTTTCAATTGACATCAGTGGAGTTGGACAATTAGCATCATAGAAAAAGTGATATTTGGTAAGATCACACATAAATCATTTAGCATGAAGCTGGTGTTTCACAGTTTGGCCTAATGCTGTAAAATATCAGATAATTACCAAGATTTCTGAATATTAATTTCATTTTTTATAATGAATGGCTTCTCCCCCAATCTCTTTTTTTAGGAATGCCATTATACTTCTACATATAAGCAGTTTGACCTTATTTACCAGAGAAGACTAGACAAAATCAACCAATGAAATACCTCTCTAAAATCATGTTCAAAGTGTCGAAGCTGCAAGCACTGTTCTAGTTTTAGATGATGCTTGGTCCAAAATTGATCAAAAGCCTTTTCTGTTTCATCCAACTGAGCCAACAACCTGTTAAGAAATTAGAGTGAAAAGCACTTAATTTACTACAATTCTTTTCCTTTAAGTTACACCAACTGATTGCAAAAAACAGGGTTTGGAGACGGTGGGGAACCTACACCTATGTATGAAGCAGAACAAGGTTCTGCATCAGTTTTCCCTTGAGAAAAAGAGAACAAAAATTGAAGTGGTACAGGCAGAAGTGTGATGATGACTGATAGTTACATGGATCTACTGTGGCAGTTGTAGCCCTGCCTCCTAACCTGCAACTGGAATACAGACCTGGTCCATGTGCTGGCAGCCAGAAGTGGCTGTCACTCCCCAGCTTCCATCTAATCTTCAAAGATAATTCACCTCAGGCCGATGTAGATTGAATACAATGCAATTATTAATTTTAAGAATGCTTAAAGCAGAACTGTACAACTTGTTGTTCATTTTCTTTTTTTTTTTTTTTGCCATAAGAAATAAGCAATAGTTGAATCATTTTTCCTAATGCATCTCTCCTAAACACAATGGATTAGAGGCTCATAATGCCTCCCACTGACAATGTTTCATTTCATGGAAATAATGAAACACTTATTCACAAAAAAAAAATCAGTATCAAGTGTCCCACATCTTGAGTGAAGTGTCAAACACCAGATTATGAGTCATCCTCACAATCTCTATGACCTATTGAGTATATTACAAAGTAGAACAGTTTAAACAGGGAAGAAAGAAAAAAAAAGAAAAAAAGGAAAAAGAAAAAAGAAAAAAATATAAAGAAAAAAAAGGAAAAAGAAAATGAAGTTTTCTCTGAATATCCTATTTTTCAATAGTTGGCATTCTTCAGGCAGGCAGGAAACCAGGCCTGATCTTCTACAAATGCAGTGTTGGAACTATGAAGTAATTGGGGCAAACACCAATAGTTCTTTCCTATTCCTCTCAAAAACAAGTCCTGTTTTCAATCTATCCCTGAAAAATGTGTTTTTAATCAAAGCTAGTTGCTGAATTCAAGCTGAATTTGTAAATTTCTTCAGAATGACTGATTAAAGGATTTTAAAGTATTCAGTGAAAAATATCAACTTTACTTTTGGCAGCTTTGTTCCTGCTGAATGCAGATATGCTGAAACACTAGCATAACATTTCTCTTTCTACTGCATCATATGGAACAGCAGAAACTTGTACATAGTAAATAAAAGCATTATGGTAATAACTAGCATTGTAGGAAGGAACAGAGATTTCTCTCTTTTTATACATTTGTGAAGGTTTCAGACTATCATCTTTATCTGTTCCTCCCTCCCCCAGTGTTTCCACAGAAATACACAAGCATATACTCTTTCATCTCACATGGATCCAGATGCCACTTTCTAACTAGGCACAGGTATTTGGAGGATGTAATAGGGAAAATATGTTCCACATTAAATCCTCCACCAGGTAGGTAGTGGTCCAACCAAGAATTACCATGAAATTCAGGACTTGTTTGAACTTGCACTGCCAGTTTAATCAAGTAAATTCCTCAAAGACATTCCCTTCTCTGACTTATGTATCCAATAAACCTTGAGTGACTGAATCAGTTGGAATTTATAGCCTGTATATTTACGCCATTTAAATGAGGACATAAATTACATTTGCATTTCTTAGGAATAAATTAGCAACTTGCCCAAGGTAATCAAGCTTCACTAACCTTTCCACTGTTGCCACATTTTCTAGTTCATCCGGACTGAGTTTGCTGTTGGCACTTCGGGTGACTGGCTCCCTAATACATGTCAGTAGGGTGGCCCCCTGTTTCACAGCTAGTTTCAGCTCATCCTGAGGGGGGAAACAAGAAAAGTATATGTTTATGCTAACGACAGTTCCATCTCTTAGGTAGACAACATAGTAATGCTAAGGGAGGTTACTTTTGTAGGTATTGAATACTTGGAACAGAATATAAGTGCTTCACAATGATGACATATCTTTCTAGGAATGCAGGGACTAAATCTATTCACTATGAACAGTAGATATATTTCTGAGAAAAGGAACATTGTATAACTTCTGAACAGATTGCATTTTTGACTAGGTAACTTTCAGAATAAAATACTCTAACACAAATCAAATGTATGCTACCAATTGTTCAGTCAGCTGAGACGCTGCTGAGACATTGTGCTTCTTAATGGGATTTCCTCAAACTGTGACATGCTAAGTCATGGTATGACAGCTATCAAGGAGTCAACCACAGAAGAAGGTATCTTCCTAGCATGAAAGATGAGCAATGAAAAGGACAATGATGATCAAAAATTAATGTCAGCTGAGGAGTCTCCACCACACACATCTTGCATAGATCTCTGAAAATGTTCTAGATGTTCTGAAATCCATTTTTAAGTCATCAGGGGATGCCTGTGAAACAAAACCTTTACTACTTTCTCATAAAGCAGGGATTCATGGTCCTCCCCTGTTACCAGCACTGAAGGAGACTGCACAAAGGAACACCACCAAATCTTTGGAGATAACATAGTTCATGTCAACTGCAACAGAGCAGGATAGAACAATATCCTGTTCTATCACTCATGAAGCTGTGCAGTCCTTTTTCATAGCTGCATCAAATCAATCTCCTGAATCCAGGTTTTTCTCTCTTCAGTAGTTTAGATGATGGATTCCCAAAATAATGGCAGAAAAAACTGTTAAATCAAAACCCACTTATTACACAAATGGAGCTGTCACGAGACAACATTCACCTTCAGCTTGCTGTGATGGTCAGTGTGTGCAGACAGGAGCTCTTCTGTGCACTGCACATCGTTGGGAAGTTCTGTCTCTGCTAAGTCCGTTCCAAAGGTCTGCAGCATCTGTGCTGTTGTTTTCACTGTCATTGCAAAGTTTTCAATAGCCTGGAAAAGCAGGAGCATAAAGTCACAGACTGCTTATTTACTGCATGTCAGCTGTGTTTAGCTCGTCAGACACTGTGCTGCAATGCCTGTAAAGGGGGCAATGCTGCTGGTTTTGAGAAGATCTGTTACAAGTTACAGATTAAATTCTGTGTCACAAAGGATCTTTTCAAAGGCCTACAAAGTATCACCATATCCATGAACCAGATGGAGAACTTCCAGAGCTTAAATGACATAATGAAACCACAGAGGACATCAACTTCAAAGCCCAGTCTGGAACTTCAGATCCTCTGCCCATGCTTGCTGGGAATTTCTGTGGTGTTTAAAGATTTTAATTAAGGCTTCATTTAAGTTGAAGAGACACCAAAAGGACATAAGCCAAAGCCTTTTTACTTTTATTTTTATACATCCATTGTTCACTTAGCAGCAATCTGTCTCCTCTTTGACTTCTCAAACTGTGCATCTCCATCCTGCCTATCTGTACTTAATGTATTCCAGTCACTCCCTCCCATCCCTCCCACAAATTGAAGAATGACTTACTACAAATATATTTAAAATGCGTAAATTCATTGGAGCATTACTGCTTCTTGGGTGCACTAACACAAAACTCATCCAAATTTTGTGGTTTTATTGAAGAAAGTGAAGTGAAAGTGAGAAAGGCTTAATAAGAATGCTGCCTTTTCAAACTAGAATACTAGAATAGTTCAGACTTATGACATATGATTAAAACCTTCGTACCTTGTAGCAAGTGACTACAAGTTTTTTCGTGATCATGCCCCAGTTTCTTTAGGGATAAAGAAAGACTGTATTGTTCCGCACAGATTTGTTCTTTACACTTTTTGACCTAATCCACACAATATTTTGAGTCACTCAATAGCACTGGGGATGCTCTTACACCCGGTTAAACATTATATAGTTTTTGCAAGTTGTATTCCCTTCTCCAGCAATGATGGGAAATCCTCATTTGCAACCACAAGGGTTAAAATTACGTGGTGTGCTCTGTGGAAAACAAACTGGAGGTAGATTGTTGTTCAAAAGGTGCAGAAATTACATTCCACATCATGTGATCTTAAAGCAGGCTCCAGATGAGGCAATGCTAGCAGAGTTCATAGCCTTTTTTTTTTCTCCCCCATAAATTCATGTCCATGTTCAGCAGAAGCAGTACACTGACATATGCTCTGGCTCAGTGCTTATCAGCTGTAGCCTGCTGTTCTCAGCAATGAAATTAGTGTATTACAGTTGGCTAAAATGCCACACTTCTGACTGCAACACAGACAAAGCCATCCATGACAAAGAGCTCTTTACTAAGAGCCTAAAATGTACTCTGTGAGCAAGAAAGCTCACAGGCTCCTAGCCATTCAAGAAAGCAGAAACGAAGAGCAATGTTGTAAGATTGCTAAATCAATACTTTTTAGCAACAGCTTAAACCTGATTCAGAAAATGAAACAAAACAAAACCCTGGCAGGACAAGATATGAGAGTACTACGAGAAACAGTAAAGGGGATGAAGACACTGCATCAGCAAGACTGAAGGTCAGGCTTTTTCAAGGTGCCACTCAGGCCAACACTTCCCTGATGACAAACCTCTTATTCAGCAGATTACCTGGCTGACTACACCAGGCACCACAAGCTCGTCAGTACCTCAAGTAGTAGCATGGTTGTCCCCACTCATTGCCATGCATATGAGCAATAAATGGCTTCATATTCCTAAAGCGTGAGTGTGGTTTTGTCTTCAAGTCTCTGTGCTTGGTAAAAAGCTATTGAAATAAACGTAACCAAAAGATCTTAGGTTACACAGCCACACTCATCTCAAATCTTGGCTCACTTTTATTTGTGTATTTTACCAAACTATACGTTCCCACTCACAATACTCTCTTAGGCAATATTCTGTCCCTCATAATTAATACAGACTTTCCTGCCTGTGCCTCATCTTAGCCCCCTTCCCCATTTTTTTCAAGCCTTTAGTGGTTTGAAATATCACATGGATGATTCCTTCAGTCATGCCTCCTACAAGGACAGTTTCATATTTTTGATACTTTTAACCTGTAGGCTTGTTCACATTCTATCTCAAGGTTTTCCTCACTGTTTTCAGCAAACCTAGCAAGCCGGTGTTAGAAGTAACTCAGAATTCATGTTTGCTTATTTAAATGCCTGAAACATTTGATGGATTTCAAGAAAAGTAAAATTTAATCTTATAAGCACAGCAAAGCACAGCAAACGGTAGCAGGAAAGTGACAAAAGTGATCCAACTTTACAAGAGTTGTGGTTTATTACACAGAAAATACTGAAGTCCGATTTAAAACAACAACAACAACAAAAAGTTAACAATGATCAACGTTGGCTTCCAAGCTATCTCAGAAAAGCTTTTTCCGAATGCTAGATCTAGCTGTGGGTCAACAACAACAAACCCAAATCCCAGGCTGCTCAGAACACAGCAAAACACTGGGGCTACTTAGATGCGAGCTCTAACATACCACTCTTGCAAGCAGACCCACAAAGACTCATGCAAGCATTTGCACACTCCCTCAGGGAAATTAATTCAGTTTCCAGGATGAGGACTGAGCTTTGCACCTTTCCATGTAGAGAGGATGGGACAACATTTTGGCTGATTATCTGACAAAGATTGGGGTCTGTTTTTTGTAAACCACCACCTTTTCTGGGAATCGTAATGAAATGTTTACATTGTTTTGAAGCAGCCACTGAGATACATTAACCAACCCAAAATGGAACAAATAATCAAACCTGTAACAAGTTTCCTAAAGGCAACACAATAAATAGTCTTTCTGCTTTCCTACAATTATTAATTATTCTCAAGTTACTCAAAATAAGAGACATCTGGAACAAATGTTTACATAGCACAGAAATGAAAACAAAGGGAAATAAAATCAAATGTCTTGAGTGTTTTCTTCTCTTAAAAACATGGATATAATTGCTCATTAAAGTGAGAATCCTGACCTTTCATTCAGAACACTGTTACAGCATATGTGCCATTTTGACCATGAGCTGCAGGCCTCTGAATCCATCAGTTACCCAAAAGATAAGAATGTGCCCAAGGGCCTTGCTGAATAATAATGTTATGACACCGTAGATCCTAGTCCAGGTCAACTACTACTTTTGCTACAAGCTTTAGGGGAACTTACCCTTCTCTGTTTGAGTCATGGAATCCCTCTTTCCACAAATCCCTAGTAAAATGTGTAGGCTGAAATGCAGCTGAAGAGTTCCTACCTAATGGTTGCTGTACATTTGTCACCTGGACATTTGTGGGGGTAGACGTGTAAGAACAACACCAAAACTCACGGTTCGGTGATGTATCCACTGACTGTGGCCATACTCCAGGGTTCCTCCCAGCTCCCGGGTCAGCTGACTTTTGTCAATATAGCCGTGCAGATCAGAGACGGAATTTAACATGATGATCTGAAACAAATCCAAACACAGCGGACTGAGAGAAATAACGAGCCCTTTCAATCATTGTTCTTAGGATCCATTTTCTTACTCTAAACAGTCTCCCTACCACTCAACCTGCTTAATGAAAGCAAAAGCATCTTCTGGTAAGCAGTATTACCTTTCGGCTACCACTGTAGATCTTGCACCACAAGTGGTTACACAAATAACATACTTAATTAGGTCCTGTTGTTCTACCAGCTAGAAAATACACCATGACTTCAGCACCAGAAAAACAGGACGTTGAGAACAAACAACTAGAAATTTTAAGCCTTTGACTTTAATGTGTTAAATATATTATTTTGTCCTGCAGTTTGAAGAAAGGACAACTGGCTATGCCTGTTAGCACACATTAATTCCAATGGAGCATGTTAAGTATGCTGTAGACAGGGAGATGAGCCCAGCTGTGTGGAGGGCATATATTACAGGTTGAATAAGGGCTCTAAGAAAAGCCTTGAAACAAGCCTGGACAGGCTTTTGGTTGATCTTTTTTTTTTTTTTTTTTTTTTTTTTTTTTACAGAATCATCCTAGAATAATTCAGGTTGTCTCTAGAATAACTTCTTTTCAAAGCTAGGTCAGATATGAGATCAAACCATGTTGCTCAGGACTTTATCCAGCTGGGTCTTAAAAACCTCCAAAGACTGAGACTGTGCAGTCTCTTTGGGCAGTCTGTTCAACTGCCTGATTATCCCCATGGTGAAAATGATGTTTCTTATATCAAGTTAGTACTGCCTTTGTTCGCTTTGTCAGCTCTCTCTTGTCCTCCAGTCATACACCACCTGGATGCTCTCAGTAACCTGCTTAGAGAGATTGGAAAGCTGCAATCACACTATATTAACCCTCACCAAGCCTTTCCTTTTCCAAACTATACAATCCCAGCTCTTTTATTATCTTCTTACAGAGGAGATGCTCCAGGCCCTGGCCTGCTTGATGGCCCTTCACTGAGCTCACTCCAGATTAGCAACTTTCTTGTTACCAAAACTAGATGCAGATGCAAGATAATGAGAACCAACTAAAGGGGGACAATCATTGGTCTCTATCTACTGGCTATGCTCCTGCTAATGCTGATATTGTAAATAAAGGATGCTGATAGCTTGTGTTGCTGCCATCGCACACTACTGCCTCACGTACGACTCGCTGTCTACCAAGTCCCCAGGTCCTGCAGCAGAGCTGCTCCCCAGGCAGCTGCTCAATCCAGTGGTGATTTCACCCAGAATATCTACTTTATTGAACATATTTGCAGTCTGATAGCTCAGATAAACTCCTTAACAAATGCACATCATGTTCTTGAAGCTACTTTTTAATGCTCCTGTTCAAGCCTTTTCAAGGGTGCCAAATAGATACGGCCACTCTCAGTAACTTCATCTGCTCTGAAATTGAGCTATATATGCCCAGATTTATTTACTTATTTTTAGGATGGGCTGCAAACTCAGCCAAGAGGCCCCTACAGAGATCATGGCAGACCCCAGAGAACTTAGGAGACCCCTAGCACAGCACTAAGCAATTTATTACAGCATCAGGCAGATGTAGGCAGCATATATATAAGACTATCTGCAGGTATGTGGGAAGGAGGCATAAAGCACATCATGCTCTTAGTTTTTCTAGGACTGGTCTCTAAAAGCTATGTGGACATACCAAAGATGGCTCAAAT
Source organism: Anas acuta (assembly GCF_963932015.1). Lineage (NCBI taxonomy): Eukaryota > Metazoa > Chordata > Aves > Anseriformes > Anatidae > Anas > Anas acuta. The sequence goes on from NC_088987.1 coordinate 8,783,012, forward strand.
TTTGAATGTCCAAAAAGACCCTCGACTAAACTCATCTTGATTTTTCTACCTGTAGGAAAGGTATGCTAATATTTAATACTTAATGCAGTGCCTGATCCCTGCCTACAATTAACTCCTCTTCCAACAGTGATAGTTTAAAATTGGATTTGAAATGCCACTCTGTCATGCAATAAATTGCTAAAAGTAGAGAAGATGCTGAATTGCTAGAAAATGCTATTTCTTGATGTTCTCCTTTTGTAGGCTGCAGTTTCTGGTACAACAGTTGCTATGGTAACACATTCTGGCTTACTAAGTACAGGAACATCCAATTTTAAAGTGATATAAAATGAAAAGATTTTGTTTTGTAATCAAACACATATTTTAACATCAATTTTGCATATTAATCACCAAAATGCCACCCCTGCCAAACTACAGTCAGTGTGAAAAATTAACCCACAGTAACAAAGCGAATGTTCATGGCTTCTTTTCTGTACGCACTGTAATAAACAGTCTGCTGTGTCCTACTACAGCAGAAGCAGGAAGTGCATGAACTTCAAACCTAGGTACTGACAAAGGTAGAAATTGTTGGAGCGGAATCATGGGTCTTTTGCAAAACGATTTAAAACCACAAGCAAAATCCCAAACAATCATATGAAATCACTCCAGTAAAGTCATTGTGGAACACAGCGTGAGTCAGTTCCAGGACGAAATACCAGCAATAATCATCATTCATGTTTATTTATAAAACACTTTGAAACCACAGGCAAGCGTGCAGCTGGGAACAATTCCAAAAAGAGCTATCATAGTATAATGTAAAACTCTTTCAGGATTGGTAACCTTCTTCAGATCACATTCTCATCAACCTGAACGTATGCCAAGTATATAGAAAAAGCAGTAAAAAGCATGCTTTGAATCTTGAAGGGGTGGAGAGCATGAAAAGCATTAAAAATAAGCAACGCCATGTAGGCTCTTAACAGGGCACTACGAGATTGTCAGCAGTCCATAGCGCAGAAGTAGCCCTAGCCTTTCACTTCTCTTTAGTGCTCACCACTAGTGTACTCTTGTCACTGGAGCGAGATCTACCTCTGCCTACATCGGGGGAACAGCTCCACCGAGTTAAGATGTCACTGCTTAACCTGAGTTACATTCTGTAGCTGGACTGATCCTTCACATGGGAACATGTCCATTAAAATCCTGTGAGGCATTCACCAGGAATTAACTCTTTGGCATTCCTGCAATTGATAGTAGATAATCCCACAAACACAATTTAAACAAACCATTGTTACACATACAAATAGGTTCTGCTTTTTCCCTGAATATATCTATCACTGGAATGAAATAAAAAATAACTTATCTGATCCAGACAATGGAGTCAGTTGTAAATGTGCCTACGTGCCTCTCAAAGCTTGTTTGATCTCATTCTGTTTTCTGTTTAGGTTTTGTTGACCTTGTATACACCACACAGACCAAATCACAGCCCCAGTTGCCACTTGTAATCAAATTTTAATTATTGGGTCATGAGAAGATGCAGACACCTAAGGCACTGCAGGCATGCAGATAAGAACACATGGACAAAAAAAATGTATGCTTACCGGTACCTTCATTTTAAAGTCATCTCGATAGAGTTTAATGCCAATGTCAGCGATTGTCCTTTGGATAAAGCGGGAGGGCCGCAGGACAAACACCAGCTGCAGGTTTCCTGGAAATGCTCCCTGCAAAAACCATAAAATTATTAGAAGGCAAAACTCTGCCTTGTAGGGAAGCCAAGGCAATTTTCAGCCAAGTGTTTCCTAAAGGGGGTAAACCAGGGAGGACATTGAAACTTGGCCAGTCCAGCTGCTAATGATATCAGCTGTCCATTCTGCACAACTCCAATGTCAGTATCCAAAGCCAATGGAAATACTGTGGATTTTACTGCCCAGCCATATATTGCTTTCTGGAAGGGATTTAGCACAGACCTCTGAAGTTTCTGCACTAGTACCTTCACCCTTCCTCCTCTCAGGTCTGAAACACAGCAAGCCTCCTTTGCACTAACACACCTTAGGTCTCCCTATAACCCCCCCACCCTTTTTTTTTTTTTTTAACCTACAAAACTGGCTACCCATGTTGGACTTGGTGAAAGAAGCAGGTGGCACAAAAGAATTTCCCAGACTGACCTGCCTTCTCACTCTGGAAAGGTTTTAATCTTTTTAATCTCATTTGTTTTTCCTACGTGCAGGCACTCAACACATTCAGCAGTCATAGTCCTGTCTGCAACACCTAGCCTACACCTCTCACACACTCCTCTCCTCTGTGCTCATCAGCGTTAAAAGAAGAAGAACAAGAAGACGGCAGCTAAAGAGAACTAAGAATGAAAAACAATTATCTAAAACTCTTGAAGTAATTTAAAGTAACCTTGGTTGTCCCTTCATCCTAAACCTCTAAGCACTTGCTCCTCACACAGCACATGTTCCACTTAAAAGATGTATAAAAACAGCTGCTTTTATTAGTATTATTATTAGTATTAGTATTTTTTTCAGAAAAAGTGCCTGAACTCCCACTTTCACAAATGAGATACAACGAGCTATTAATAGTTTCTGAGATCACTTACTACCACACAAACACAAATCCACTGGGATCTGTTTAGTTCACAGACAGGCCATGTAGTCACCCCTCACAATGCACAGAAAGGATCCTCTGTTAGACTCTTCTGGAAACAACTTCATATTACTAGAATTCATACTGCAGTCAACCAGCACATGAGGAATTTGTCCTAAATTCAGCAGTAAACAAGGCTGTGTTTTCTGTTACTGCAGCTTCCTTTCTCTCATGAGAAACTCATGAGTTTCGGGACAGGATAGAATCTGTATCCATAGCCAAAAAATAGAAACTAAAAATGAGTACATGAGACTGTATCCTGTGTAAAAGGCACATCAGATAATTTTGCTTTCTAGAAGGTAAATAACAAAAGCATGTACTTACTGCTATCCGTGTCAGGGATGCCTTGACTGCACTCCATTTGTCCCGTCGTCTGTCTATGATGATGATGAACCCGATGCTGGCAGCCTCCAGACTGCAAAACAGATTAAATAAATCTGTTGGGTTACATGAAGATACTCCCATTCCAACGAAGTGTACAGCAGCAAAACTCAGCCTCCATCGGATCACCCTCCAAGCCCATTACAAAAGTGCAATGTACAGTGGAAAGAATGAATATTTGGCAGAAATTCACTTTAATACAAAAGCCAGGATTTTTTCTTGTCCTAGCATAAGGCTACCAGCTTACACAAAACATGAATATTTTATTTGCTGAATCTCTCAGCTGCTATGCTACTTTGCTGCCAAATCTAGGTGATACAAATAATTCAGGATCACAAATTACATTGTGCTATACTGAAGGCAAAAATGTCAGACCTTGCTTTTTCTCCAAATTAATTCAAGTTATTAGACACCCCCTTCAGCCTTCATACATAATAAATAAATAAATAAATAAATCCAGTATGCTATATATTTTCTGAAGATTTTTGGAAAAAAGATTCAGAGGAAGGCACGAAAAAAATTGTGTATTGCAGATTGTTACAGAAAGGGTGTGAGAAAGTAGTAACAAAAATCTAAATCTGTGGGTTTCTTAAACTACCCACAAATTTGCATTGCTTTTTTTTTAATTAAACTGCATCTGCTGACTGAGACCAAAAATTTCTTTGGAGGTCTAGTGAGCATGAAAGGCCCGGGCAACTCACCTTCAGCACCCAGAATACCATGTAGCACCTCTGCGGACAGGCTTCCTCTCCTGCCTTGACAATGGATGTTGCTGCATCATAAATAGGGTGCCAGGAATTCTCAAATGTTTAGCTAACTCTTTAAAGCAAGAGGATTGAAAGCCTCAGGTGAAAACAGCAAAAGTTGGGGTAAACTTGCCCAGAGTTTGGGAATTCAAAAGGAGCACAAAGCAATATGTCATTTTCCCCCTTTGCTCATGTAATACATGTGCAAAAAATATTCTTTTGTTTAATGATTTGCCAAAAAACATTTAGGTAACTATAGAAAGTAACTTAAATGAAAACCACTGAAAGGGTTGTGAGGTACTGTTACAGGCTGTCCGGGAAATAGTTGAGTCACTGTCCCTGGAGGTCTTCAAAAAACATGTAGATGTAAAGCTCAGTGGCATGGTTTGATGGTGGGCTTGGCAGTGCTAGGTTAAAGGTTGGACCAGATGATCTCAGAGGTCTTTTCCAGCCTAAACAATTCTATGATTCTATAAAGAAATCAAATGCTAGAGATTGTAGGGTGCAAATGCATTTAAGAAAGACAGGTGAATTTAAATTTAAGGGAGACAGAAGAAATGGGAAAAAGGTTTTTTGGTTCCTTATTCCCATTTAATACCTGCTGGGATATCATCCCACACCAGGCAAAAGGCTGGGGTGGTGCGAATCCCCGATCCTCAGCATCGGGGCTGCATCCCCCTGGTCATGGTGCTCTGCTGATCCCTGTGCTAGCAACAACAGCCCCGGTTTCTCCCTTTACTGAACATGAACACCCCAAAAGGCAGAGAAGCCATGGAGAAGCTGTCAGATAGAAACACCCAGCTCCATGGCCTAGAGAACAGAAGACCAGTCAGTCAACACTGCCTGCTGTCTGACCATCGAGTCCACAGAAATTTGGCTTGTTAAAGACAGGATCATACTCACAAATACTTGAAAACTCTCATACAACCTATCCACCAGTACTAATCTATAAAAAAAAGTTTTCAAATATTTGATACCAGTAACACTGACATTTGTCACAATCCAGATCTCCCCAGAACAGTCCCAGCACACTCCCTGGCCTCCTGTTGAGGCACAAACTCTTTAGTTTAGTTCTTCCACCAGCAGTTCATGAAACGCCCGCAGAAATGGCTAATCACAAGATGCATACCCCACATCAGTTTCTTTGCTCTTATAAGGAATACTGATACTGATCTAACTATCTGGTTAACCAGAGCCAAATTCTAAAAATGCGAATCGTGATCAGTTATTCCAAGAGAACAATGTTATGGTTCAAAATTCATGTTACGTGGAGTGTATTATTCTATCTGTTCTGTTATTTAGAACAAAGTTAAATAGAGAGACTTGTGGGGAATTAAGTTGATGTAATTCTGTTTTCAACAGCTACAGGTTTAGATAACCTTGGAAAAAGCTGGCTCTTTACTAGGCTTGATACAGTTTTGACAGCCATGCCAATTTTTGTGAACCATGTTAAAGCAGGAGGGAAATGGCAATGTAAGAGGGCGATTTTGAATGAATCACATGGCTCACCAAAATACGACCTCTGCTCTAAGGAAACAGAGAATGTATTATTGCAATCAACATCCAGTTAGGTCTTCATAGCTCAGACTCAGAATCAATTTTCAGCTTCTGAATATCACTCACACAATAACTGGATACACAAATCAAGTTGGAATCTGATGCAACTCCATTAAAACCAGCAATTTATAATAAAATGACCAACAGAGTAGACATGTTTAGCTGAAGTTAACAAAATGCTGACGTTAGTCTAAAGAAAAATATTATTCGCCTAATATCAAATTAATAAATATGAGAAAAAGCTGTTCTTTGTAAAATTTATGATGTAGCTAAACCACAAGTAATTCTATCCATAAGCACCACATTCACACAAGCTGCCTGCACATAGAAATTGCCCTGTTTTGCCCATCTGCCTGAGAGACTGGCTAAAAGCTTTCTAAAAGGAGCGCACACGGAAGACTGGAGGCCTAAAGGAATCCAGAGTCAGACCCTTACAATCACACCTTGGTAAGCAAGCTGCAAAGGAAGTAACTGACATGATGGCATCTGCCAAAGGCAACAAGTACAACCGTGGTTTAAACAAACACAAAAGTGGTTGTGCCAAGCAAAACTTGCCTCTGTGCTTCAGAACTAACTCTTAAGTCCCGTCTTTAAAAGTTCCTCAGACATGCAGAGAAGAAATCGCTTAAATGAAGGACTTTCCCTGTTTTCTCCAGTATATCTGCATGATCTAGCGCTTAATTTTTTTCAAATGTTCTTCTGCCACAGGGGGTTGTAACAGCACAAATGCATCCAGGCATCAGATGCAGTAACAAAAAATAAATTCATGGATAATAGGAATGAGGGCTTATGAAATATAGATTCAGACAAGAAAATACAAGAGAGAAGCAGCAAAGGAATTTTCTCATGAAATTGGGCTTGGTGAGAACAGTCATGGGGGAGGGCTGGGAATAATGCACATATGGGAATAGAAATATTGCTCATCAGTTGCCACCGCAAATCACACGGCATCGCAGGCCAGTTAAAGAGACAGACTGGGAAAGGGAAAGTGGAAATGGATACTGATACACTGGAGTTATACTTGGATTGAAATGGAGAAAAGAGCAAAGGAGAGCAGAACTCCACTTAGTGTGCAGCCCAGCCCACACTTCTCTCCCACAGGAGACCAAGCAGAATAACCCTGGTTGGCAAAGACCAAGCCTGCCAACCAGCTGGGCTTGGCCCACGGGGCTCAGGGGGAAGGCACGGGTCAGAATGCACAAAAGATATTACACAAACAGTGCAGGTACAACCCTAGCTGAGCATGAGTATGAAGAGCAGGCCAAGGCATGAGATTTGAGAGATTTGTTTAGGTAAAATGAGAACCGGGCCACGAAGCAAACAATTCTGGTAGCTATTACAGTATGTACTACCTCCAACACTGAACTTAGTGCACTGTCTGAGATGAAACACGTGAAAAAATGGAGAATAAAAAACTTTTAAAATAATGCAATCTGAAGGAGGAAGAGCAGAAAGAGAAGGTGAGAAAACCACATGTTGCTAAAAAGCAATGCAGCCAAGCAGATCTCTAAAGAAAATGTGAGGGAACGGGCACATCACTCAGAATCATGCGGCAGACTAGGCAAAGGCAAGCAGTACAGACACCATTCACAGATATGTCTTCATAAATCTTGACTGCTATGGGCTAGTGGATGCAACACAAATTGGATCTTAACATGAGAGCTACTTTTGGACAACAGAAAATGGGCCTGCAACCCTGGCACAAAGCTAGACCTGAGCTTCTGTAACGTTATTCCGCACATTTCATCTTGATGTTCAGGATGGTATCAACTGTTTTCACTGAGCTAAGCCAATGGTATCTCTCTCCTCTCTCTCTCTCTTTTTTTTTTTTTTTTTTTTTTATGACTAGACAAGGCTGATTTAAGACCTAAATTTAGCCAGGGAAACAGAGAGAGTGTCAGTAAGTGACCTTGTTTCAGTCAGCATACCAAAAGGAAAGGCCATTCCGAGGTCTGAATGTCATTTGGCACTACAGGACGTGCGCAGGCAAACAGCCATGAGAAGAGGCCAGGCCAAAATGACTGCATCAGTGCAAGCAGACGTTCAGCTGAGAAGCCCCGCTCGCATGTGTGTGTCCAGAGAAAGGGAGTTCATTTAAAAACAAGCACACAATCAGTGTTTTATCAGTACTGTAATATCTCTACCCTTGTTATGGATGTGCACAGGGATTTCTCCAGTTCTCTGAACAGAGAGATTTGAAGAGAATCGTGCACAGCAGATAAACATCAAGCTTGCCTCCAAATCTAATTCTTGCCTAGACATGGCTAGCAGGCAAATTCCCTCTCCCTGAATGAAATGTGTGCAGTCAGAGCTCCATCCTCAGCTCTGAATTCAGGTTAGCCCTTGAACACTGATTTGAGGAGGCCAGGAGACTCTGAATTTGTTGACCTTTTAGGAAGAAGAGAAGGGCACCTGTTCACCAAAGTAGTTCATCCATGTCAGCTGAAAGAGAAGGCAATTCTGGCTATGGAATACAGTGAGCAAAAAAGGGCTTTCTGCAGGTATCTATTGTAAGCATGCACACACAGAGGAATGCATTTGCAAATACAATGCTAACTAACATTTGCGCATGTCTATGTATGTAGGTCCCTTTTGTGGGACACTCATGACCACATGTTGAAGCAGATGGAAAATTAAGCAGATTATGGAAGTCTTACTGGGCTGAACTTCTGCCTTGGAAAGTAGTTTATGTTTTAAAACACAGAAGTGCAGGGATTGCTTAGAGCTCACCCCACAATACTGCATTACACCACAGCTGATAAAGCACATTTGCTTGGTAACTTCAAAGATGAGATAATGCTTGTGCATCTAAATAACACCACTTGTTATCTACCTCTGTGTTTTCAATGTTTTGTCATATGGGCAGAGAAGACCAGTTGTTCCAGAGGGACTTAGAAAGTTACTAACTTGCTGAATGATGTCATCTGCAATCACAGACCTCTGCACAACAAGCACAAACTTTATTCTGCAGGATACACAGAAACAAACACTACAAACAACAGATGTTCTCTCTATAATTGTCTGAAAAAATGATACTGATTTGTCTGGTTCACTGAGCTATGAGCAAAGAAGTATTTTCTATGCTAAACTGGGTGAACTGCTTTTCAAATGATACTTCATGTTACCAGATTCATGGCAATATCCCTTGTAACTCCACAAGAGTTGGAGATTATTCTCTTCTCTTAGTCTCTTTGATACTTAGACATTCTCCTAGAAAATAAAATAAAATGTGAACTACTAGCAGCAAATAACTGGAAAGCTATCATAGTACACACTGTACAGTAGTACTGAAAAAAATAACAAACGCAGTCCCTTTACTGCTTGCTGAGATGTAGGAAGGATACACTCTTTTTGCAAGGATCAACCAACTGCAGATTAACAAAGATCTGCTGCACCCAAACAGATGCACTACTTATGCAAACAAAGATTTTACTTCATATAATTATGTCATAAATCACAACCAAAGCTTGTCGCTCAGGTTCTTCTCCTTCTAAATTAATACCTTTGTCCCTCAGCTTCTACACAAAGGTTGGCGAGTTTCATAGCAATTCAAGAAGTGCAGAGTCAATCTCTCTAAAAGCACTGCAACAAAGTCTAGAAAAATCCTTGGATAACTCATATCTTGATGGCGAGATCTATGATTGAAACAGAGTCAAACCAACGTGCTGGTATGCAGTAAATGTAGGTTCAAATTCCAGCCTGTCACTGGCCTTGAACAGGTTGTTTAAATCAAGCTGAACAATTTCCTCAATACAAGCTTTGGCGAACTTGTCTATAGCGGAAGATACTACTTACACGTACCTCATCTTCTGTAAAACTGGCATATCAGAGCTGTCATGACTTCCTAAGCTCTGAGATTTAATTCGTCACTCATTGCTCTGGTGTTCCTCAGGAGGAGGCTGAAGAATCATAAAATCTTTCTGCCCATCATGTTGACAATGTAATGTACTAGCTCTCCAACATTACCTTAAATCACCCACCAGCATACCAAATACAAAGAATCGCCAAACTAGCTTTGCGTTTTTCTCAACTATTATTGCTGTTTTATTAACCCTGAAGCTGGTCATCCTCCCAGTCCTGAAGCTAGTGAAGAAATACAGAAGAGTTTCTCCTTGCAGAACAAAGGCCCTACAGAGCAGAGGGAAACAATGAAGCCGTTAAACTCACAGTGTGTGGTTTCTCTCAGCTTGCTTTGGCAACTCTATATGGGGAATACATGTAGGTGGAGCTGGAAAACTTCTTACCTAAACTTGAAGGAGGCACGTTTTCCCCTCGTTATCCTCTAAGCACCTTTATACATGAGACCACAGGAAATAATAAATCCCTGCTGTGCTTCTAACTAGCACAAACAGCCATGGTCCAGAGACAGGATCAGGGGACTGAAAAAATATTAAGCTCTTTTTGGATAAACAAAAAGTAATTCAGCAGCCATGCCTTAGCCTATTTCCTCAGAGCAGTGGAAGTGAGTTTGTTTCACTCCACTTACACAGCTGCAGGCAAACAGCAAGGGAAACATCCTAGCTGTAGAGCAATCTCCCAGTAAACAAAGCACCAGAAAGCACAACGTGCTTGCCAGAACCCTGTCAACAAGGCACTCACCTCTCTTTCCCACCCTGCTTCAGTGATTTGCTAGTAGCTGTTCCACGAGAGCAATCTCTCTCTTATTTTTCATTCCTTAAAACAGTTTCTTAAAAACAGTACAAAAATAACTGTACTGTAACATTTCTCAGAGGTAAGGCTAGTCTATAGCGTACACAGACCAGGATCCTACACTTCCCACAGCCTAACCAACTGCATCAGCCTTTTACTTTGTTGCTAATTTTCTTTTCAGACATCCAAGAACCCAGTTCCCCCTCTTTTTACAATGCAGCAACAGACGATGCTTAGATACTATGGTTTTATTTGGTATCAATAAATACCTCAGGCTGCTGCTTAGACCTCAAGGAGAAGACAGAAAAATCAAAGTATGGAAGTGCAATTCGCCAAATGTTTATCTATGGGCAGAGACCAGGGGACACAGTTCAGCTATCACAGAAGACAAAGAGGAGTCTTTCTACTGACTTTAAATGACGTTAGAAGCAAAAAGCACAAGATGATATACGGTTTACAAAGTTACAATCTTCCTGATAACAGCTTTCCTGATAACATGCAAAGCGCATTTGATAATCTATAATGTGCAACTCATAACAGGAAGGCTGCTATGTATTCTCACTGAGCCGCTGACATCAATAGCACTGTGGCAAATGCCTGTTCCAGCCCCAGACTGCATGGATCTTCTTAGTTTGTCTTGTTTCTGAGGACACAACCCACACACTGCCCTCAGCTTGTGTGACACATCCACAAACAATCCAATTACAAGGTCACGGATCCTCATTCCTAAGAAGGTTTACCAGCTTTCTTGAGTCTGGTCTGTCTGACCTCTGGTGAGCTTAGAGCATGCTGTCTGCACTTATGACTTCCCTCATCTGCCTATATAGCCTATGCAGTTCCAGCCCTGGAAAGATCTGGTCTGTGGGGCATCATGAAATAAATGGTACATTTATATGACAATTTTTTCACTTTCCCCTTGGGGCAGAGGGAAAGGGATTCTCACAAAGACAAAATTGACAAAATACATTTCCACTAAGATTAGGTATTAATAACTGTTCAAGCAAAGCTAGTCTGTCCAGTCAGAGCTTGGTATGCTTCTTGGGAAGTGTTAGAAACAGATACAACTCTCCACTTGTCATATCCAGTGCCCCTGAGAGTTATCACAAATAGCCTGTCTTAGCTCCCTTTTGATCTGCTCCCTTCACTGTCACTCTCCAGATCTACACACCTCTCCCATCCAGTTAAAGCCCTGAAAACCTGTCCTGTGTGAAGCTTTCTTCTTCTTTCCCATGCAAATAATGCAAGTGGTACCTCGGGCCCTCTGCACATAGGAAAGTTTCACACCAGCTGGATGGATACAGAATCACTGGTACATCCAGGTAGCACCACTAAAAGCAGTGAGACACTGAGGAAGGAAGGGTCTGATGGAAATAAACAGATATTTGTACTTAGGCTCACCTGGGAATGCTGGTTAGATATGTGACCACGTTCAGAAAATCCTCATCGGGTATGTCACTGAATCCTGCAAATTCTGGGAAGGTAATAATGGGTGCTCCATCCTTCCCTCTTCCTCCTGTGAAAGAAAGGTTGTAAATAGATTAGAGGGTGATTTTATACCTTGGGACAGACTGGTCGATATTCAGTTGAACGGGAAACACTGGTATATCCCTCAAGGAAAAGCACACATAACCTGTATACATGGCATAAAGGAGCTCTGTAATCATCCAAAAGTGTTCAACGCCAGGGTGGATGGGGCTTTGGGCAACCTGGTCGGGTGGAAGTTCTTGCCTATGGCAGAGGGGTTGGCACTAGATGATCTTTAAGGTCCTTTCCAACCCAAACCATTCTATGATTCTATGATCTTCCCTTTTGATACTCTAACTCGCTGTAGCTTCATTACCCCAATGCACCAAACTGATTTCGAATTATGAACAGAGCACGGCCTCCACGTTGGCCTGGGATGAAGGCGAATGGTGCCTGACGTACTGACCTCGGGGCACTCCAGCTGCACTACCTGCCAGCAGCACTGATGTGCAATGCACTGTCAGGCCAATCTAGTCAGACTTCCCACTGACCCAGACCGTTTGCTGTAGCCTAGAGACCAGGAACTAAAGACCAGGCCAGCACCCAGTCAGGATGGTTTGTTACAGATACTTAGTGACATCTTCTGGACGTGAGCAGCAACAGCCAGGAACACAAACGGGATGCTTGGCTGCTCTGTCTCTTCTTGCAGCGTTGCAGGCACTACCAGGTATTTAATACATGATTCCTGGGCACCATGCTTTCCCATTCATGTATTTCAGAAACGTGAAGATGCTCTTTATATGTGGGAAATGTAGCTACCTGGACTAATCTGGGTTGAAGCAGCAATATTTGCCTCTGAAGGACGAGATAAAGATTTCCCTAGATGTTCTCCTTTAAGCACCTGATAGTTTACCTGCAGTCATAGTCAAGATTTGTCTGATCTACAAGTTTCACATGGCACTTCTTATGTCCTTTGTTTCCCTTTTATCTTCTCTTTCTGTTACATCCACATTCATACTTGTGTTCCTCTTCTCTGTCCCCTTTTTGCTGAATTAGATAAGGCAGGTTGATGAGGCACTGTAAGTACGTGGGTGTGTATTTTTGTCACAGAATCCTCTATAAGAAGCCATCCAAGGAATGGATGCAGGCAGACAGAAAGCTTCCTTCTTCCCTTCACCCCTGGCAAGAAACCTAGCAGAACACACAGCAGCAGCTTCAGACTGAGCATTTGACTAAAAGGCTGGATTAACATCTCTTGGGCTCCTCCTCATTGCCTGAGATGGAGGTAGAACTTACTGCTACAGAAGAATGCTCAAAAGGCTCTTGAATACATAAATCTTGTATTTCAAATAAAGATAAGAAACTCACTTTTAGGGTGAAGTTTGGTGTAGATTTGTGAAGCAGAATTGTTAAATATTATGACAGTGAGAAAAAAAGGAATGCCCAAACTGTTGGGCAGCAAGTAATAATGAAAATGTTAGAATGTGTTGTTCATGTCCACATCTGAACCTGAAGCAGTAATTGGGTTACAAGGGAAAACAATCCATATCTGTTATCCACGTATCCATCTATTTAGCAAGGTAACAAGATGGATGTTAAGGTATAGAGTGGAAGCTGCTTATATACCCGGGGTGTCTAGAAAGCTCTCTTGTCTTTACAAGAGCAGTTCCATGCATCTACATGTTAATGCCATTTTTTTTCCCTGACTCTAAACCAAAATTTGCTGCAGTATGCAAATTTCTGCAGAACTGACAGGCTGCAGCCCCATGTCTTTCCCCAGACCATCACCCTTACCTTCTAGGGAGTTGTCACAAGATGTCTTCTGATCCTTAAAATACTTGACTGGCTCCTCAATGCCTTGGCAGGGCAGAGGGCACAAACTAAAAACCAACGGGGACAGCCTTCAATCAGTTCCACAGACATTAGGTCAAAGTGCAAGGAATTTCACCCCAAAGACTCTCTGAATAGTCACTGACCCTGCTGGGATTGTGCCTGAAGCCCATGCTCCTGGGCATCACTAGTGGGGAAAAAAGGACTGTTGGCTGACCAGAACATTTTATAATTCATTATAAGTAAGGCAGACAAGGACAGAATGTGCTCCAACAGCTCCAGTGAAGGACAAAAGAAAATAAAAGAAGAAAAAAAAACACTTTCAGAACAAGGTTAAAAAAAGAAAAAGACATTATAAGTAGAAAGTAAAGGAAGAGGAGGGAGACTACAAAGGAGTGCTGAGCAAAGTGAGACGTGAGCAGGGAACAAAGCTTAGGAGAGTTACATTAGGGCTAGCCAGGGCACGTCCGCTCTATTCAGTGCTGTCTGTGCAGAAAGATAAGGGGGGCAAGGACTGCCAGGAGCAAAGTTGCTTGATGGAAAGCCAAAGCAACGAGAGGCACAAGCTGAGCTAAAGGGCTGCATGTGGAGGAGCGAGGTATAAGGACTTGAGTTCAGTGCAGTCTAGAGGAGAAAGAAAGACACACTGAAAGAGAGAGCTCATGAGCATAGCCAGGCCTGGCAGCTGTCTCCATGCGATGCACAGACCTCTGCCTCGCCAGCTTGCAGCTCCTCCAGGCTCCATTAGATGCCACCCTGCAGCACTCTTCGAGCTCTCAGCCACCTCCAGCACCTTCTGGCAGCCCCAAACGCTGGCTCCAGGCCAGGGAAAGAGCAGCTGGTAGCAGTGGCTCTTGCAAGCAGCAGCCATCAGAGTTGGAGGCTCAGCTGGCAGGAACGGGAGGCTCGGGGCTATCCTCCAGCTGCATTCACGCCAGGCTCACTTCTGACCCTGCCTCAGGGCAGCCAGGCCATCCTCTGGCAGCTGCCCACAGGTCACTGCTGCTCACCCAGTGACACACAGGCTGCTGTCACAGCTAGCTTGAGCTTTGTGTGCACAGGAAACTCACCCAGATTTCGTCTGCCATCTCCTGACGCAGAGCTGAGCTCCCCACCCAGCCTCCAAACACAACACGATGCCACCCATCAGCTCCAGCAGTTTCCTACCAGAGGTCCAGCTCCTTTCTGTTTTCACACCCTGCAGACAGCCAGGATCCTCCCTCAAATCCAGCCCAAATTCATTGTATTAAAGGGCCGTGCTGGTCCCTATTCCCAGCCCACTTTTGCTTAGGGAAGGGCATGCTGATGGTAAGCCTTGACATGCGATCAGAGGTAGGTTGTCAGTAAGCGGCAGTTAATTCATTCCCATTCAGGGTCACACAGAAGTGGGTGAAACCCAACAACTTAGACCACTTGAGGCAGGCAACATCAGCAGGAGTTGGAAAAGCAAGAGGCAGAGCTGCCTGGAAAAAGGCAAGGATGAAGTGGAAAAGATTACAGCCTGCTTGACCTCCTGCCAGGTTTGCCACTCAAAAAATCAGCATCCCTTCTCTCCTCTTCCAGAGCACTTTCCTTATTTTCCACCCCAGCATCTCGCTCAGCTTTTCCTCTTCTCTTGTGGCCTAAGGGCAAAGGGACAGGAAGAGCCCAGGTGACAGGACAGAAGTACACAGTCAATGTGGAAGGGAAAGAAAAGCAGGAGAGATGGCACAAACGGCTTTGGGGAGTGCAGGGCATGGCAATAGGACCTTGGCTCACTCTCACGTGTGCCAGTTCCCCAGGGCTCAGGGGCACAACACAGGAACAACTACAAGGTGCTATCAGATATTTCTCATGTTCTTAAGCCAAATTAATTTATCACAGGACACAGTGACAGATCTTTCAGCTGCCAGTACAGCCCAGCTAGCTGTTACAAACAGGGCTGGAATTTGGCTGTTGCCATAAAATAGGTGAAGCGTTTCAGGGGAACGCTTATTCAGGGGAATATGCATGACAGATAATAGGATATCACAGCAGAGAAAGTTTAATTTTGCTTTGCAGTGTGAAAGGTGTGATTGACAAATGAGGTGTGAGGGCTGTATTCTGAGAGCTCACGCAGCTGGAGCTGCGTGCTGGTAGGACTGATGTAAAAGCAGCAAGCATTTACAACTGCAAGCCAAATTCCTGGACACAGTTGGGATCCTAGGAAGTCAATGACTCCCCATTTCTAATCCACCTATGCTTCCTGCCCAAGCACCAGAGCCACGGTTTAGATGCTGAGGTGCTACATTCAAGTCCCATTCCACATCAAGCAGCTCTTCTTGTAACACGAGCAGCTAGACATGTAAAATAATATCTAGTAATATCAGATATCAGCAAATATGATGAATCCTTTGGGAAAACAAAACCAGGCTACCAGCAGAAGTTCCAGAAGTTTGTCTGCAATTTTACAGTGCACACCTTGCCGCCTGCCCCAGACACCAACTCATCAGATAGTATTGGAAAGTTTTCTTTCAAATTTTGCTGACGTGCAGGCAAACTGCTGGTGTCTGCCCACATGCAGAGAGCTCCCTTAGTCATAGCAGAGCTGAGCACAGTTCATCTTGTGGGTCAGACAGATGAAGGATTCGGTCATACCTTGGCTGAAGTTTCTCTGCCTTGGTTAGGTTTGGCTTTTTCCATGCTCTGGAATAGCTTTTATTTTGTTTCTCCGTGTTGATTAAGGGCTATGAATGCTGAATTTCTTATTAAAGTTGAATCACACTTCCTGGGCTTAGGTTTTTCCACAATCTCCAAATTGTCCTTTCAGCAGGGTCAGGCCAGGTTTTCCAAAAGGCTCAGTTCAAGCAGGAAGCAGATGGCCAAATGCCCTCCAGGCTTCAGAAATTAAATAAACTGGCTTCACAGTCAGTTACCATTTTCAGATATAGTCTCCAATGCACTGAAGTGCGTTGGCTTAGGAAGAGCAGAACAAAAGGAAAATGAATCTCTGCTAACACATTTCGTGACAGTTCGTCTAATAAATTCATGATTTAGTAACAGGATCTTTTATTGCTGCATCTGGCAGATTGGGTTCTTTGACAGAGTAATTTGAGAGAAGAACAGGTTGTGAAGGTGCAGATAAAAAGAGAGAAGGCGTGAGCAGTTGCAAAAGCAGGTTGGTACAGTGGGTTATTAGTCTATCAGTGGGACAGGAACAGTATTTTACCAGTGTCTCTTCATTCTTCAGTAAAAATTGGTTCATGTTAGAATAGGCAGCTTCTCAGTACCACCTATCCTTGTAATCTAGTTCTCTTAAGAGCTACAGGAAACACAAACATAGCTGCGTATGTGTGCAAAGCACTCCTGTGTTGTCACAGCTGTAATCCCATAATTAGGAGCTCAGTCATCAGGGAAAGGAAAGAGGCAACAGTGGTTTCAAAACTAGAATTTAACCACAAGAGCCAGCATTCCCGCTAGATCTCACAAGCTAAGCAAGGTGACATCAGCGCACAGAAAGGAGATGACGAAAGTAAACTGCATGATTAAGGAGCTCATCACATTGCACTTCAGCCTTTTCCATGACCACAGCAGTTCAAGAAAGCCTTGGAAGCATTTCCCTATTCTTGGCATGAACAGTACAGCCTTGGAGAGTTGGGTAGCTAGAGAACCAGGACATGCAGGAGGCTGCCAGTGTCTAATTCATTATAACTAGACCGTGTCAAATGCTAAACTTATTAGCTGGCTACGTAATTCCCATGAGGTGGTCCTGAGACTACAAGACAGTCAGATCCTCTTCTGAGAAGTTTTAGCACAGCAATAGTAAAGTGTTTCTAGTGAGTCATGTCCAGAGAAAACAAAGAGCCTTAGATTTCAATTGTTCCACTCTTTTCTGCTTTACTGCACAGAAATATCATGATTGCATTGCCTCTGACCTCAGATGATTAGCTGATCTAAATCTACCCTTTTTTATTTTAAAACCATTCTCTCATCACCACACTCTGGCAGAGTCCGTCTCCAGCTTTCCTGTAGGTACCCTATAGGTACTGAAAGGTCACTATAAGGTCTCCCCAAAGCCTTCTCTTCACCAAGCTGAACAGCCCCAGCTCTCTCAGCCTGTTTGCAGAGAAGTGCTCCAGCCCTCTGACCATCATCATGGACCTCCTCTGGACTTGTTGTAATACATCCGTGTCCTTGTGCTGAGGGACAAAAAATTGCTCTTGCCAGTGAAGACTGAAGCAAAAAAGTCATTGAGTACTCAAAAGGAGTTGAACAGTGATTAGTCTTTCCCATTTCCTTCCTTGTATTTAGAACATTTTAAAAGTCAGTTAGCACTAACAAAAGGGATTAGAGAACTGCTTCATTTATGCTATGCCTAAATGAGAACAGATTTCAGATTTGACAACAGGCCCCAGATTAGGGGATTGTCATCTCCCACTCAGTCATTTTTGCAGTTAAGCAACTAGCACAAATGGGAAGGGGCTCACAGCTTTTCCTGACAAGCCAAAAGGGAACACTGTAACATTACTCCACAAAAATTGTCTTAGCATAGATGCTATATTATTATTTCTTCGTTACCCTGCACTGAACACAATGGTGGAATGCATACTTTAAAAGACAAAGATGCAGCAAGGATTGGGCTTGCTGAGCTGACCATTTGCAGAGCCAGGTCTGTGTACTCTCTGCACTGCACATCCAATGGTCCTCTCCATCAAGTAGGGGAGGGACAGGCTGTCCAAGAATACCTTACTGTGACCATCTAAGTGTTTTGTGCAAACTAATGATACCTCACTGTGTCTCTACAGGGAAGAAGGAAAGAAAATTCTTAGTTTCCTTATTTGCAGAACAGACAGAAAGAGACAAAAGATGTTGCCAGAGGCCACAAAGTCTACAGCAGAAGCCACTCTAGGACCAAGACAAGGATTTCTCTTCTGTTAAATATGTTAAATATTTCTTTTCTGTTAAAATATGTTAAATAATTTGGCAAATATTTCAGTATCAACTATTTCTTTTGGGCAGGAACTGCGTCACTTTGTGCAATTGCAAAGTTCAGGCAAACAAAAGAATATGGTATAATCAAATCTTTAAAAGATTAGAACCTTACACTATAGAAATGAATCATTTCTAAAACAAAGGCAGATGAGGAAGAGGGGGAGGTCATGAATAACTCCCTGATAAACCAGAACTTTTCCCACAAACAACAAGCTTGGACATTGTGGAAATATATGTACTGAAAGTTTTATTTAATTTCTTACCATTGTGGAGAACACAGAAAATTAAATCGCCTTAAGAAAAACAAGCACAGCAAGCTGGCACTTATCAGTTCCATGCACTGTGAGGGTCTGATTATAACGGCCCTTTTCACTGGCAATATAAAAATGCTTTTGCAACTGCTGTGCAGAGCTGAAGAGTGACAGTCAGCACGACACATTCCAGCACATTTCCAAGAGAATCCCAGAACGTAATTACTAGAAAATTCTTACCTGACAAGATAGCAAACTGCCTGTGAAGCTGTTCTATTATATCCACTGCAACCAGCGGTCGTATCTCCTGCTGCATGATTTCATCTGTGTAAGGAAAGCAGAAATCTTCAATGAGTTAATAAAACCTTAATGGTAAGTTTTACATCCTCCAAGAACCCAGCAAAATGAAGATGACACTCAAATGAAAATAGTCTAGCTTGACTGTTGGTGCAGATATGGTATGACTGTCATGGATAAGTTTACAATTCTTACAGTCTCACCTTCAGCCTACTTACTGTTCTATTGCCATTTGATTTCAGAGCATTTCATAAACCAGCTCCAATAGACTTGCCGGAGTTCGTCACAGATTTGCTCAAGCTGACAGACTGTCCCTTACTAATTTATGTTCCATATTAAGCTACTGATATGGGCCACCATGTAAAGCAGCTTTTCAGTCTTTCAAAAGGTAAAGTCTATTTCAGATAGAGAGCCACATCCCACTCCGAACTCCCTGGTCTCTTCTTAAGGACTTTGTGTAACCAACCAACCCAGAACAGTTTCCTTTGCTGATGCTTTTTCCGCTACAAGCGAGTATACAGTAAAAGGAGGAAATAAGGGGCTGTGAAGCTTTCTTCACATGAAAACAAAGCCTGTTCTTTTTAAGTAAGCACTAACAAGTTAAAAATATCTTGACAAGCAGCTGGAGAGAAATAATGATGATATTTGCACGTGTAGTTTCTGTGTGATCTATACAGTGTCCAGCAAGTATAATCTGCATTGAGCTACTTTGATGTCTCTCAGTAGCAGGTACTTACTGGAACAGGTAACTCTTCTCCCTGCTCTTCAGCACAGTCTAGACAAGCAACATTTTTTACTCAGGAATATCTGCTATCTTAACTGGCAGGATCCAGGTTTATGTTGCAATACTACCTGTTACAATTGGGCCTTCAGCCACTTTTCTGCTACAGATAACAGCCAGCCCTGGCTTTGTAGAGCTGCCTCCGTACTAAGCTGTCTGAAACACCCGGGCAACAGGTGGAAGGAAGGAAGGAGGACGCAGATCAATCAGAGAGCAGACTAAAGGCAAATTGCTGCTGTGTTTAAGCATCAAGATCTTCACTGATGTGAAGGCATGCACTGACATACTTTGGGGCACCTGGTTTAAAATACACCATCCAGAAAGAGACAGGGAGGTCAGAAAGGTTAGAAATTGCTTCTCCTGGATCCTAGTCTATCGCCCAAAATACTGTCACTATCCTACTTTCAGACATCCGTTCTGATCCTTTCCAGAACTAGGAATTTAGTTTAAAATTACATACAGTGTGGATCTTTGTGTCCATTCCCTAATTCTTCGGACTCATACAACTTTCAAACATTTCATTAATGTCGAGAAGTAACTGGGGAGGAAGTGTCATTGCCTTCTCCTTGGCAGAGGGTGAGACCACATGAAGAGAAGCGGTATAGATGTGGGGTGATATACTAAACAAGGAAGTAATTGCAAGCAATAGGAAAAAAAATCTCAAGGGAGTGGATTCTACAAGTCATCTCTTGGAACTAAAGAGGGGAAAAGTCAGACTGAAATGAGTTATGTTTTTAATGTGGTATCCTCATTTCCATCCTGTTTATGCAGCATATTGTCAGCTCTTCCGGTTCTTACAGGTGGCTAAGAGCAACTGGAAGAGCAGAGTAATGAATCAGAGTTAATGGGCCTCATTTTAGTAATGTTCTGAGCTTCTCAAAGGAAAGTGCACTGAGCAGGAAGGGATAGATTTATTAACTATATGGTGGCAGCATAGATAGATCAGCCAACAGCCACAAAAACACACCATCTTCTGAGAAAACAAACAAGCAAAGCAAACAAAATAACAGTAACTCATTAAGTTTTTCCTTTTTTTTTTTACTCTGTTGTTTCCCTCACAGGTCCTACTCTGGACATGCTTGGAGTTTAAGGAAAGGCAAAACAAAACCTTTAAATATACAAGGTTATTTATTACGAAGCCAAGAACACTACGAGCCAGATTTCTCCACTAGCTGCTTAAGAACAGCACGATGATGGCTGTGTTTAGAGCCAGATAAATATGACACCCAAGGAACCCCTAACAAAAAGGGCCTGTAACGTATGAATGCAGTTCTCGAGAGGTACTGACAAGTGTCTCCAGATCTTTGGCCGCAGAGCTCTGTTACCCTTTGCGCATTCTACTTGAAATGCTCCTGAATCACTGCAGTAGTAACGGAGCCATCTTTGTCAGAGCACAGGTTGGCAGCAAGATGGAGGCAGACGAGAAGAGGGTTGTTAAGACTAAATACAAAAAATATGAAATAGGAAAAGAAAATTTTAATTTCAATTTAAATTTTAATTTAAAATATTTAAACTATGGACCCTCAGAACTCAGATACCCTGGAGCATCTGCTGAAGAAACCACTGTTGATTTCAGCATCTGGAAAATGCAAAGATATTGTGACAACTGTGAAGTCCAACAGGTAGGCAGGTATACTCAGGTTTGGGTGGCCAAGGCTGAGCTTGTACCAAGCAGTTGCATAAATGGAGCAAAGGTTTCTACAGTGGCTGAGGCCATCACAAGGAGGCTCAACAGAAGGGAAAAATGAACTAGAAAACATGCTGCCATCTCCAGCCTCTCTCAAACTTGCTTATTCTTCCAGGGTAAGACAGCCTGCCAGCCCAACAGTTTGCTTTTGATGTTTGCCAATATGAAGCCATCACTAGTATCAAACAGTCAAGAAGAGCAGAATTCCCCCCTTCATATAGCTGCTTTAGTAGCTTGCTTTAAAAATAGTTCATTTCTGGTTTCTACAGATCCTTTTTCTACCACAAGAAATTTGTGGTGTAAGGGTAAGATGAGGTAATAGAAACAAGAACTGCAGAGTGCCAGTTGGGTCTCATCAAATCCCCTGACTGGGCAAGACTTTCTCCAGCAAGCCACGTGGGATTTCCTGTAAAACCCGCACTCTGTGCAAGACTTTCAGATGATGAGAAAGGTGTAAAATAGATTTGGTGACTAGGAGTTAGCGCAGAGTTAGCAATGAAGTCTTAGTCCTTGGAAACACATGATTACCTGGGGCTGATAAAGATGGTTTTTAATCTTGGACTAAAGGAAAAACCTGGAAAAAAATCTGAAAAGGAAACCAAAATGATCCTACAGGTCTGGTTTTGTTTTGAAGCCAAGACATTTTGCCTGGCATTAGTGAGCATTAAGCAGTTCATCTCTTCCACTAGCCTTTATCCCAGGAGGCCCTGTAGCCTTTCTGGCCCGCGTACTGCAAGCCACATGCACTCAGGATGTGGTGTTCAGCCTCTCAGGCAGAAGCAACATGCCATTTTATTGTGATATATACCACAGCTGAGAAATTCTGCTTTACCAGCTCGCTATCAGCACACCAGCCTAACAGCTGCAGGTTCATGGACTGCTTCAGAAAAGCTTATTAGCATGTTTTAATTCATTACACAGGGGCCCAAAAGTCAATGGGAAAGGTTAAGGAAGCTGACAAGTCACAGGAGTTTGACAGCAATTGTCTTGCTTCTTTGTACCTTGTTAATATCCGCAGAAAAAATTTAGCAACCCCTGATAGCTCCAGAGCAGGCCTGTCCTCTGCCAAAAATGCACATAGCCATGAAGCTGCACATCATCTCAAGTCATACACCAGCCAAGGGGCTGGAGCACGGTTCTCAAGGCAACCTCTTTGAGCATTTCCTAGCTTCTGTCTGGTTACTCCTGAGGTCTTCATTTTTATATATATATATTTTTTTTATTGACAAGACAGCCACACTTAGCTTCTCAAATTTAAAAAAAGAATAAAGTTGAATTGATCAAACAGTATTCTGTGGAACAATGCCAGCGCCCTACACAGGTCATCAAGGTTGAATCTTTACGCATACCATGCAGATCTTCATTACTTGAGTTAATTGAATTTGCCAGGACAATTTAAATATGAATAAGGATGTGATACTAGAGGGGGAAAAAATGAAACAGGTCGGTTTATCAACTCTTGGTGCTCCTCTTAAACTGTTGTATGTTCAGTTCCTAGCAGAGATCACTCAAATGTTTGCTTGAGACCAGTTTCCATGCAGAAGCATTAGGCCTTGCATTGCTGTTTCCCAAGCGCTTCTACCAAGGGGGGCCGAAAAAGAAAAGCAACTGCTGTAGTCACGTCTGACAGCTTCTCCTCCCTCCCTGATCTCGAGAGAGGGTAGCTACAATTGTGCTATCCCGTTTTGCAGAGGAAAGCCATTCAGTTACGCTCATAATTCTTCACCGTGCAATGAAACATGCTTGGGTTTCCCCCAACACACACTTTCTATTTTGTTTCTCATCACAGCTGTATTCATTCCTGCAGGCCTGGTGCACAGCACACAGACTGCCGCCTTCAGAGCTACACCAACAGCAGCCGATTAAAAGCTCCACTGAATATAATCTTGTCCCCTCCTCTCGGAGCAGAAACTAGTTTATATGCTAATGGCAACTAATGGTTTCCAGCAGCGTTGCTGAGATGACCTGCTGGAGTGAAAGATTGGATTGCGCCAAGCAGCTTGACACAGCAGCGCCTACTGCTCCACAAAACACAACCCAAGGCAAGCAGCCATAGCAGGACACTGGGGTTTCTTTGTTTTTAGTGGCTGAATGCTGCAACTGCCTGGCCTTCTGTTGGAAAAGGAGGGGGGTTCTTCAATCCCCCGTCTGAAGTCACTAATCTTGGAATAATGGGTTACAAATTTCCAGAGCAAAGTTCATCTCTTCCTAATGACAGCCTAATTGTGCAATTCACATTTCTATCATACTGTGGGAGAAGGAGGGATAGCAGACAGCTGGGAGTGAATTAAAATCTCTGCAAAATTGGTGGAGTGCATCAGCCTCCTTCTACTTTGTACAAGCCCAGTCAAGGCTGACCCTCATAGTATTAAATCAGAACTGTGGATTTGGGAAAAAAATCAGATTGCTGTTACGATGGGAGAAGTGCCAGATAGAATTAAGCATAAGGCCACAGATTTCATTTGAAGAGCGTTAAAGGACATTGAATGTCAGGCATTCTCGTTCTTCTTTAAAATTACCAAAAAGGATGACAAATCCAGAGTCTGAAAGCTGTGAAGTACCTACAGTTAAAAGCTCTCAAGCTCAGGCCATGAACAAAAAAACAGTTCGCAAAGTGTATATCAGAGCTAAGGTAGATTTCAAGAATTAAGCGTAAAAAGGAAACAGTCAAATTTGCACGTCATCAATGAAAAGGTTTAAGCAGCCTAAAGGGTTTTAAAAATACTCAATCCAACCAGAATTTTCAGTGCAAGCCTTTAAGTAAAGTGTTTCCCTTCCTGAAGGCCAATAAGTGCTTATAGGCTGTCACATCAGAGAAAGAAGCTTTTGCTTTGGGTTTCCTTTTATTATTTTTTTTGAAATTCTATTTATTTCCCTTCCTCACTATGTGTGCCCTCTGTTTAGTCATTGATAGTTTGTTTATTCACCCAGCCTGAAGAGAGGAACAGCGAGACTGGTTCCTGGTGCAAGCTGGCCACACATGCTACGGATTGCTTGCTCTAGGAGAAACTAAAAATCCAGCTATCAACAGAAAGGAAATCCCATCCTTTCTCCTATCCTTCCACAGTACTACAGAAAGGTAGGCATCAAGGAGGTAGGGACACTGGAGAATTAAAATTCCCACGTATTTGCAGGTCAACATTGCCGCAACGTAAAAGGCAGTTTCTAGTTTATCCTCAGATGACAACAGCAGCAAACTGCAAGGACTTTAAGGACTTGCAGTGCTTTTCAAGTCACAAGGAGCCCAGCACGCTCCTTCTTTACATTGGAAATGCAAGTGAACCATAGTAATTTTGGATCCAAACCTGAACTCCCCCCAGGATCAGAGGCTTTAGATCCAGGCTTCCTGGTTGTTGCCAGGTCAGCAGACCCCTCAGGCACACACTTAAGGCAAAGTTAAGTCCCTGTGCAGCTGCACTGAAACTAGAGGAAATGTACACATACTTAGAGGTCTGTTTCGTTAAATGTTTAAACGTGTATTTATCTAAAATGACAGAGGAGAGGCAGGAAGTTCAGATACAGAATTAGAGTCTGAGCCCAGGGAATCCCAAGGCTTGGAAGCAGTGAATTTGACGGTTTTCAATCAGGAGAATTTATGGTTTAAAAATCACTTATTCACTTGAGTCAAATTGGTGAGCAGGCTCAGGAACCCAGGCAGGACGGGTCCCTGCTGCTACCATATGCGGTGCTGTTACTGCTAATGTGCACCCTCCGGGGTTTATTTCAGCTTTCTAAACCAACTTTAAAAAATGTTGGCATAAACTTCCCTGGGGGAAGAAACTGATTTTGCCACATTTTCCAATTAACCACTTCTTGAAAAACAATCCTTTGATGTTCGCGTTTGGCTGTTTGGAGTGTACAGAGAGTGACACACTTCAAGGATTTCTACAGTTTAGTGCCAGAATACATCATGCATTTATGCACACATCTATGAATGCTTGATTAACGATCACCAGAAAATTAGATTTTAAAAACTAATGCAGAATTACTAAAACATACGCTATCCCTGTTTACTTTAGGTGACTTCATATCCCATCCTGTTCTGAAGACACTTGATACAACATTGCTGTAAATTCATGAGATGCTGGTGATTAATAAATCTCCCACATCATTGACTATCCATAATCAGCAAAGAACAAAAGAAACACCATTCCACATCATTTGCACAGCAAAATAATTGTTTTGAAATAGATGTTACCTGTTTTCACAGAGCACAAAGGATATCGTATAGAAGTTGTATTCTGCTCCCCAGAAAACAAACTTCCACAATTAAAAGACATTCAAGGCCAAGGTCTAACCTCAGTAACACCTTCACGGACTGAATCCAGATTTACAGCAGCACAACCCAGCACCTTGTCTACTCCCTCAGCTGTAAACACTTCTTGATAGTTTCTAAATTTTGCCAGACAAAAGTTAATTCATCATCTTCCCAAAAAATGCATGCTTCACAGCAACACTGGATTGCTGGAACACAAATTCCTGGTCAGAGAACAGAATTCAATAAAAGACGGTTTCACATTTCCACACTGTCCTGTGAAAATCCATCACGAATAACAAAAAACACATGTGGCAAACTGCGAAGTTAAATACATTCACTATACTACTTTGACACTAAGCTAATCGAGAGATAGCAGACTGGATAGCAGACTTCATTCCTTCCTCCCCAGAGTTTGCCAGCAGACAGTTTCACAGCTGAAACGTTAACCTAAAAAAATTCTAGTCACTGGCTCAACTCTGAACTACTGCATCCAGCAAAATCATTTCAGAGACTATCCACATAATTATTTTAATGAGGGACCACTCGGCTCAGGAGCTGAAGGATTGTTTTCTTGCTCACTCCTGAAGAGAGGCCAGTTAGCCCAAAAATATTTCCCTGGTTACTGCCATCAGAGATAAACAGTGAGCCATAGCAGCCATTGCTCCTGCCAGCAGCACTCTGAGCGTGTATCTGAGTAATGGGACAAACGGTGCTCACAGCCAGGCTGTCTGGCTAAAGAGACCCAGCCACCCCTCCAGCAGCCTTCTGCAAGCTGTCACCACCATCTCAGTTCAGATGCCCATTAGAAAAAGCAATAGAAATGCTTCTAAGAGCGATGTCTCCCCCACAGAGGCACCCATACACACTCACGAGCACGTGCCCTCCCTTGCGTCCCAGGCTGGCTTCTCCGGTGTCCTGCTGTGGCAATGAGTTCACAGAAGGCAGAGGGGAGGGATGGAGAGAGGCAGCCTTCTGGGGAAGCAGTCCTGGATCTGAACAGCAGTGCACCAAAGAGCTGACGCTCTCCTGGAGGAGACTGCACAAATTGCTTAGTAACTGCTCCAACGCAAATCCCAGCACAGACCTCTGACACACCATACCCAGGCTTTAACCCTCCTCAAGGTACAGCTGCCTTCTTCCCTCCCAGATCTGAGCTCTCCACTCAGATCCTCAGACGCTCTGGAGGCACTCACAGCTTAGCACAGACAAATAAAGGTACATCCCTACAGACACAGAACAAATTCACTCGCCTAGGCTAAGGCATGGAAAGTGCTCTCATTAAAATAACTTTAAATACTAGAGTATTCAGGGCCAAGGGAAACCAACAGTGTGGCTGCGAATAGCTGTCTCTGAGGACTATCCCAAAGGCACACCCACACACCAGAGTGTAGTACTGCTATTTAAAGACAAAGGAAAAGACTGCACAAAACCTATCGATTTAGTTGGAAACACAAGGCTAGCACTCGGGCAGGGGAGTAAGCGGTTCTAAACAACCAGATCAACAAATACTCCAGGACACAAGTTTGTAGTGCCTGAAGAAACACACGTTGGTGTGACAATGGTAACGTGGCAGCTGACCTGTCTGAAGCAGCACTGGCTCATTGCTTTAGCAACAGATTTATCAGAAATGTAGTCCCTGTGCCACCAGCCACCCAGCAGCTCAGTAACTTCAGATGCAGGTCACTTCACCTGGTGTGCAGCAGCAGAGTTGCCACCCAGGAAGCACGATGCAGTCGTAACTTCTTGTTTTTCTATAAGCCCTGCTGTCAGCCCAGCTCAGAAGAGACAAGTGTCATTCATTTTGCTGGTACGGAAACTGAGGCACAGGGAGAGGGATCCAGGTCACTGTTGGTTTCCCTTACTTGCAAAACAAACAGCAGGCCACATTTGTCTGTCCAGTCAGGCTACTAGCAGGGATCTCCACCTTGAGGATAACATACCCAGGGTTTCCATCATTCCCCTATCAGCCAAACAACACAAGTTATTGCAATGATCATGGCACAGCATGAGAAAACTACCTGGATTTGGTACGCAGTTACAGATAAATGCCAGATCAACGTAGAGCATCACCATGCTAGGGTACCAGACACACACAAGAGCTTAAGACAGCTGCAGCGTTACAGCCAGGCTCGGCAGATAAAGCTAAACGAGGAGAGCAGCAAGATGCATCGCTTGTTTTTACATTGCACTTTCCTTCCGCAGCCTCTCCCAAACCATGTGCTAAACAAACGGATTTACCAGCTGCAGCACATACCTAGTATTACTCTGCTTCCCACACTGATACAGACGTTCTCGTGTTAACTGCTTTACAATCAGGCTGCCTCCCATTCCAGCTGTGTTTTGCTCTCAGGAGGGGAGGCTGTGGGTGGGAGATTCAGCACAGCGAACGGACAGGAACCAAACTGCAGCCCCAGCCCCAGCTCCTCTCCAACGAGCGCCTCAAACCAGGCTGGGTCCGCACAGCCAAGGTCTGGTGTCAGGCACTGCCCTCTCCCGGGCAGCAGCCGTAAGCTGCCTGCAGAGGCTCCTCTCCAGGAGCAGAGGTCGGGGAAGTTGCTAAGGCTTGTGGAAGTGTCAAGTCTATGGAAGTGGTCAATAAGCGTGCCAGGTCATTAGGCTCAGAAGAGTGTTTTAGTCCTGGCTGGAAAGATGCTGCAGATGAAGTAACTGATCCAGCTGAGGAGCTAGAAGGAGAGTCAGAAGGCTAAATGCTACCTGGCAGGTGAACATGAATTGATAACCTCATGAAGGACTCCAAAGATGGAGAGAAATGAACTCACCTGAAAAGGGGCACCAAGGAATTCCTCACTGAACCCACAGGCATGCGCAAAAGAAAATTTATCAGGAAACACTTTCAGTTTCTTTAATTCGAATTAAAAGTATTGGGTATCTTTCATTTGCATAACCAGTAAAGGGGCACATCTAAGATATTTTTGCCATGCTCAGAAGGCTTAGCCATGCCTATTTCAGCAGAACAACATCTTGTCTCACATGAATATTGTCCCACCAACACATGGAGTAGAGTACTACTTACTGATGTTTCAATTTTGTGTTACTGGTAAACATTTGCAATACCAAGAGAAGTTTATTTTAAATTCAAGGACCTGATCCTTTGTTTCATTACATTGTCTGAGCATCTGACCCCACATGCTCATGCGTTCACACCTGTAAGTGTGACACTCTGAAAGCATGACAAGGACTGGCTCATCTCTAGCGTCTCTAACTCAGATCCTCTTCCCAGATTCTTTCACTGTAGGACCAGAAGGGACCACTAGGTTCATTGTGTTTGACTTGTTGAACACACAAGAAGTTCACAGAAATTGGATTAAACCAGCATTTTAGAAAGCTCTTTAATCTTATGTTAAAGACTCTAGGCAACTGCAAATCCACTGCTTCCCCTGCACCTGGCCTAACACAAAGAAATTGGCTTGTGTTTCAAAGCTCTCACTTTAACTTCCAACCCATTGACTTCTCCATTTTTGGTTTAAAAAAATGACAGTTCCCACCACTTTCATCTTTTCACTGGCAGATCTCCCTTCCTGAGCCCATCAGTGAAGTCAACATGCACAGGTTCAAAGGAGAACATTAGAGGTATCCCATTCCTTTAGCTCTTCCCATGTCACCTCTGCTCTACCCATTGCTAGCAGATGATGACCCTTAATTCACAGCATCTCATAATCAGACCTTCAGTCATACAGACCTTTGCTCCTTAAAGTATGCTGCTGTGGGGGCTCTCTATCAAGGTGGTGATGGGAGTTTAGACAAAGACTGAACTCTGCAATCCTCAGTTTAATAACTTAGACAAGAACAAGACCTGAATATGAATAAGGTGCAGCCTCTGTGCAGAACAGAATTGCTGAGACATCCTGGCTTAGAAAAAAAAAAAAAAAAAAAAAAGTGGAAAAAAAAGGTGTTTGGTCAACGTTTCTTGTCTGCTGCAGAAGCCTGGAGGATTTTTTGCCCTTGAGAAATGGAATGAGCGACTAGGATCAAAACTGTGGAACAAGACACCTGGCACAGTCCAAGTATTTATAGATAGGAAGCTAGGCTGATACAGCAAAGCTTTATTTATCATTCTTTTCTACTGGAGCACCAGTAGTTCGGTGAGATAATATCCTGGGAGGGAGGGAGACAACTCCACATCTGAGAAAGCTCATTGGGCAGGCTAATCGACAGAAAGATTCAGATAATAAAGCAGCAACGGAATTCATACCCAAGATGAACATATCACGGCAAAATAGGGTCCTTAAGTGGCACTTGAAGTGGCAGATCTGGATGAAGTTGGATAATGAGCTCCACTCATTGAACCAGGATCCAAACCCTGCACAGACTGACCTCCCTGTGTATTCAGCACCATTTTTCCCTAAAGTCTCCTTCCCAGCCAACTTAGACTACAATTCAGGCAGTAGAAAAAAAAGCAAACTAAGCTATCATCTTGTGGTAATAAGCCCTGCAAGTTAACAAAACATCACCAATTACAGCTATCTGTCTCTCCATGTTTAATGCTTTTCCATTTTACTGAGTTATTTCTTGTTCTGCTATCCTGGGAGGAACAGAAATATAAGTACCCAGAAGGCTTCTACTCTAACTTGCCTTCTGAGAATTTGTTCTCTTGATCTTCTCTGTAGTACTTGTCTCTCAAAACTTTTTAAATGGAAATTAAGCTCTGCCTTCCCTATTTTCATTACCATTTTCCGGACTTTTTTTTTTTTTATTAGGTAAGCAGCATTCAGTGCTACTCACTAGCAGCAAAGCAAGATACATATCATGCTTTGAAGAAATGAAGAGACACAAGCATCAAAGATAAGAATATTTGTTATAAAAACCTCTGTGGAAGACAATATTTTATTTATTTCCTTTGCATCGAGAACCAGATGAAAAAATATCCCAGGTTCCCTAGGTAGCATTTTACATGAGAGGAAAATAGATATTGAATACAAATAAAACAAGAAAAATTCTGAGCAGTGTACAAGAAGACCCTGTGGCTGGATCTCAGTGGGTTTTGAAATATCTTCCACTGCAGATTTCTGTCTTCACATGATACAGTCACTTTCCCCAGTAACTAGTGCCTTTGTGAGGGGGCCAGACACAGGGGAAAGGCAGGTGTTCCTCATTTATTTCACCACTGAAGGCAAAGGTGCTTCAAGAAGTACAAGAAATTTTGGCCTGGCCTCATTAAGATGGGATTTCCTTCTGTAGGAAGCACTAAAGAGACATTTTTCTGCCTTTAAACCCTTAGCTGCTCTAAACCCATTTCAAATACTTCAGTCTTCATGAACAGATAGACATGAAGGATTGCTTTTCATTTCCAGCAGTAATTTAGACAGAGCAGCGGGGCAGAGAAAGCACCCATTATTGCTGGGCAGTCAGAACTGCGGCATTCCTGCACCCTAGGGTAGAACAAAATCAGAAATACGTTAGTGCAAGAGATAGGTTCTCAAGTTACTGA
Organism: Anas acuta; assembly: GCF_963932015.1. NCBI lineage: Eukaryota > Metazoa > Chordata > Aves > Anseriformes > Anatidae > Anas > Anas acuta. The sequence goes on from NC_088987.1 coordinate 8,813,929, forward strand.
CAGAGGATCTTGTCTGGTTTTGCACCATCTGCAAAATCCTGAATAGCCTCAATGAACTACGTACTCCTTGGTGCCTGCGGATTCACTACCCTGTTTTATGCAGCCACCAGCCTTAAGCACAGTTAAAAAACATTCATTTAGTCAGTTAAAAACGTAGCCTGCAGCCTCAAGCTCCACAGCATGCAGAAACAATGCTCACCCATCCATGTCAAGCCCATTAGCTATGAGGTCCCTTGTGAGATACTGGAGGGCTTGAACATTGACAGCAAGGCAGGCTACTAAGGGTGTCTGGGGACAGAGGGGACTGTTTTGGCAGGAGGGATCCTAAAGCATAAAGGACATTAATCAGCAGCTGGGTGACATGGAAAGCCATGTCACTACTGAAAAGCCATGAGATGCTGTCCAAGAGTGCTGCATTTCATGCCAAGGAGCTACGCTTCACTTTCAGTTTCAAGATGTCTAGCATGGAACTGAGAGCACTACAAGGAGGATCAGCACTGGACTGCTGCATTTCTTCCCTGGCTTTCTGGGGTCCGCTTCCCCTTGGTTTTCAGGGACCACACCTGTGAACTGCTGCTCCCGGAGTCTCAGGGTCACATACCGGTGCTCAAAATACTTGCAGATCAGATGCCAAAGGGGCCTTCAGATCCTGTAGGCCAGCTCATAGAGCAAGAACCTTCCTCTGCCTGTTGTGAGGGAGTCAGGGTGCCTTTCCCTCATCCTCTTTGTCAAGCTGTGGAGCTCTCCGCAGTTATCACTTAGCCACGGGGAAACTGCCCTTCAGCTACCCCCTCACAGTGACCTCTTTTGGCAGGCATTCACTATTTTCTTCTCTATGTGAGCAGGAGACTACAACCACAGTTTCCCTCATCAAAACAAGTCCCATGGATTCAAAGGAAGCCTTGAACTTGTACGATCCAGATACTGGGTTAGCCCAGCACTGCTCGCTGCTGGCATTGCTGAGCAAATGTAGGTTATCTGCGGCTGCATTTACCACAGATATTTAACCCAGGGAACAGCATATAAGTAGACAGCTGGGTACCCGCAGGGATTTAGTTCTGGTTCCATCAGGATGAATGTGGTCTGAAATAAGACATAGCTACAGAAGCTGTAAGGGACCTTTCATCATTGAGCTATTAGTAGTTAATAGATTAGACAGAAAGATAAAAAGATATTACTTCTTTTTTCAAATACCAAAGCATCACTGTGCTCACGACCATCATTCCAAAGAAAGAGTAAAGCATTTTTCTGACACTAGCTGTGAACAGAAAGGCTGTTCACTCCTTGTAAGACTCAAGCCTATAGAGCTGAGATATTCAGCCGTGACCTCACAGGAAAGGACTGTCACTGCAGGCCTGACTGCAACCATGGGGCCTCTGTTTCTGCTGTAGTTACCTGTGCCTTCCATTTCCTCTCGCTGTGATATTTAGTACAAGAGAAACAATTGCCACAGAATATTCCCGGGGCTCCACAGCTGCAGTCTGTATGTGAAAAATGGTTTGTACCTCAGAGTGCCTGAAGTACTACTGACTAAACACCAGCCCTGAACAATACTCCATCTGGATCTTTGCATTGCAGAAAAGGTTCCCCAAGTTAGAGCCAAGTCAGAATATGCAAAGGAGATCCATGATCCTGTCACTATGTTCAAACACAGCCATCCTGCAAAAAAGGCATACGCACACCCCTAAAGCTTATCAACAAGCCTCTGCTAGTAGCAAGGGACTAGCAAGATGGGGCAGGCAGAGCCCAGGTTCTCTGGGACAGATTGTCTTTCCTTCCCTGGGTTTATGCAGCACCTACCACAAAATGAACTGGTCTCAACTTCACAGAATAGTCGCAGTTCACAGTAAGTGGTCGTTGGCCAGAGTCAGTTCATGGTACAGCAGAAGAAAGGGAACACAGGGGACGTTGTTAATGCAAAATCCTACGCCACATTGCCAGTTCCTCGGTCCCCTTCCAACACGGTCACCACACACGGAGTTGTCACTGATGTACTTTCACAGCTCATGCAGCTGAAGGCACCTCATCCCTAACGGTAAGCTACCTTCTGCCCTTCAGATGTCCTGTTCAGTAGAATTTTAAACGGAAGCAGAAAAGATGTTTTCTGCCTCACAAAATGGGAACGTGCTTAGACTGCATTGATGTACTACCCATTCTCTACCAGAAAATAATTTTCCAAGGGATTTCTGTCTGTAATACTACGCCAGGTCATCTCTCAGCATATTAAGCAGGAAAGGTGTTTCCCTGGGAACAGTAACCATGGCAAACCCAGTGTCTTCCCCTCTCTACCTACAGGAAGAAAAGGAACAGCAGATGCCTGAGCTGTGGCTACAGTAGGCCCACAGAGCCATAAGCAACCTGGAAGGACCTGATCAAAGCTTCAGGAGGAACAGCGAGGAATTCGGTTATTTACTCAAGATACCAGACATTTCTGCCATGGTACAGAGTGAACTCTGAATGCCTCGTTACAAAGAATGCAACTGGAAACATCCGTGTTAGTGAAAGGTCAGCCAAATCCAACAATGCATAGGTAGGCACTGAGCCCAAAAGTCAGCACGGATAAACGGCCAACAGAAGCAGAGGTAAACGGGCTGGCTTTGCAGTTTTCAAACCCTGGCATTGTGTGTTAGAGCCCTGTTAAAGAAAGCATTTGCAAAGCCTGATTTGCTGCAAGCAGGAGTTGCCAGCAGATCACCTGCTTCTGGTCCACCTTCTTTTCCTGCAGAACAGTCTCGATTTCCCAGACTGAATGCAATTCCCAGATACAAAGGTTTCCGAAGAGTAATCAAAGAAGAACCAAAATACTTCACAACTTCAGCCTGTGACCATTTGGAAACACTTTTGTTGAAGAGCTAACTAAATCATAATAAAGAAATCAACTTGAAAGTACAACTAGACTGTTTTGGGGGGATCTTTTTTATCATGTACTAGTGAACATTTTTTATACTTCTGGATTTCAGGTTTGCTAAGTATTTATCCAAGTTAATAGAACAAATGAAACCAAAGGGCTCCTCTGGTTGATCTCTCTTTAATGACAACAAACAGAAAAACTGCTCTATGATTCAGCAGTCTTGATAGCTGGCATAGTCAGCAGCATAGGTTTCAGCTAACATCACTTCAGAATTAACATGCAATTAGAACAAATTGCCAGGACACCAGCATCTCACACTAGCAACCCATTCGGAGTAGAATATTACCCTGTACTCAGCCTGAAACATGCAGAACACAAAAAGCTTGACAGTCCATATTTCTGTTATGGTCCAGGGAAACCAGAAGCGTCACAGTGAAAAAGGTACTGACCTTCTCCATAGCCCTTAGGAGCACAGTGTGACAGGGTCAGCTATGGCAGGAAACCCACTGCCCCATCTCCTTACATTCATTTCAAAAGGGTATTTTAGATGTGCAATGAATACTTGCTCCAGACATACACAGAAATCTGACAGCCGAGTGAAATAAACATTTACTCAGAAAGAATCCAGCACCCCTTTTAACCTTGTCTGGGTTAAATCACTGCAAATACCCCAGACATGTACATTCAAGCCAAATGATACAGTCATGCCAGAGTTAATATCCAAATCCAGCCAGTTGCCTTTAAATTGTTTACCACTGGCTCCTCAGAGAAAGCATTAGAAAAACAAGCCCCTTTTGCAAATCTCTCAGGAATGCAGTGCAGATACCACTAGGAGAAGATGCTATTTCTTTTAAAGATGCTGCACATACCTTTCTTTGCCATACGCTCCAGTCTAATGCATCCTCCTATAAAATCATGGTAAGACTTCATTTCTCCTTCTGTTATCCGGACAGCAGTGAAAGGTGGGTTCCTGGGCACCTGTTGTCCACATCTCTGACACCGAGAAGCCATTGCCAGAGAGCAGGAGACTCGGCAGGAATCTGCTGTTTGCTGGAATCCAGCCTGGTTCTTCAGCCGTCAGTCCAGGCTGGTGACTTTATCCCACTTAGTTCATTCAAGGTCATCCCCACCAGCAGGATGTTCGCCATTGCAATTGGCTAAGACTTTTATAGGCTTACTGACTGTGGTTGTTTCTCCCTCCTTGCTTTCAATATCAGTTTACTTCATTCTCTCGTTCAGAATGAAACCTGTGAACCTTGGCACAGCCAATGCCATGAATGGCTTCCTTATCATTAATTTAAAGCTATCCTACAAATGACGACGAAGGTGGAAAATCCCAGAAGCACACTGCAATATCACTGGATGCTCCCCTTAAAGGGCATACCAAATACATCCACAAAGTTCTTAAGAAAACATTTTTCTTCATTACTGTCACTCCCTTTAAGGCTTATGATTCCTCATTATTGACACTTTTTTTTTTCCTGCTTCAGCATTTCAGCGTGGACAGTGCAAGGAGACTGCTCTGCAGAGCTGCTCAACCAATTATTCATGCCTGGCAGTGGTGCTGGGAAGCTGCAACTATACAGAAGAGCCCTCTGCTGCTGTGTACAGTCCCTGCTCACAAGATCTGATCATCTGAATGAACAGAATAGCAAATGGAGAACAGAAATATTGCTGGCAGAAATGTTCTGCTAGCTGTACAACCCTCACCCAAACCTTTCTTAAAAAGAAGTTGGATCCATGAGTTTGACATTAATATTTGGGTCTTGGAACATATATTTAGAAATCTTTCTTTGAAGGTGCTGGATATTTGATTTTTTTTTCCCCACTTTTAATGATTTCCGTAATAATAATTACTAATCGGAGAGCCCTGTGAAGAAACAAGTACTTAGGGAACTGACTGTAGAGAACACTCAGTCCTGATGTGGTGAAATAAAAAGGAGCCTTCCCTGGAGCAGGGGGAACTGCATAGGAGATGCACAACCAGGCACAAGGCCAGTATTGGTGACAGTGCAAAGAATACAACAAGAACTTCATAAATGAGAGCCAAGCCGCAACCCAGAGCTCAGCTGCAGGGACCTGGGCACAGAACAAGCTTGCTGCAAGGATCTTGCACGCAGATGAGGAAAGGCTGTGCCACCTTCTGCCTCAGTCACTAACACCTGTTGGTGTCTTACACAGCTACACCCTGTATTCAGCTCCTGACTGCCTCAGATCACAGCTGATCCACAGACAGAGTGAAAAAGGAGGAGCCCAATTAACACAGAGGGAACAGGGGACAAAAGTGCCCAGGAGAAAACGCCTCACATGAAGCTGCTACTAACATGGTGGCTAACTACATGGACAAGCAGGAATGCCTGGTGGCTAAAGCACAGAAGTCAGCTCGGCGCTGCTCCTCCCCTACCAGCTCCAGTGCTCCCCAACCAGGGAGCTGTCTGAGCTCCCTAATCCTCTCTTTTTGTTGACAGAGCGCTATAACGGGATCCTTGCTCTCAAAGATCTGTGCTTCCTCCCCTAAGCTTGCTGCATGGCATAAAGCTGGTCACCCTCCTGCTCTTTGCCAAAACCCTGCCTGCAGAGTGAAGACAATGGCATACTGTGCTGTTGGGAGACCCGATTCATTCTCCTTTGTAAAATATTTATTAGAGCTTCCATATTAAATCCCCAGGGGACTGCAATATTTTTCAGATGGGGAGAACAGCAGCGCAGAAGGCAGAATTTGTAGAAAAAAATTGTCATCACGAAGTAAGAGAAGTGGAAACGTATCCCAGTGGTTTTCTTAAAGCCTTTGTTCCATCCTCTGTACAGCTTATATTTTCTTCTGTTTCAGGGGTTCAGGATGTCCTTGCAAAGGCAAACGTGACATACCTTGAAGAATAAGCTTTTCTGACACTACATTCATGCGTGCATGCATACACAGAATAACCGCACTCCAACCTTGCACATACAGAGATGTACAGCGGGGAAAATTCAGCATTGTGATGAGATGTTTGTCTGCCAGCCTCCCCTGCATATACTGCTCCCACCACGTGGGTTAGCACCAGGAGGCTCAGTGAAACACGCTGTTCCAAGGGGAAGGCTTGATGCTACAAGTGGGATGTGAAAAGCAACCTGGCCTAGATGAGAGCTTCTGAAGGGCAGGTAAACATCATTTAAGTCTCATTTTTTCCCCTAGGAAACACTGATCCTTTCCACTGCTAAATATGTGGTTCAGATGCCTGGCATGCCACTGCCACCACCCAGCTCTGAACAAAAAAATAAGCTGACTGTAGCTGCTTACCATTCGGCTCCAGGGCACATAAGGTTTACCTCAGGGACAGAGCGCTGTGGTGCATGAGTTAGGATCAGTGGACAGAAAGATCTGTTTATTCTCGTGTACGTTGATTTCATTCACATTTCACAAGAAGCTTGGCCAGCTTCTCCTGAGGTTATCAGAAACCTCTGACACTGGAGCATGGAGAGATGCACTGTTTGCTGCCACCCAAAGGATTACCTCCTCTGTACTGCGCCAAGTGTGTGTGCTCAGGAGATGCTGTGACGGCTGGTTTGCAGGAATGCTTTTATGTAGCACGTTACCAACTATGCGCTCAGCATTCATAATTAACTTCTTCCCAATTTTCCCTCTTCAGCTAAAAGGTTATCAGCCTGACTGAAAGCAAATCACTGTTCTTTAAACACAAAAGAACACAGCAGAGGAAGCAGGTACAGAAGAGAAGCAGGCACGTTTCCTTGGGTTGTTTCCAGAGATTGCCACAGAATGGAGGGGAGTTTCTTTCCTGCTGCTCCAGACAAGCACATTTGAAAATAATAAGGAGGAGGACATTTTCTGCTCATGAATTGCCAGCATTGCCTAGCAACCCTATCTGGGTTGGGCTGACAATGAATAAGCAAGTAAATAGCGTAAGTGTCATGAGAAATAAGAAAACCCAGGTATCTTCAGCTGACATTATCAAACCAGAGGAATTGCACTAGTTCCTAGTTCTGTTGGAAATACCAGCTCACCTTGGAACCGGAGCTTTTTTGTTAGGGATACAGTAATGACAGCATGCATCTTCTTGTGCAGTCAGAGGATTGTCACAAATTTAAAGTCAAATCAGTTAAATGTGTTTAAACCCTGTATCTTTTCCTCGTGGAATAATACTCTCCTGCCCCCAAAGGTAGTGCTCCAATAATTAACACTGTTAATCACGGAACAAGCAACAAACACACTGGATCTCAATAATGTTGGTCCCAGTGGATCTCAATTCTTGCCTCTTCACTCAAAATGAGTTTGGGAACTGTATTTATATGCCAGAGGAGGGGGGGGGGGGGGGGAAGAGAAGCCTGCCTCTGCTGCACATGTAAGTGAGGCAGCTAGAAAAGACCGTAGAAAGCCTCCTGTTCGCAGCTTACAGAGTCATTAGAACAGCTGAGGGGAAATAGATGTCTGTTTTCAATGGAGCTTTGTAGGAATCAGGTTTAGTAGACAAGACTTAGATTGCCTCTCCCGTCCATCTATGATTTCAAAAACATTAATAAAAAATACAATGAGATTGAGAAGAGATATCTTATTCATGGAGATCAGCAGCTCCCCTCACCAAGGCACAGTATATTGCAAGGCTGAGAGAGAAAATCTAAATCCATTGCTGCTATTTAGGTTGATATGCATATAAGATAATGAAAAATTCAGATTTTGCTACTGAAACTCCAGCTTCACACTATCCTGATGTTTTATCTGAAGTTTGAACTGTTCTTTGTTGACTATGCTGGAATATGCTATTCCTTTTCATATATACCTCAATGACCTTCCTCCTTCCTTCCTCACCATCGAGACCATGAACCTGATGAGCCACAAGGGATTTCAGGGGTTTGAAATGAAGGTTCATTTTCAGAGAACAAACACTCAATGCAGCTACAGGTACAACCCATTTCATTGTTCAGCTAGGAAACTTGTATTTTCTGTTAACTTCCATTTATTTTATTCCAACTAATAAAAAGCCAGTATTCCCTTAATTATTTATTTTAAGTTTAAAGCAAGGGCTACATCTCAGGCATTGTTTCAAACCCTAACAAGATTGAAGAAAGAGTAGAAGAAAAACCTGTGCAGTTGGAATTACTTTCAGCATACAGCACCGCTGCAATTACAGCATGCAGTTACTGCACTAGAAGGCACTAATTCCAGTGCCATATGGCTTCAGAATCTCATTACACTGATCTGCTTAAAGTGACTTCCTAATTGACAAGCAAAATATTTTTGGTCACTCTCAGCAGTGGGAAACAAGAACTCTGTCACTCTTGGTGCATGTTTATTCCCATGTGAGCTGTCAAACCTGGAGTGAGCACAGCTAAGATCAGTAGACATCCTTGCCAAAGACCTTCATTGCCATCTTGAAGCTGGAACCATGCGGACATCCAGGGATACTCATTTTCCTTTTACCAGCCTCTTTAAAAAGAAAAGAAACCAAAACAAAACAAAAAACAGTGCTATACCCACTGGATTAGAGTCCTGGTTTTCTAACCATTCTCTCATGCTCCTAAACACCATGATCACACTGCCATCAACACAGTGTACCATGTGAGAGGCAGATGCACAGGCACAGTCTTTGTGCCCTCCAACAGCAGTAGGAAGGGAATGCTGGAGGAGAAAAATCTCTGGATATTAAGAAATGAACATGTTTTTCTCCTCCCTGTACTTTGCCACTGACACACCACATCACCTCCAGTGCGACAGTAACCCTGACTCTTGCCAGCATCCAGAGCACTGCACTGCTCCCTTCTCTTCCCTCTTCACCTTTTTCCTTCCTGCAATCAATCACTGGAGCATCAGCAGCACAGAACAGCTGCTAGATCCATTCAGCCAAGACCACCAGGACGCCTCCTTTCCCTAAGGAGCAGCTGTGCACATTCCCTGATGGAAGCAGTATTTTTTTTTCCTGTTGTAATTCACAACTTAAAGCAGAAAAAGGAGAACCATAAAGACATGGGGATAAAAATAGGCTCTGCAAGAATCACGAGGGCTGTTGATACTCAAGGCTTTTGGACACTTGCCAAATGTTAGCTGCACAGGAAGAAACAGCCTCTCACATTACAAATTACAGTGCAGGAACATCCAACATTACTGCTGTCTCTCTAATGCTTAACATCAGTTACTACGTAGGGTGGGATATTGGACTTCAGGGACAATTGATCTTTTCCTGTTTGCATGTCTGTGCACGGTGGTTACCTGAGCAGCCCGCTGGGAGAAAGGAATTCGAACTCCTGTCTTTACTCTTCTGAACACCAAGGCTTTGACTGATTGGGCTCTCAGCTGGCAGATACACAAACACTCCTTCCACATTCCCTAGGGCAATGCTGAGGAACAGAGGATGAAACAGACATGACTGTGCCAGTCAGAACAGAGTTACTCCCCCTAACTAAGCACCAGTCTGGCAGCCATGAAGTGCCCATTCTTATTCTTTCCCCAGATCAGGGCTGCTGTTAAAACACTGGGGGCAGGTCTCTGGGGACAGATCTCTAACTAATTTCTCAGTGCTGGGCTCCTGCAAGTGAGAAACTGCAGCACTCTCCTGCATGTGCACCCCCTTGGGCAGCCTCAGAAGACAACCGGACACTCACACACCTACACTCAGTCTGAGTTTGTCCTGCCAGTGCCTGACGGGTTTAAGTTTCCAGAAAGACTCAATCTGCAGGGTGATTTCCTGAGCTTTCCAAGAGACACTGCACTACCACACACAACCATGCTCCCAGCCCTCTTCCTCTCTTCCCCAAGCAGCACAATCACCATTTTTTATTACCTTACTCTAACTTGGTTCTGTAATGTCTAATAATAGGGCAAAAATAATGAGCTGCTCTCACAACCCATGCTCACAAGGTTTACAGGAAACCAGGAGTTTCAATGCTATGTCAAAATCAGGGAAGAGCTGCTAAAAAAGCCAGCTGGGATACACAGACAAAGCATAAGCTTCACTTCCTTTGGTAACAAGCCTAAATTTATCTGGGGACTGTATAAGCTAACAAGCAGGTAGGTCCGCAGAGAGCAGAAGAGGTCTAGAAGTCAGCTTCAGAAGCAGCACCCAGCTGTTTGAGATAACTCATCTGGCAAGGGACAGCACACAGAGACCTTCCCTGCCAACTCAGTACCAGCATCCTCCAACCAACACAGAAAGGACAGCGCTTCTGGCTGCAACAGCACGATGGGCTTGCATTGCCTAAAGCTGAACAGTGTTCCGATGAGATAAGAAATTGCTCTTTAGTCTGCCAGGAAACCCCACTGCAAACACTTTCTGCTGACCAGCGCTTATTAACTCAAAAAGATTTAAACCACACATCTGTTTATGGACCCAAGTCCCACTGGACATAAGCCCACTTCAGGAAATATCGCATCAAGTAGTGCTTTGTGCTTCTCCAGCGATTCTCAGCTGAGCACTTTGGCACCACAGAGCGATTGCTACCCTCATGAAGCAGATGATCTTCCATTTAATTGCCAATAAAGCAAGACAGTTTAAGAATACATGTATTTTAGGTTTTATTTAAGAACGCATCTGAGAACCATTTGAAAAAGGGCTGGGGGCAGGGGAAGCAGCAGGAAGAATTTTGCTTAAAGCTTTGCACCACAAAAGCAAAAGTCTGGGGAGGAACATGCTGAAAGCATATACATATACATTTCCTACTTGCTTGAGAGCCCTTTGAATTGGTTTATGCTGACAGGGAGTCTTTAAATGTAAAGAAATTCAGCTTAAAAAAGCAACACCAAAATGGTTTGGAAGCAGCTCAAAGCAGCAGGCTCACAGTTAGGAGTACTCTGCTGCCAAGAAGAAAACCACCTCAGATCTACACCCAGGACTCCTGAGGTGACCTCAGAGTGGATGGAGGCACAGTGGCATGCCATCCTCCTACCTGCTCCCCAAAATAGGTCTGTCTGCAAGTTCATTTTTGATCTGAGTTACCAAACACCTATGCTTGTGTTGGTACCACCTCTCTGGACCCACAAACCAGGAATATCTGCCAGCTCCACCTCAGCAGCAGAGCTGCCTTCTTAGGCAGTTGTATTCAGAGCACAGCTCTAATTATTGGCAGAGGCACACTGTGTATGGGCAGTGAAGAAGGTTGAACCACACATTACCTGTACATATGCACCACTAAATGGAGAATATTTGAGCAGGTGAGCATGTCTGCTAGAGGCTGTGCTGCTTTAAGAGGGAATTCCAGTTCCTAGTGCATCTGCTGCTGTACCAGGGCAGAGAACCAGCAGAGATTTTCCTTATTGTGAGCATTTTTGTGCCATCTGACCCCACAACCCAGAGCAAAGCCACACGCAGACCTCAGTAGAAGTACTGCTTCCTCTTAAAATACATTAATATTTGAATAGTTCCTAATTTTTCTTCTGCCTCCTGGAGCCCCAGCACCTCTGAAAGCTGTAGGTTAACAACTCCCCAAGATTACTATTTACCTAAAGGGAAATATAATTACTTAATGCCTTGGTAAATAAACATTAGTTACTGCTTGCATCCCTGTGTTCATCCTTAGGATCTCTTATAAATAGACTTTTTTTTTCTTGAGTCTCTTTGTGCCATGAGCTGATAACACCAGATTCAGATCAGCCTTTGAGCCTACCAAGCAGCACAGGGATTTCCAGCCTCCTACATAGCCCCATATCTCCAGGGCAGCCTTCCAGCTTCCCAAAAGCCTTCAGTTCTCCTGTACATCCTTGCAACCTACTGCACAGCAGGCACACTTTAGAGTTCTCACAACTCAGCTCTCTAGCACAGCACACAAGCTTCAAACCACAAACCAGCCTCCTACATAGCCTTTAGGTACCCTATAGACACCCCCCCCACCTTCCAGCCTCCCTTTTTGTACTTCTTTCTCTACCTAAAAACCTACCTCATTATTTCTTTACTTCCAGCTGGTATCTCTTTCCACAGCTCCTTTAAGCAGGCCCTGTAACCATTCTCCACACCAGGGCTAGTGCTAACACCTGCCCCTAACTGATACCTGCTTCAGGTGGAGAAATAATCCTTCCCTGCCATTGCCTCTTTAACCCTTTCATTGTTGCTCCTTTGTAGCATAAATTCATGTGATTCTGCAAAATATTTACCTGTCTGCCTCATTTTAAATATATTTGGTTCGAGAGTAGCAACTGTTAGCTGTACAAAAAATAAAGCAGTATTTATTTACTTGCATCAGAAGCATCACAGGAGCTTCAAAATCTTGATACAAATAATGAAGCACAAGCAAAAATAATCTTCAGCTGGGAACTGAAGACCAAGGTATTCATACAATTTGTCTAATTTCAGTTGCAATTACTGCAGTAAAGCTAGATGATAAATGGGGACATACCAATAAATATTTATCTCCTGTTTGCAACTTTGAACATTAGAGCGTTTTCCAACTTTATCTGATAATATCTGCAGATTCAACACTGTATTTTAAAACAGCATCTTGCTCATTAAGGTTTTGCAGTTGTTGTTTGTGTCAGGCTAATTACTACTACATACTCTTTCAGAGGCAGCAGGTCTGATAGTTGAACTGAAACAGCTAAGAATGGGCTAATTAGCAGAAATAAAAACAAAACACTAACAAGGAGTTTAAAAATCAGGTACAAGGTCTGACTGATCCCAAATAACAGCACCGGTAGTGGACATGACAGGTATTTTAGAGCGTGTAGGGTGTACTGAGAAAGTATTTTGCAATTAGGAGCAGCATGTAGCAAGGGGCCTGACTGCATTAATCATCTAATCACTAATCATCACCCAATCGCTCTGCCCAGTGCTCCAGTGACTCCATTTAAGAGGGCTCCCAGTCCCTCTTCTCCTTGTGTTGTGGGCAATGTTGTCTTCAGGTACTTTCTCTGCTGTTTATGACTTGTAGTTTAGACTTACTAGATTAACGTTATGTCATTTTTATCATTTAACTCTGTCATCATCCTTGTCTGGGTAGTGTAGGACTACCCTCTAGGAGGTAAGGATGATCTTGTCAACTCTGCTCTTATTTTGTTGTAAAATATTTTCCTAATCTGGGTGTTTCCTTATTAAACATTTAAGACTCTTACAGTTTGTAGCTTAATCTGTAACTGAGGTTATCAAGTTTCACATAAGATCACTACCTTTGCTAAAGCACTTATAAGATTAGTTTTATGCTTCTATCTTCTAGGGATAAAATGAAGGGATATGTTTACTTCTGAGTAGGAAAACCAGCATCACTGACTTGAACTATTGAACTATATTTCTTAGACATCAAAATTACACACACAACTTTCAGTAAAGAAGTGATATGCTTCTTCAGTCTAATATAATTCAGATGAAAAACTAAAGAACTTGTGTACCCAACTTTTCAAAGGATCTGCATCCATCTCACAGGCTTTTTGTTCTGGAGAGTGGGCTGGCTAGATGTTTTGGACTTCCATACTTTGAGTGCAGCATGAACAGTAAAATGGCCTTGCTCCTACAGGGTTTGTGTACAGGAAAGTGATTACACCCTTCTGTGTCCTCTAGTGGCCCCTCCCCAAGTGATGGGGGCTATCCTCTGAATCTCCCAGGACAAAGGGTCTCTCAACAGAAAGCAACTCCCAGGTACCAAGCCCTGCAGTGCCATTAAATCTCCTGGAGAGTGGGCTTGAGGGAGTGAGGCTGAAGCTCCTCTGCCCAACTCAGTAACCCCCTGCCTTTCAGCTGATCTGAGAAAGGAAGACAAAGCAGGTGGATCCTGTCATTGAGGGACTTGTGGCAATAGAAGTTGTTGTATGAATTAGTACTGATTATCCTCCTGTGCTCTCTCCTCTGCAGGAGGAGGACAAGGCTGATCCAGCACAGCTGTGTTCCTGAGATCAATCTATTCCCTTGCTACCTCAGGCAGCAGCTCTACTGTGGTGCTTTTGAACAGAGGAGGTGGCAGGGGACTATCAGTTGTTTCATTCCTCCTTCCCATGGGTGACATGGGGAGACTTTGCTCCCCCAGCTCTGAAAAGGAAAGCGGGATGTCTGCAGAGCGTGGCCTGGGCACAGCTGGTATTGTAGATGCTGTGGTAGAGCAAGCACGGAATAACTTTGAGAGACTCCTCATAGCTCTTGTCCAAACAGCATTGCTCCTCAAAGTGTGCTTGGCTGCTAGCTTTCTCTCAATCAAGATGTAATGATGCACAAGGCTCTGCTGTGTAACCAGAGTGTAATTAACCATCCTCCAGAATGATGATTGCACATTGCTGAAACTACATACTCCCCTATCTGAAAACTAAAGCCAGGAAGTAGGATATCTATGACCTACTAAAATAAAAACCAATAAATTTACTTCCAACTGAAGTGTGACTTTTAAGTTCAGTGTGAATCCTCTACTGATTTAATGTGGAAAGGGACTAGATATTGATAACAATGCAAATATCAGAAGTAGATGGAAACAGTGAGAGTAGCTTTAAATCGTTTAAAAAAAAAAAAAAAAAGCACATACACTAGTGCTGAATAAGCTAATCACCATAATAAGGATGAAGCAGATTTTTCCAGCAACCTTCCTCCACCAATTACCGGCATATAATTGCTGGGAGCTTTCTGATTAGTTATTCATCTGATTACAGCTCAGCATTATAGTAAGACCCTTTGCTATTTTTGTTTGAAATAACCTTTTCTCTGAATATTGCAAGATCAATAAGATGGTTTCCATGTATGTCATCAGCTGCAGCTTTTATGCTGCAAAAACCAGTATCGACCGCTTCAGACATGAAGCATTGGCTTTGGAGACCTCTAAACCAAAGTGCAATGGACAATGGTGAACTTCAGACCCCAAGGAGGGAAATATTTATAGTTCTCCTTTGTTATGTGAAGGATTATTGATTGACAAAAAGAGGCAAACTCTCCTGATATTAATTCTAGCCACAGCAATTCTGTTAGAATATGGAGTCCATATGGAGGGGAGGAAAAAAAAAAAAGCATTTGAAGTGTTTAGGTTGTAACATATACAATCAATAGAGAACATACACAAACTTTGCACATCCAGATGATCTCTTTTCTACTTATTGCTAGTACAGCTGCTTGTGTTTGCTGCAGTTCTTTCCCCCTGTACGTGTCTGTTAGTGCTTGCACATCCTTGGAAAGTCCTAACTAAGCTATAGATACGGCAATGATTTCGGAGATGCCAGTAACTGTAGGCTAATCCTCTACACATAAAAAGTGAAAAATGGCTGCTGTCTCAGAGGTCCCTGAATTTAAAGGGGATTTAAATCAGTCTTCTGAAGTACTGAAAGATACCACTCCTGGCGTTAGATTTTCTTCACCTCTTCACGTTGCAGGTATCTTGAAGTGGTTCTCCGATGTTAACTGGGAGTAACTACTCTAAAATCCCCAGAGCTCAATGCATGTGTTGAGCAAGGAGAGCCAGGTTCTGTCAGCAACTGTTGCTAGCAGACCAAAACGCCGCACATTAGCATTGTTTGGCTTGCACATATGGCTTGGAACGGCAGATAACTGCTCTCGTATCCAGGGCCAGCCATAGAGAATTCATTGCCTCGGGGAAGCTGGAAATCATACAGCTCACAGTCACGCAGAGAAAGCAATAGCGAAACGCTTTGCAGCCCCCCTGTATCCCGTTGCCCTAGGCAACAGCCTGCACTGCGGAAGCGGCGGATGCAGCCTCTCGTATGAAGCCTGTAACATATGGTGTTAATATATGGGTTGATACTATGCAAGCCCTGCAGTAGTACTATTGGGGTGTGCGTATATTGGGTGATCCGGGTGGGTGCGTAAACAGTCTCAGGATAAGAGCTGCTGGTCTGCATCCAAGATCTGTGTGACACAGATGGAGGTAACGGGAAGCACAGAGCTTACAGCCTGTACTCACGGACGCGGGGCAGCTGACTCGAGATCCTCTCAGCTGGGTTTTCCTTGAGATCTTACAGGAACTAACCCAAGATCCCCAAATGAACTCAGGAAAGCAGTGTGCAGCTTTGCAAACCGAATCCTAGCGTCCACTGCAGTTTGGGGTTGTCTGTTTCAGGTCAGTGCTTCATTCTCTATAGCACACAAGGAATATTCTGACAGAAACAGGAGAAAGGACTATTTCTTAATGCTGAATTATTTGTGGGTCTTTTCCTGAAAAGGCATCAGGCTTCTGTAGTGCTGCTCTGCAAATGACAAGATGTGCACAGAGGTGATGTAGTTCACCCCTGAACACACTGCTGTTGTGTCAGATTTACACCAGCCGGAGTTGACATGCTGGACGTGGCTCGCTTCCAGTCCATGAGCTCAGTCGTTCCCCAGAGGCCGCTATGCCTTTGGACTCGCGTGTTAGCTACGCTGTGTTTACATGACAGAGGGGCTTGAAGGTGCTGTGATCTCATCCTGACTGCTCCCTCCACACCTGTCCCCATGCCAAAGCAGAGCCTGCCATCCTTTCCTCCACTGAACCCACAAGCTTTTTTAGATTATTTCTGAACTCAGCAGTACCTCCCTTTCTGCCATGACTTACAGATCTCTTAAGGTATTTACTAGTGATGTTTTTCCATCTATGCATGTAAGAGCTGGCAGTTTCTTTGCCCTGTCTCCCTCACATTCCTTGGTTTCAATTCTGGCCATGTGTGCTGTTCTGGATCCTCTGAGTCACCAAAGATGAATGACTAATAATGAGCCATGTGCCATGCTATCCCTTTCGCATCTTTTTCCAGCATTTTTGAGGTGTCCAGGAGCTTGCAGCTCTGTAGAGAACTCAGATTTCTCCCAGTCACTGACCACCTGGGGAAATCCAGACGTTACTGTGCTGAACTCTGAAGCAAGGTAGGAGAGGCTCAGTTAGTGGGCTACAACGCATCAGCATTAACACTAAATATTTGTGGTGTATCTTCCACCAAATCCTTGAACACAAGCACGGCACTGAAAAACTGGAAGGGATATACAAAAGGGGCTAATACCAACTACCAGTTGTCAAAAAGATTTTAGCAGTCATCCAAACCTCATCCAGAAGGGTTCATCCTAGTTTGAATGCTGAGTCGTTCCTCAGGGGCTAAGAGAGGCTTCCAACATGGTGCAGAAAAAGGGAGAAGGAAGTAACAGCAATGAAATCGTAGAGCCTATTCTCCTCTCACTGAGATGGTGTGGTAATGCAAGTACCTTCCCGGGTGCTGAACTGATTACCCCAGGAGAGATGTCCTCTCAGGGGATCTCTTGGATATGGGCACCATATGGAAGGCGAGAAAAGGAATTAAATAAATGATGAGGCAAGAGGTGGAAAAAGGCCCTTGTATTTAATGAGCTGCCAGGAATTGTAATTGATGTCACAGCAGTTTAATTTACACTGAGGCCATCTGAGCTTCCCTATGACATGGAAATGGGGACAGCCAAGGGCTCCTCTCTGGCTTCTTTTGGCTCTATTTGCTTTTTAATATTGAGACTAAGCAATGCAGAATGGTCACAATGGCCTACCCTGTCAGCAAGCGGTGACTTCTGCCAGCACCAGCTGCTGTCATTGTGCCTGACCTGAGAGCTCACAGAGGAGGAAACCATCTATACTAGCCTTCCCCTGGAGAGTCTCCCCTGCCTTCTCCTTCCAGATTGCCCTGGGGTTGCTCTGATGTGTTTAAGAGGATAGGAAAGTGCCACAGTCTGAGTAGCTCAGTGAATGATGCTGCAATATGTCATTTTTCCCCTGCTTGCAACCTAAGCTACCACGTTCTTCTTTATTACTATTACTTATTTTTTAAAAAATATGGAAAACCACCACGTAGCATTTGCAAAGGCCTGGTCTGGAAGTTGACAGTTCCTCCTTTCTGCTATATTGGAATGACCACAGAGGGCTAACACTGTCTCAGGAAACACAGTCCTGAGACAGAGGTGGGTCTAGGAAAGCCAGGAGAAGAGCTGAGTGCAACAGTACAGTCTCACTTAATAACTTGTTTGAGCCCCAACCTCCTTGCAGATGCCAACAGCCATATTACAGAGCCCAAGAGAGCTTTCTAAGGATGCAATGAACCAAGTGCCTGCCATGCATAGCTGTGGAAGGGGTGATGGGCATCACCGGTACCTACAGCAAAACCCAGACTCTGCCATCTGGCTTTCCTTCAATAATTCTTCATGTCAAACACTCCTCCCTCCATGCACTCACTCAAAGAAACAAACACCTACAAGCCATTGCTGAAGTAGACTGGAAAATACAAGACAGAGAGAGACTACTATAGCAGCACTAGATTTAACAGCAGCAATCTGGGAGCTTTTGAAACAGACAGTGACCTGCAGATTGACAGACTGGATCACACCTCAGCTCCATCCAGCTCAGTACCCTGTCTCCAACAGTTGCCATTACAAAATGCATAAGAAGAAAGTGTGAAAATCCTGTAGCAAGCAGATGGTGGATGGTTGCTATTCCTATCCCCTTTCCTCCCCGGAATCCTGGTCTCTTACTGGTTTAAGAATGAAAGCTCAGGGTTTGGGGGGAATGAAAGCCAGTTTGGGAGAGGATATCAATAAATGAGAAAATAGCTAGGGTTATAAGCAGCCTTTTGGTTCTGTGGGGCTCTAGTCCATGGCTCTGCTTATTGCTGGTAAGAGAATTAGTGGTAAGAAACCTGGATTACAGTATTTTGCTAACATTCTCTTGAATTTTGTTAAGGATGGTGGAGTCTGAATCACACCCCATACAAAAAAAAAAAGCATTCAACTAAAGTAAAAGACAATGTAGAAAAAGAAACACCTCTGAGCTGTTCTGTTCCAAAAGAGAGGGAGCCTATTAGAGAGTATAGACTGCTGATTCTATTGGTTCTGGGAAGCTCTTTAATCACCTCTCTCCCTAGACATGAGGCAAAATTATCACATAAATATTTTGGCTTGAAATTAAGACAACCAAACCAGTGGTCTGTATCCCCAGCTTGTAGCAATTTCTCGCGGTCTTTATTTCTCAGTATGCCTTGACCACCCAGGTTAGAAAGTGAGCTTTAAACAAGTACTTGCAGTATTCTACATTTTGGAGAGTACACTAGACAAATCTGCACATTTTTCACGAGTTTCTGTAGATGCGTGATTTCCACTTTTAGGCACAAACTCTGCAGCATTAACAAACCTCTTTTAAACAGTTCATTATTAAACAGCTCCCAGTTGAAACAGCTGCACAGAATAAGCCATATTGAGGCAAAACTAATAACCACAATCTGGGAACAAAAATGTAAACAAGTAGCTTTTTTAAGCAGCAAAACCAGCAAAAATAAAGTATTACTTTTCCTTCTCCCTTTTCACTGTCTCATGTAGATTCTGTGAGGTCTGATAGAATGAGTTGATTCGCCTTTTCCTCCGTATTTGCATCTTTTTCTCCACTCAATATTTTCAGATTTTGTATGAACTTACTATTTTATGACCAAATTTGGTCAAAATTTGCCAATGGTTCAAAAGCTTGATTAAGATACAGAGAGAAAGATGCGGGTAATACGATAGCAGAAGGTCAATTTTTAATAAACATAGGTTAATGGGGAAAGGAACTACAAATGATCACTCTTCATTAGCATGAGACCCCAAGGAAATTTATCAAACACATTTCTGCAGTTTGCTACTGTCCTGTTTAATTGGGAATGCAGTGATAGATGCATATTCTGAGCCTGTACCTTACTTTTGGGTAAAGAAACCTGGTGTGTGGGGGTCACTGGGAGAGACCAGTCACCCCTCAGTGCTCACCAGAAAATTAAAAGTAGAAAAGAGCTGTAAAATTAAAAGTAGAAAAGAGCTGTAGGACCAGTGGCTCAAAAAGAATTCCTGAAATGCATGAATGCTCTAAAACAAAGGGAAGAATTTTCTGTCATGGGCAGGGGAATTTCCATTGCCTCGATTTAATCCTTTGCATAGAAGAAACAGAAAGCCTACTTGATACGGTACCTTGGAAGGTAACTACTTAAGAAATTTCTTTTAAGTATCCTTTCTGTACATAGCCACAGATGAGAAACATTGCAATGGTCTATTCAGCTGTGACATATTAGATTATTTGTGGCTTTGCAGCATAAAACAGATTCTGTGACTTGTGATGCTTAGCCATCAGCCTTGGACAATCGCCAGCTCGGGTTATTCCATTCTGCTGACCTAAATTCCTCTCATACAGTCAAGTGGATGCAGCGTTGTCCTTCACCTCCTGTCCCAAATTGTAGCACGGCTTCCCTCCACATACAGAGATATTTTACACTGTTCCCCAGAGCTGGTGGTTAAGCCAAAAGTGGTAGGAATTGACCTACTGGGGTTAACAGACAGGAATCCTAAGTGATTGTGTATCCTGAGATTTCCATCCTAAACCCAGTTCTGCCACTGATTTCCCTTTTGATCTCTTGCAAATTGCTTAAATTCGTTTTTCATTTCGTAAAATGGGAGACTGGGCAAATGAGAGTTTGTAAAACCAGATGAAAGCTGACATGAATGTGTGTTCTTTTTATTATGTCATTTATGCAATGTACTGCTTTCTGCAATTTCACACCAGTGCCTCCCCTACCAGGGATGCTGACAAACAGCTCATATGGATACAGTTGTCATTTGCAGATGAGGAGCTCTCATAACTGAATTGGAAGTTACAGGGAAGAAAATCCCGTCTCAAATGCAGTATTTTTTGCTGGTAACAGAGAGGAGCTCTGCTGTTTCCATTTCAGACAGCTAATGTCTATTCTGGCAGCTTCATATTATTATAAAATCATTTTAAGAATAAAAATCTGTGGAAAATGGGGCACTGGGTGGAGATGTTCGTGTGCATAACTGTGCCCAGAACATTGCCACATGCAGCAAAGCTGGCATCAGACTTCTGGGAACCAACTGCCAAGCGTGGGTGGGTAGCGGGTGCACAAAAGCGTATTCTGGTGGGCTTCACAAGCTGGATGAGCCGTACAATTCCCATGTGCAAACACCCCTGCTGTCAGCACCAAGCACGTCACCCAGCAAAGCTTCTTCCCTCCCCATCACAGAAGAGCTGACACTTACCCACCTACCTGAATGACACTTTTTTTTCAAAAGAGATGAGCATTTCCCCAACACCTCCTGCCAATCAAGTTTAATGGAAGTAGGTTAAACTAAAAAAAGAATTCTGACGCAGTTTTGATAACAAGATTGGGTGACATTTTGTGCTACATCTTGTGTAGCAAGCAGAAAGCCTGCTAGCATTCACAACTCACTCCTGTCCTAGACACCTGTGGTGGCCCCATTACCTCACCCACACCAGGGCAATCAGGAATAATCCTAGACAGGCTGAGGGAACACAGGGCTATTTAAGAGATTTCTTTTGGTCCTCTATTGCTTGACGCTGTGTAAAGATGTGCCACAGGGGGCATGGTACTAAAAAAGTGCCAAGTTAAGATAGCTACTATGGACAGATAACTTAAAAGTAGGTAACTTGAACGATTTGATTTTAAACTGGGTTAAGAAGATAGATACCTGTCTGGAGTCTCTAGTAGGATAAGAGGCTCATTTAACAAGCACGTGGACTGTCTAACACAACATGAGTCACCTAATGAGGGATCAAAGCTTCTGCCCAGGACAGATAGTTGAGCTCCAGGCAATTAACTTGTGACCCTCTTATTGACACATTATAAATAAACTGGTGTGTTATCTACTTCACACAGACAAAAAAAAAATGATCCCACAAAGTTTTTATTTAAAATGTAAATACCTAGTCTTTCTTTTTAATGGTCCCATAAAGGTCTTGTTTGTTTTCTAAATGTGAATAAGTTTCCTCCCTCCTGCTATCATGAGATCTGAGAGCTGTGCTCTCAATCAAGTGTTGGCTGCGTTACAGAGAGACTGAATGCCATTAGTCCAAGTGGTCCAACAAGAGGGTGACAGACGCTGTAAAAATAGTAAACACTATAAAGGATCTTCATGGTGAGGGATCCCCTCAGTTTGCTAAGGATGAGAGTCCTTTCACTTATCTAAGCTTTAAAGATTCCCACTGAACTTTCAAGAGACTCCAGCTGCTGCCCGGGAATTACTGATTCAATAAGATACTGCCGATTCAGCTAAGGAGATTCATGTTACAAGGTGTGATTCATAAACACGGTGCATCATCAGTGGGTTTGGAAGATTTTTTTTCCTCCAACCAATAACAATTTTTCATCATTACTTGCTTCCACGTTTGTACAACTGTTTTTCTAGTTACATGATTTGATAACAAATGAGCACTGTCTACAAAAAGGCAGTCAGATCCCACAAGCAGGGTCAGATTTCTAGGTCCTGAATGACTGCGAAAATGGTGAGATTGTCCTTCCCTGTTTGAAGATAGGGAAAGAGGCTCTTGTCAGTGTGAAATGGGAAAACAAACAAACCAACACCAAGACCTGTGGTCTTCATTCCTCTCCCTAGGACTGACCTGGAGGTTGACCTCAAGGAAACCAGTGAGGCTCTCTAGTCTCAGCCACGTGACCCAGAAACCTCTCCATTTGCCAAGGAACAATACACAGGCTAATTAACATCTTTCTAGTAGACAGCATGATTTTCTGCATTGCTAGATACTACCATAATGCTGTTATCTCTAACATATTCCCCCTGACATCACGGAGGGTCCTCAATATGGACGATGGAGATCCGTATTGAGTCTAACAGGAAAAACAGGAGACATACAAATCTCTTTGGCTCCAGTGAAATACTCTGTCTAAAAAAATAAAAATGTGATGTGCCTCATGCTGAAGTCTTCATAATAAAAATGTGAATTCTTACGACTTTGTGTCTATCTGAATTTGTACAATTGCAAAGCAACTCATGTTGGCACCACTGACTGGGTCAAAAAGACTGAGACTGTGCTTTCCTGACAGTCACGCTCTCTTCCACACCAAGCCCCTGCACAGGTTATCAGGGCCACAAAAACTGATCCATGGAGAAGAGATTGGAAAAATGGCACCTGGTCTTAAGCATTTTATTCAGTCTAAATCTGCTCTTGTGCTATTTCTTTAGACAAGCCACTGATTGCATTTGCTTTCTTAAACATAGTTCAGCTGCTACAGCTAGCATCAAGCCCAAGAAGAATTTTGATCTAAAATCTTAATTGTGTGTTCTCTGAAAGCTGCATTTTGGGCACGCTCTATTTCATATATAGATTTTGGAAAGGCAAAGACATTTCAGAAACCTGTACAACAGCTTTGGTATTCACAACACACAATCTATTACCAACATGACAGCTATAAAATTTGCTCCCATGCAATTCAATTAAAAATAGTCTCTTTACAAGATACAACACAGGCACAAGCTGCTTTAACTCATTGCATGTAACAAGGAAGGGTTCCAAAAGCTTTTACCAGTGGACATTTTAATCTCCAGCATCTTCTGTCTTGCTAGCTTCGGGTTATTTTCTTCCCTGTAGTTTGGCCATCACTGCTGGGTAGCCAGCATAGACTTGTAAGAATGCCACTGTATAGTGTAGGGCCCTACCTTTGTTCACTACCATTTGAAGGTTAGCAAACAGTATAATCAAGCCTAACAGGGGGAAGAGCTTTTGGGCTCCTGCCCTAGCACCTTCATTGAAACAGCAATGGCAATAAAAAAAGGCTTTCTGAGAACAGCACATAGAAAGAGAATGGGTTGCAATTCCACTATCACAACTAACAGCAAAGCATACCAGCATGACTTTAGCATCCTTCCACCACCCCCTTTTCTACAACACCTCCCTGCAAGGACTGTGCTTGGGAATTTTACAAAGATCACCTCCCAGGTAATACAGGCTGCTTTTATTGTTTCCACTTTTCAGAAAACTGCATGCTTGAAAAACGAATCAAACCATCAGTAAAAGTAATTGCCCCAAATCCCTGGGTTTTGCAGTCTGCTGATGGCTCCTGTTTCACTCACAGGTGTGATATTGTCACACAAAGGCTTCCTGCCTGTACATCAGCACCTCCTCGGGGAAAAGGGTCCCCAAATCTACACAAATGTAGCGAGAAGAAAAATAAAGATGTCTTACCCACATGGGTGATAACTGTAGTCAGTCGCTGGGTGAGCTCCTGATGTGACATCTCTTCTTCTTTTAACCAAAAAAGCATTTCACACAGGGAACTGCACAGCATCCAAAAAAAGATGCGCCCAGAGTGGGAGGCTGCACACTCACTGCCTCGCTTGCACACAAAGCAAGGACCACTCCCACAGCACGGCCCTTCTAGCTCTCACATCTTCTGCCGGCTGCTCACCTCTTCCAATTTGCTGCCCTCCATGCATGGACCTAAAAAAGCTCCTTCCCAAAGGGGATTTAACCCCCCTTAACAATAGGAAGGGAACGGAGGTGGGAGAAATGAAAAAGGAAAAAGAAAAGAGGCGAGCTGATTGCTTATGGCTTTTTTTCTGCCTTCTCCCGCGGATGAGGCAAAGGATAAAAAGACAAACCAGCAGGCAGATACCTTCCTCCAGGGAGACTTTTGGATGGTGATGCTGTGAGTCAGGGAAAAATCCTGGAGGTAGGAATGGCATCAGGAGGAGTGGAGCTGGCAGCAGAGCTGTAACAGCGGCAGCTGCTGTTCCACGCTCTCCTCACCGGCATGCCTGGCGGTTGAGAACCACTCACTCACAGCAGCCTCTGGTGCTGTGCCCCAGCCCCTGGGGCCCAGCTGCCCTGCAGGCTGTCCACATGTGAAACCTCCCAACGTCCCCCCAGTCCTTTTTCCTACCCGCTCTGGTGCCTGACAAACAGGGCTGCCCACATGTATAGGGTGGGGGGCTGAGGGGCAGCTGGTCAGTGGGCCCTTTAGGGGCAGGGTGGCCAGGGGCTTTGTGCCTTGCTGCACAGACAGGGTACCTGCACCCTTGGTGTGACTGAGCCCACGGGACCCTCTTCAGCTGCCCGTTTACAAGAAGGGTGAATGAATTAGCCTTGGGAATCAGGCATGTCTCACCTGTGGTCATGGCCACTGCTCCAGGGTGCCAGGGACACAGCTGAGCCTTGTGCTGATGTACAGCTGCTGCAGGACAAACGGCTGCAGAACTCCTGAGAAGCTTTGTCGGCTCTCCTGGCTGCACTGCCCAGCTGAGATCTGAGAAGAAGAAAAGAGAGGCAGGCAAGGAAGTGAGAAAGGCCAGGACACACCAGAGACTTGTATGTCTCCATTCCCTCGTTGCACCTTCTCCTTTGAAGTCTACATGAAGCTCCACACAAGACGTTTCTGGAAACAGGAAAATTTATTACATGCTTAAAACAAACAGGACAGAGAAACATGCAGCTGCCTGCAGTATCTGCTCTGTTCCCACAGAATGGATCCAGCTCTAATTCCAGATTTCCCCACCCATCTATAGGATTTTTTTGGGTCCACCTTTTCCACACATGCCAAAGAACATGACATCATGTATGTACAAGGTTAGAGCTGTAAAATACCCCTGTGGGCACATCAGATCTTACAGCACGATCAGTGAGCCAGTCCTGGTGTTGCAAAAGCTTTTATCTAGCTCTATGATGAGAAAATTCCATAAGCAGTTGGCTGACCTAGCAGGCAGTCTGAGTATCAGTGCTGTTGTCCTTGTTTTTGGATGATTGACCAACCATACTGAGAGGTTTCTTCCATGCTTCTGAGAGAGTCTGCCTGAGAACAAGTGAGGAGGAGGAAGATGACTTGAGATAGCCACCCACCGGCCAATATTTTGGCATCACGTCAAGAGCATTATGTTCTGAGATCATCCTTCTAGCAGAGCCCATCTAGGGAGTAAAGTTCAAATTGTAAAGATTTTGACTAACGTTAAAAGGATTTCCTCAACAAGGGAAGAGATGCCATCAAGAAAGAAAGGCATAAGCAAAGCAGACTGACAGCCAGACATAATGTCTGGAGGAGTCTGAAACATCTGGGATGCTTTATTTTTATTTTCCTTTCACAGGGTCACAGATTGGAGGCAGGAACACAGGACTACAGAAGTCACCACATTTCCAGGCACTTGACATACTTTGTTGTTGTTACAGTTTTTTTTTTGTTTTGTTTTGTTTTTTTTTTTTTACTTTCTGCAGGCAAGGACACTGTATATATAGTCCCATTCATAAATGAATTAAACTCCATTGAGAAGTGGTGTAGATGTAGATGGTGGTGGAGAGTGGTTTGCTCTCACTACTCCTACAGCAAGGCTGTTCAAGAACATCAAGGATAGCTAGGAACCTTTGTATTATTTCTAGCTAAAATTATTCCCAGCTATTTTAAGACCATATGCTCGTACACCAACATTGTTATTCAGTATCAGTAACTACAGGCACAAGTACACTTGCTATTTTAAGATCCTTTTTCTCTTATTATTTCTTCTTGCTATGTTAGTCTGCTTTCCAGTTGTCTTCAATAAGTTTCAAACCCGTTGATCGATTGCAATGTAATTCTGGAAACAAAAACATGTTCTTGTAGGTTTCACTGGAAATTAGCAAGGCATACAAAGCCCTAATGGGGAAAGGATGTAATGAGGGCTGGCTAATTCTGTTTTGAGGCTATCTTATGGGCTCACTAGTAATATGTACATACCAGACAGCCAGTCATCACACGGCAGCCTACAGCCAGCCACAGCAAGGACTGCTCCTTGCTCAGCTTACGCTGTGGGGTGGGTTCAATCAGAGATGAGTGTGCTGTCATACGCCATGAGTTATAATAAACAAAAGGGTGAGATTGGGGTTATTTTGGTGGGAAGGCTTGAGCTATGTGACACAGCCATGGGGTAGTACACTCCACCAGTTTTATCAGTCATGGAATGATTTCTTTGCACTACTGAGATCAGTGGGACTGCATTAAAGAAGCCTTGAATATAGGGATCTCCTGGAGACGAGAGCAATGGAAGCCCTGCACCTATCACTCAAGGAATGACTCAAAGATGCTGAAGCAACTTACTCCATCACTGTGATGGTAACCATTTGTGGTGCTCAGCATATTTGTGAAATTGAGCCAGCCCTTTGACTACTACAGACTTTCTCTCAGTAGGATAAAAGTCCTTGCTAATATATATGGGGTAGAGGTACAGAGGATGATGATTTATATTTCAGGCATGAGTCTTACAAGAAAGCAGGGCTGGGGGCTGTACAAACACCACAGTTCCACTATTAAAATGATGGCCGACAGGCAACAGCTTGATTTCTCCACAGAGTGAAAGCCTGACAAATCAACAGCCGTTTATTAGATTCTGAATCAAACAGCTGAGGCCAAAAGCATTGTAAGCATCTTTAATAAACAGTAAATTGCACACTGCAAACAAAAACTGTTTACAAGATTCTGTGGCCTCTCCAGATGGAAAGGGGAAGTCTCACTGAAAAAAATCATGGATTAATCTTCCTTCTTCTTCATCCTATATAACTATACATCCCTTTCTTTTATCTCTAAAAAACAACTGAGATAGAAAAGCCATTAAAAAAAATGAGATCCAGCCATGCAACTATCTTCTTCATTTGTATTATTTCAACTTTCCAAGTCCTACATAACCCTTATAGGTTCACCCTTCTCTCAGTTTTTCAGGCAATTTCCCTCCAGAACCACATCACTAACTTCTGATGCTCAGAGTGCCCCTGAGGACTCCCTCATACCAGAAAAAAAAGGAAAGCTGATGGAATAACAGAAAAGTTTAGAATCCCTTTCCCAACTTTCACATTTGCAAGCATGCAATACCTTTGCATTATGACTTTTCCTCCCTTAACTTTTATCTATAGACTCTCTGATATCAAAGACTAGGGCTCTACTACTGGCTGGGAAGAACTGGAACACTGTTGGCACAATTAGGAAAGGTAATTATGCTGTCACCACTTCTGACTGGTTATGGCAGGACTTCAGATGCGCAGTACAATTCCATTAGAAGAAGAAACAGGTAAATAAGTCCCATACTTCTTTGATGCATATCTACAAAGGCACAAAAGAGTGCTGTTTCCTTTCTGTAACCTAAATCATTCAGTAAAGGACAATATCACTCAAGTTTTTTTATGTTTGTTCTTTTTGGAACACTTCAGCCAACAGTGCTCCTGCTTATCTTTTTAGCGGGTCACATTGCTAGCGTTTCAGTGTCTGTTCTTGGCTTTTCACTGTCTTCCCGGTCAGCTCCTACAACAAATCTTTGGTTCTCAGCCAAAACTTGCATGTTCACTCGTTCTTCCACACACAGTTCCCCCAGTAGTGCCTGGGTCCCTGCCTTCACACTTAGCCTCTTGGAGAGGCTTCTGCAAAGCCTGACCTGCTTTGGATCAGATGCTGTGTTTCAGCTACTTCACTAGAAAAGGAGCATAGTTGCTTCTAACATCTGTTCTGAAGAAAAAGAGTCTGCTGAAGAAGCTAGTTTTAGCAAAGCTCTCTGCTTGTCTCCTTTTCTTCCCTTCTCATCAGAAATCGTTTTCTCAATTGCAGCACTCTGTGGTTCTTGGACTCTCAGAGCTTCAGTTTGCATTTGCCTGATAATATTTAATACTCTATTTCTTCATGAATCTCTCTACTTATCTTTGAATCTATTTATATTGTTGATAGCCATGAAGTTTGGTGGCAAGGTTCAAATTTAAATCTGCATTGTGTGAAAAAAATACTTTTGATTTTAGCTCTAAAGCCTGATACTTCAATTTCAGGCCTCTGGTTCCTGCACCTTGAGAAGGAATGAATAATTCCCTATTCACAGTCTCCATCTTAGCCATGACTTTCTGTACAGTGATCATAACCATCAGTCACTGTTTCCTGAGAGGAGCCAAATGTTGTCTTAGTTACACTCTCTTCATGAAAAAAGCCAATCCGTACCTTTTATCGTTCTTGCCATACTGCTTTGAACCTTCTCTTCTCTATGCAGCTTGCACAATGAAAATTGCCAATTTCAGTCTGCTCTGCACTGCTTACACAATTCCGACATACGTCTTCTAATGCTGAAAGTCATTAGATACATGTTTGCTGTTAAAGTTTTAAGAAAATCAGTATATAGCTATTTGCATTGCATTCATTTCTTTAAATAATTTCTAGCATCTTTATTCTTTAAAAGCAGAACCTGAGTTTTGGGTAAAGCTGTTGGACAGTGATCCTGAATTTTTAGGATCAGATTAATTCCTAAATTATCTTATTATGTAGTTTATTTTAAGGAAGGCACTTGTCCACTTTCAGTGTCATAAGATAAAAACCCAGGCTTATTTCCCAGAAAGCTTTAGTGTTAACTGGCTTCAGCTCTACACTGATGGATGCATCGACAGGCCTCCAGGGCACCAGGCAGAGTAATTTATAAAGACAGAAGTCCTCCCCCTCATCAGTTATTCTTCCCTGCTTCTCTCCCTAGCCCTTTACATAGTTTTTCAGCCAATGAGCTCTTGAACCTCCATTCCATGGTTGTACACCTGCAAATGTCAGCAAAAGAGGACTAGGAAGGAATGGGATCAGGCTTCCCATTTAGATCCATCCAAGTTGCCAGAAAACTTCCTTGCAACCTAAATGCACATTCTTCACCTCCTTACCCATGTTATGTTCCTACTCCTACCTCCTGTTTGCTGTAGTAGTAGTGCAACGCATCGGATCATCTCACTGAGCTGACGGATCTACTTGAACCAGTGGTGAAACTAGACCTGAGGTATTTGGCTCAAATGTGGCTGGAGGACCTGGCTAGGATGAGAATGAAGAAAGTTGCTTGCAATCAGTATCGCTATTGAGACATCTGCCACTGGGGTATTACAGTTTCTAAATACCAACACATCCTGGGTTTTATGCCTTTATGAATTAAAATTGTCTAATACTTTTTAATACATTTTATAAATAGCATTATAAATGGTATGTGTCAAAGCTGCTTCAAATTGACTCCCCCCTACTGCTCATCTCTCCTTCTTGAAGTCTGATAAAAAAGTAAAATCCCCCGAATATGTTTCTGTCACACTTCAAGAGGAAAAACAAACAAACAAAACCAAATATTTTTTAAAGCTTTTTACTAGCTGTCTGGCGTTTTTATAGATACACAGACAATTATGTTAGAGTGCTTTAAAGAACAAATTCACTATGCACCAAGTGATTAGCATTTTAAAGCTAAACAAGTCTTAAGACGGTTTAGCTAGACTGTAGACAGTTTCAGCGGGCTGCATTTGAGGGGCACAGATGAGTCTCACAAGTAAAAATCTATACCATGGGAAAGCCTGGAGACAAGCAAATGAGAGGACATCATAATCATTTGAGATTCATCTATTGCACCTTTAGAGTGTAGATGAATGCAGAATTCAGCAAGTGTGATTTTCAGTCCTTGTATCTATACAGGGAGGGAGAAGTGAGAGAAAGTGAGAGAATAGCTTGGGATCACTTATTTCCTTCTGGATTATTTTTTTCTTTTGCTAAGGTAATGAAATAAAAAGTTATGTTAATATAGCAGACAGCAACTTCCTTTGCGGAACTGAACCTGAGGTTCAGACATAGTTGATAAAATCCTCAAGTGCTAGAGACATTTGAAGTGGCCCCATTAAGGAGAGGACAGAATAACCACAAAATGGAATTAAACCTCAAAAACATAACAATGCTTTATAGAGTTTCAGAAAGAAAACTAATCAATTCTAGCTGCTTATACATCCTTACCATTTCCAAGTCACCATTGCTTGGAAGTATCAAATATAATCAGAGTCGGAAAAAACAGCATTGCATTTTTGTCAGGATCAGGCCAACTTCGGGAGTTGTGTGTATGGGCATCTCTTGCTGCCAAGGCATGTTTCAATGATAGAATTCTAGATGAAAGGAAACAGCTTATTTAAATTGCCCAAACAAGGATTACAGGCTTGTCTTGCCAGCAGAATGATTTATTTCTAGCTTCAATTCTTTCCTGCATCCCCTTTTCCAAAGCCTGTTCATCTGTTGCCATGGAGACCACTTCCAGCCCACTCTGCCCTTGCACAGGTTCTGTTCTGGACGATGCTTGCTGCGGCTGCCCAGGCCACTCTGGCCGTGCCTCGTGCTCAGGAGCAGCCGAGGGGAATCAGTGAAGCAGCCTCACTCAGTATGCAGCTGCAGGGAGCACAACTGCTTTAATTTTTACACATAGAACAGGTAGGTAGTGGGAGGACAAGATGAAATGTGGGTGTGCATCGTGACTGCCACATCTGCTGGGATGCTTTTGAGTCCTTTAGAGGGATCACATCCATCATTTTTAATCTTTTTTTTTTTTTTCTTTTTCCCTGTAATGCAGATTATTCATAATAACGGGAAATTAAAAAATATTCCTTTTGGCTTAACTGGTAACTTTTGCACATACAACCCCCGCATCCGTACACCTGGGGGAGCTGCTCTCATGGCAACAACAGACGGGGAAGGCTTGAGCAGTGTAGGCCGTACAAGCACTGAGGGCGGCTGGAACAGGGCTGTGGCACAGCCCTGGGCTCGCTTCCAGAGACCCCCCTCAGGCCGCCCCTCAGCCCCCCGGGGCCTGGCACCAGCTCTCACATCGCGACAGGAGAAGCCTTCCTCCGCCAACTTGCGGCACGGCTCCGTTTATTTGTGCTTTGTTCCTTTATTTCTGTTGAGGAAGCTGCAATCAGGAGGGCCGCCCCGCCCCGGGGCCGCCCTGAGGGGAGGTACCAAGATGGCGCCCGGAGCTGCCAAGATGGCGGCCGGCCCTTCCCTCAGCGGAGCAGGCGCGGCGCTGCCGGCGGGCGGCGCCTGGTCGCGAGGCGTGACGTCAGGGCCCACCTGCGGCGCGGGCTCTGTGATTGGCTGTGGGCGGGGGGAACGGGCGGCTTGGCGGGAAAGCGGCCGCGAGGGGCTGGCGGGGCGGCGGTGACGTCACCGGCTCGGCTCGGCGGCGGCCGGGCCGAACGGAGCCGAACGGGGCCGAGTGGAACCGAACGGGGCCGAGCGGAGCCGAAGAGAGCCGAAGATTGCCGAGCGCAGCCGGGGCCATGCAGGCCTTCCTGAAGGGCCCCTCCGCCATCAGCACCAAGCCCCCGGCCGCCAGGGACAGGGGCGCGGCGGGGAGCAGCGGCGAGGGCAAAAAGCCCCGGCCCGTGCCCTGGGTGGAGAAATAGTAAGGGAGAAATAGTAAGGGCCGGGGGGACCCGGGGGGGCGCCTCAAGGGCTCTCTCTCCTCAGAAGAAGGCTTTTGGGTCGAAAAGTGGCAAAATATTGCCCTGAAACACGGCTGGGGTTCTAAAAATGAGCTCTGGCCGCTGTTCACGGTCGGCAGAGACAAACGGCTTCCTGAGAGGAGGCCGGGCAGGGGCACCGGGCGGGTTTCCTGTCAGGGATTTTGGCCCCAGCTGGAATTCTTTGGTATCAGTGTCATCGGAAAGGGAAATGGCTGTTTTGTGTGCTTTTTTTTTTCCTCTATTCCATCTTTTCTTTCTGTTCCATAACGAATTGCGTTTCGTGTCTCTGTATTCAGTCGCCCCAAGAACGTGGATGAAGTCGCCTTCCAGGATGAAGTGGTCGCTGTGCTGAAAAAGTCCTTGGAAGGCGCCGATGTGAGTGCGGTGATAACGGCTGCCACGGCATAGAAACCAGCCAGTGCTGAGGAAAACTGCCTGCCCTTCGCTGGTGGGGCAGTGATAACGCTTCCAGACTAGCCAAGGGACTTCCTGGTATTGTGTTGGGAGCAGTGTTGTGTTTCGGATGTTCCCAGTCTCCAGGGCTCTCTGTAAAGTTGTCAGCTTTACGTTGCAGTTTGGAATTTTTCTGCAAAAGCTGAATTGAAAAACATCCTAGTAATAATTTCGAGTCTGGAGGAGCCTTTGTTTTCTAGACACTGTTATTCAGCTAGTACTCCAGACGTTCCTGAGTTTTCAGAGTTTTATGGAGGAAGCCTTTTGCTTGCATTGAACTCTGATGCACAATATGCACTTGTAGCCTCTGCTATTCAAAAGTTTTACCTTGAGACAATTTGCTCTGCAATTCTGGTTTGACTAGTTCGAGACTGTTTGATCCGAAAATGTTCATTTAATCAGAACGTGCAAAGACTTAAGTGCTTTGTGTTGGAGTGTAGGGAGCTAAAGTGAGCTGTTATGACAAAACAGGGGAAGACTTTTATGATTTGTTTAGTTCATGCCTC